>NC_139512.1:289208707-289546207 GCF_947247035.1 Vipera ursinii
CCCAGTCTTTCATTCCTCTCCCTTCCATCTCAGTCAGGACATGAACCTGACAGCCTTTTCACTTCCTCTTTACCCCCTTATCCCAGAATCAGAACTTGTTAGTTCTCTGTTATTTATTTATTTATTTATTTATTTATTTATTTATTTATTTATTTATTTATTTATTTTTGAATGGTCATCTGGGAGGTTGCATGAACTGCCCTCTTCCCATTTTGGAGCTAGAGGAAATCAGTCTGTTCTAATGGCTGTTGGATCAGGCTTCAGGGTGGGAGCTGTGTCCAAAGCCCTGCATAGTAGCAGTGCGGATCGTAAGAGTGTTCACAGGGTATGGTTAAAAAAAAGTCAAGATGGTGGCTGTGATGGTACAGTTGAAGCGCTGCCCATTTTTTTTAAAGCAAATTTTGATCACACTTTTATGGCCACCATCTTGACTTTTTTCACCATACTCTGCGGCACCCCTGGCAGGTTCAGGTTCCTACCCAAATCTCCAAGCACTAGAATGAAGCAATATTTCTTAATTTCACAGATGTCCATCAGAAGGCAAGTAATTTTTATTGGCTATAGCAGTTGTCTTCAAAAGCAGGGATGGAAGGCAAAAAGCATGTCTTGGGCAGAAGACAGTCCAACTGCTGCTGCAGTTGGGCAAAGAAAGCAAGGCTGCTTATGACTGCTATCTGCCTCTCCAGCTCAGCACTTTGGCTGTGGAAATAACTAGTTGTATTCCCAGTTTCAGAACATAAGCAGAAGCACAGAGATATAGCAGAACCAGGGAGTGGTATTTTAATGCTGCTTGTTGGGCTGACTATTCTTCTCATCTGTCCTCAGTAGGAGGGAACTAAGAAACAAGTACCATAACATGTCCCAGTCCTTGAAAGCCCCTTGCTTGGGGCCAGAAGGGTGATGGGCAGAACACGTTGCCCCATCACCAAGTGGCTGAGAGGGCTTCTCCTTCCGAAAGTGCCATGTTTGAATTGGCTACTTGTGGCAATAAATAGCTGTTGTGTGGCCAAAAAGCAAACAAGCTGTCCAGAGTCATCCTGATGCCAAAATCAAAATAAACAAATCATCAATCAGACCAAAAAAAAAACACCAGGTCAAACATTTGCTACAGGAGGTAGACAGGAGGTGAATGAAAAGGATAAATCAGTCAAAACATGTTTCTTATTCAAGATTGAGTGAAGTAGGTGAACAGATTAGAATTGATTTACAATGGCTGTTGTGGAATACAAATGAGAAAAGAGGTTCCAAAGGATGCTGTATGTTTGGACAGCAGATAAAAGAGTTTATAAAGACTTGCAAACCTTGTTAAGCAAGAAAAATTCAGCCTAAATCAATTAAAAAACAAACACCAAAGCCTCACAACTATAAAAACTAGAATAAGAATTAGTACAGAAATTGGAAAAGAAATTCCATTGTATCGTTGATGTGGCTGGCACCTGCACGCCTAGTTCAAAAAAGGCTTTCTTGTCTACTTAGGGATTTGATTCATAAAATTGGAAAGGGGCACACACAACCCATGAAATTTCCCCATTGCTTAGGCAAGAGAAATTCAGCCTAAATCAATTAAAAAACAAACACCAAAGCCTCACAACTATGAAAACTAGAATTAGTACAGAAATTGGAAAAGAAATTCCAATGTATTGTTGATCCATTTTCAAATATCACTGACAGATAGTTGTCCAGACAGTTTTCTGGGAAACCATGTAAATCAATGAACTCTACCCTTCAAAAATATTAAACAGTTGTCTTAATAGACAGCATGAAAATGCTCTTGGATCATCCCAAAAGACATATTCTAAGATTTTTTTCCCCAATAAGGTTTGCCTTGATTAAAGGCAAATATCAAATATATGTGTACATCAGAGAGTAAAGAGTAGGTTGAATGGCTCCAGGGTTTGGTTTTATACATCTCCCTTTGACTGTCTCAAATATCTATTCTGTAGCTATTATTTTAAACTGTGAAAAAATAGGAATTTCATTTCTGGCAAAATGTGTAGAGGGTCCAGGTTGTCATATAACTGATAAGTGCTGTTTGCACCAACCACTGTTTTAGTAACATTGCATTACAACATGGGGTATGTCTATAACCAGGAGACAGACGTTGAGTGATTTTTTTTATTATGTACCGTATATGTTTTATGGTTATCTTGGGCTGATAAATGCATAGCTGTTTAGTTTGGGAGGGAGGACCTTATTTAATTAAACACATCAGAATCTCAATAGATCTAAGTCCGGATTATATTTTTACAATCAATATTATAAATTGTACATACATAATTTACAACAATAATTGTAAAGCTATACTGTTTCCTAGCTCTGAATAGGAATATGATATATTATAGTACATTGTGCATTGTGTATCACATGAAGTATTAGTACTGCTTTAGTAAGCCTTAGTAAGAGCACACTTAGAATAATACATCCAGTTTTTGGTCACCATATTATAAAAAAAGATGTTGAGACCCTGGAAAGAGTGCAGAAAAGAGCAATAAAGATGATTAGGGGGCTGGAGGCTAAAACAGACGAAGACCGGGTGCAGGAATTGGGTATGTGTAGTCTAGTGAAAAGAAGGACTAGGGGTGACATGATAGCAGTGTTCCAATATCTGAGAGGCTGCCACAAAGAAGAGGGAAGGTCAACCTATTTTCCAAAGCACCAGAAGACAAGACAAAAATAATGGATGGAAACTAATCAAGGAGAGAAGCAACCTAGAACAGTGATGGCAAACCTTTTAGAGACCGAGTGCCCAAACTGCAACCCAAAACCCACTTGGGTGCCGGATTAGCGTGGCCCATTGGGTGGGCGTGGCTGCGGTGGTAATGGCAGACTGGGTGGGACTAAAAAGGGACTAAAAAGTTCAATCAATCAATTCCAACTTTGCGAGATCTTTTTTTTCCCCGTGAGAAGTTGAAGTTGATTGATTGAACCTTTTTTTTTTTTTGCACATGGCACTGGAGGCCTAAAGCGAAAAGGTTTTATAAAACTCAGCTGAAGGCCTAGGACTGGGGTGAGGGGACGCGTGCCCACAGAGAAGGCTCTGCGTGCCACCTTGGCACGCGTGCCATAGGTTCGCCACCACGGACCTAGAACTAAGGAGAAATTTCCTAACGGCGAGAACAGTGGAACAGCTTGCCTTCAGAAGTCGAGGATGCTCCATCACTGGAAGCTTTTAAGAAAAGACTGGACATCCACTTGTCTGGAATGATACAGCATCTCCTGCTTGAGCAGAGGGTTGGACTAGAAGACCTTCAAGGTCCCTTTCAGCTGTTATTCTGTGTGCTATTAACTTTGCTTCAACAAGCTAGTGAATGTAGCCTGGCAATGTTTCCATAATAGAGGGAAAGGCATCCAAAGAACACCTCTTGCAAATTTGCTCTCTTTACATTTATAATTCTGTTATTTTGTATATATTTGATCCAGATTACACCAGCTTGACAAGCATTGCCAGTCTTCTGCCCAGCAGCTTGTGGAGTTACTCAACAAACAGAATGAGTTATACAAAGAGCGGCAAATACTTACAGAAGAGGTGGATTTTCTTCGGACTCAGGTACCCCTGAAAACCAGGAGAAATGTTCATGACTTTAGTTCATGCAGACCAATTTTTCCTCCTTTTTTCTTTTCAGTTTATTGATACAGCATGGTTGACGGGCATTCTCATTTCTCATGGAATCAGAATTTTTAATGCTCTCCACCTTCTTTTCTTTTCCTGATGGAACTACTATAGAGTTGCTGATTTCATCTCTCTTGTTTCTTGGACCCATTTTGAGTTTATTTCTGTTAACATTCAGCATATATTTGTTTTTGCAGCAGGTGATTATGCCCAGTCATTAATACATCATACTGTTTCTATTGGCTGTGCTAAAGTGGTAAAACATGGGTTGAGGAATATTGCCATTCACAGCAGTAGTCTATAAAGATGAAGAGAACCATTTCACAAAAGTGCTTTAATTTTTTTAAACTTTAAACAAAAATTTCCTGATTTGATACAATTCTCCATTCTTTGATAAAGCTCATAAAATTGTATTCTAGCACAAATCTGTTGCCTCTTTTGAAGGGAAAAGAGAAATCACGGAAGCCTTTTTTTTTACAACGTATTATTGTAAAATATAATTCTGACCTGTCAATTACACAATCAATACAAGCAAAAAGATTTAAAACCTGTTTACGGGATATTCATTCATTGTCAACTAATTTTTTTTAAAAAAATAAGAGAAACACAGAAAAATCACGTAAGGATGCAGATCCCTACAAGTGGTAAATGCCCATCTTTTGTTTTTCTTTCAGTTATCCTCTGCCCCACAGCCATAGTTGAAAACACTTCGGGGAAGACATCAGAGAAGGAAAATGCCAATCACCGTTTTTCAGCATAAAGACCTGATGTGCTTAGATCGTTAAGCATTTATCAATATGTCTTCCTTTGCTGGGAAAGTCATCCCTTCTGTCTTGGATTGTCAAATATTCAGACCCAATGTCTTATAGATGCTCAATAATTTGTTTGTCCTCTCTCAAGAAGACAGTTCTGGTTGAATTTCTGAGGAATTATTTGTACTTTTAGATGATTGACACCTGTGTAGGTTGTTTTTTTTTTTTTGGATGGAACTTGAAACATGCATAGAGGTTATACTGGATCAAAACCAGCTTTAAATGCCATATTATTCCCCGCCCCCAATATTCCTCATTTTTACATAATTTTCTTATCAGATATTTTGCCCTGATGAGAGAGGTTATATACGCATCACCTCTGAATTAAGGTATAGTATTATTGCCCCATGAGTGAGGAACAGTTCCCCCAATAAGGTTGAAATCTGTTCTGTCTTTGCAAGATGATCAGAAGTTTCTCTTCCTACAGCTCTGGAGCTTAGTATTGTTGTACAGTCTGCAGTATTTATTAATGATTGTTTTTATGTGCAAAAGATCATAAATGCCTCTCCCCTGATTGGACTGTAGTGTTGTTTGCACTAAGCGTGGTGTTTGAAGACTTAAGTACACAATCTTAAGATATTAGTTTAAAACAACAGCAGCAGGTCAGATAAATATAAATGACATTCTCAGTGGCTTTATAGTTTGATGATCATTGATTTTTCTTCTCTTCAGATAAATGGGTATAATAATATATAATTCCTAGACAAAACTCTTCTATTGAGGCTGCTATTCCTACATATATCATATTCTCCTTAGAACTCAACATGATGGTAGCAAACCTTTATGTTTAATAAATGTCAGTTTAAGCAAACTTTATATATTAAAGTTGGGCTGAATTGAAAGAAAAATATATATGGCTGTGGAAGTGGCTGATTTTTTCAGTCCCCATCTGTGGCTTTACCATCTGTCTAGGACTCACATCTATAAATATAGTCTTAAAGTATGGATTTGCCTTATCACCACAAAGCTAACATCTTTGCTGTAAGTGTTCTTCAGCAGGTATACGGTACAAAAGAGCTGTGCTGTCCTGAGACACCACTCCTGTTCTTGATTTGACTTTTTTGTGCTGCATGTTGGAAAAGCACGTGGAACTGCCAGCATCTCTAGATTCCCTGCATGTTCCATCTTTTGGAGCAATTTTGACAGAAAAAAGATTTTACCTCTCCAGTGTTAGTACCCTGGACCCTCCACCATCTCCCCAGCAAGTGGAACATGTTCCCCAGCCTGGCTTCGTAATTGGTGGGGAAGGAAGAAAGGAGGCTGTTAATATTCTGATTCTGGAAAGAGGAGAGTTGATTGAAAAAACAGTGCAAATTCAGAACGTCTGCACATTCTTCATTATCTGGGAGAAAGAAAGCTGTCTGTTGTTCATCAAATAGTTATTACAGTATGAGGAGAATGAAGGCAACTTCAGCCTAGCAAGCCCAGAGCTAAATTGGGCCCTAAAATTTAGTAATCTACTTCCTTATTTAATAACCTTTGTGAGATTTTTGTATTTGACTGTCAGTAATGTATCAGAGGCAGAGAGAACCAATTCCATTGCCTCTGGGGTCTCTCTGGAGAACCTCAGCTGCCATAAAGGAGGAAACCTAGTCAATTTCACCCTCTCCTTCCCACTGTTTTGTGTTCCACAGCATGAAGCAGACTGATATTCACCCAGGGCAGCATCCTCTCTTTAGGTCAAGTGGTTATTCTTAACAATTTAAAAAACAAAACCTGGAGAATCAGGTTTCCAAGCTCTCACAAAAGAAGCTACAGCTATAGAAGCCAACAACCAGAAATGGATGATCCCACAGAAAGAAGCAATTGGAGTCAAAGAAGTCACACCCTTCCCCCACCCACTCGCAAAGACAACATTACTTCCACGTTCCTTGTCTGTGCAAAGTAGAATGTCTAAATAGAAGAGCCGTGGCGGTGCAGTGGTTACAATGCAGTACAGCAGGCTAACTCACTGCTGACTCCAGGAGTTCGATTCTGAGCGCCTCAAGGTTGACTCAGCCTTCCATCCTTCTGAGGTCGGTAAAATGAGAAGCCAGATTGTTGGGGGCAATAGGCTGACTCTGTAAATCACTTAGGGCTGTAAAACACTGTGAAGTGGTATACAAGACTAAATGCTGTTGCTATTGCTAGAATGTTTTCCATTTCCTTGTGTAAAATATCCTTTTCTGCTGGTTCACATTGTTCCAACCAGTGGCAACGAGATGGAGACTCTTGTGAAGGCATGTCAACAAATGGTAAATCAGGGTGAGGAAGCTGTGGAGCTGAGCCTCTTACCATTTCTGCTGGACAAGCAAAAAGCTATTTTTATAAATTGGAGGCGGGAAAAGCACCATGGGGCAGAGCGGGAAACTGTTTTGTTGTAGGAAACTAACAGGATGTTCTTTTATCCTGCAGCTTAAAGGCAGTGATGATGCAGAAATATTAAATGCATTTAATAACATTTGGCCCATTTTTATAAGAGGACTCAAGTATTTTGAAGCTGAAAATAAATGTCTCACTCTATTTTTTCTTTTTAAAATTTAAAAATATAAAAAGTTTCTGCATTGCAAATCAAAGTATTAGAATGTACATTTATATTCAGTGCACCTGGATTCCATATAGCCCCCACATGCATTCTTCCACATTAAAAACTCTAAATGGATGCAGCTTTGCTTGTAAATGTCCATTTGCCAAAGAAGCATAAATTTAAAAAGCAAAGCTAATATGGAGGCTGATGGGGAGTATCCTGAGCATCTAGAATGTCTTGACTGATGCCCATGATGGTTACAGTCACCAAGGTAAGAATTTCATAAAAAATTGAACTCTCAGAATAATTTCAAATTAAATCCCTGTTGAACTCATCTTTGAGGCAAAATTTCTAATTTTATTATAAATCTAGCTATAATCAAAAGTCGACTTCAGATGGAGACAGCACACAAACTAGAGGGTTGACTGGCAAGAGGAAAAATGTGTGAACTTATAGTGGAGAAAGGAAGGGAAAGTCTAACAACCAAACTTTGATCGAAGTCTTAAGTTTTTGAACAACTGACTTCTGAATAAATACCACAAGAGATGTATTTGTGAAATGTGACATTCAGTTGCAAAATAAGATCTCAGGACTGCACAGTATTGTTTCAACGCAGAATTTGTACCAAATAATAAAATGAAAGTTCTTGGAAATAAAATAATAATTGACTATTTGAAAACTGGTGACTCATAGCAAAGTATTAGCTATCATTAAAAATTATAAATACTGAAGTGTCCAAGGCAGTGTTATTTAAACTCTTCATACCCAGTGTTTTTAGGGATGTTTGGAAACTAAGAAGGACCAATAACACATTTGCTTTGAATATTCATTAAAATAGCAATAATTTCATTTCACCCTTATAAATATGTAATAAATATTTATTAAATACATGAATAAAATGTTTCTTAATATTATCCACCCTGAATTTTCAGCAGTAAGGTAGATTTAAAAAACCCAAATAAATAAATGTGTACATGCTTGACAGAAGTAAACAGAAGTGTAACATGTCATTTTATAACTAAAAATGACTAGCAAAGAGCTATGCAATTATTAGAATTTCCTGGAGCAATAACTCAAATTCTAACATGGAATCTTAATTTATGTGTTTTAAATGGAATAGTTACATACCTCTGATCATAAAATGTTTTCATGGTATAATAAATATTGACTTAACTGAGAAATGATTACATATAACTAAGGCACAGTCCAGACAAAGTTAAGGTTTGTGATCCCATTGATTTCAGTGGGAAGGTTCAGCACATGCATAACCCTGTTTTCCCTCCTAAAATATTTTTTTTTACCATTCTGTGTCCCTCAAGAATTTGTTCCCCCTCACCTAACCTTGCATTCATTCTCCAAACTTAGCAACCACTACCTTCCAACCAATATTAATATTTTTCCTAGCTCTTACTAGTCTTTCAAACATTTTAAGATCCTATATGTATTTAGACAAAACTAGACATTTCTGAACATATTTTTATTCTCCATTACTTCCATTTCTTTCTTTACCAAATACACATCCTTTTATTCTTTTGGTTCTCTTAAGCATTCCACTGTTAAATATTCCGAGTTTTGCTAATCTGTTTCTCGAGCATCCCTGGCAAATATTTGTTCACACATGCTGATTCATTCTTGATAAACTTATCAGGTGATTACTTACAGGTATAAATGAGTTATCACTTGTAAATGATTACAAACAGAATTCACATAGTGTATTTATGTCAATTTAAATAAGACAGTTCATATGTGAAGCTGATGGTAAAATACAGTTAAGCACGTATTATGTAAATGAACATAAAAACTTACTGTTGAATCTCTAGGCATTGATTCATTGCTACTTGAACTCTCATATGCTATTCTTTACTTTTTCTTGCATTTCCAAATTGCCTTAAATCTGATCTGACTTCTGTCCACTGTGGGTCCCTGGAAACCTGCACTCTTCATTTGACAATGTTTTCTCTTCCAATTGGGTACCTGATGACTTCAGCAATGTAGATACGAAGTCTTAATTCATTTCAGGTATACAGCTATCTTGGACATTGGTTTCCAATAATTGTAATCCATAAAAACAGCATTGCTTTTTTGCAATAAAAGCTTAAAACCAAAGCAGTTTGAAAACAGGGTACTTTTAAGGACCAAATTCTAAGCTGCTTAAAGGGCCACATATTGTTGTTAAGTGCCTGGCTGAAAAGTGTGATCACTGTTTGGGAACTTGTCAACCAAACAATTCAGAAATAATCACTAGAGATAGACCTTTTCTGTAGGTGGTGCCATAATTTTTAACTCTTCCTCAGAAATAGATTATTTTTCCACTTTAACGTGCAACAATTATTTTATTGCTACAAGTTGCAATTTCTAAAATAGTTTATCCTAGTTAAAATACTTGCAACTACTTTTTTATACTGTCTACTACCATATTTCAGTACTGTATTTCTAGTTCTTGTTGATTATATAATTAAATTGTATGCCTTTTTGGATAACTTTACAGAAGAGTTGGGTAGCTGTCTATTATTGTTTCTGTAACAGAAAAGCTAAGTTCTGAAGATCCATGATGAAACAATATTGCAACAATAGAACTGGCTGGTGTTAGATGGGGTAATAATAACAGAATAACAACAGAATAACAGAATTTGAAGGGACCTTATAGATCATCTAGTCCAATGCCCTGCTCAAGCAGGAGACCATATACAATTTCTGAGAGAACTCCCCAAAGGTTTGTGTTTTTGTAGTCAAAATACTAAGGGCAAAAATATCAGAACTCAGAAGACATAGTCTGGTGGCTTCAATCTGATACGGTTGAAGTAAAGAAAGTAAACAAATATTTATTCCTTTCCTTATTTAATTTTTCATGCTTATTGAAAGCAGCAAGCAGTAGGAAACCGTGTAGAACAAAGCATCTTTTCTGAAATCTCTCCTTTTTAAAAAAAGCTTTCCATTCCTAGATCTTGGAGATTTATTAAATGATTGATTGCCTTCAAGTCAGTTTTGATTTCTGATGACTGCCTGAGAGGGCCTCAAGAACTCAAGTTGCTGAAGTCACAGAAACTAATCTAAACTCCTATGGCTCTTGAAATGCTTACTGGCAGTTTTTAGGATTGTATTCTTAATGTTACAAATTTGGCAAACTTATTTCTTAAAAATTTTGGAATTGTTTTACACAGAGCACATTCTAATTTTTAAGTAAATTAATATAAATTAATTAAGCTACATATTTACTTTACATGGAATGTACTCTAATGTTCACAGATGATACCTTAACTCCATAATTTTGAGTTAGGCATGAAAAAAATAACAGAAATGAGTGAAGGGATGCTATTACTGGAATCTGTGATTTTCCAAGCTTAGGAAATGTTTGGGACAAACTGGTAATTAATTATTACTCATGATTTTGCAAAAGCAGAATCAGTACCAGAATGCATAATTTCTCATCAGTTATTGAAACAAGCACCCAACATATTCTTGAACTGCCTTTTTATGTTCTTAAGCTTGACTTTATTACTTTTGCCATTTCTATAAGTTTCCATTCATAATTTTTATTATTCATTCCAAAATCTTTCCTATTTAACTTGTATTCTTTTATACATGGAATGCATTTCCATAATGAATGCTATGCTCTGTTACAGTTAAAAATAAAAATGTTTTTCTTAAATATGTCCTCCAGCATGCTTTTCTTACAATGGCTGTGTATAAATTATACAACAAATTCTGCATCTGGTTTCCTTCTGGCTTCTTCATTCCTTTCCCATATTTTTAGACAGTGAGCGTCTTTAAACAATGGGTATCTTATATATAATTAGAATTTAATAAATGTTCTTAGTTACAGAATTATCTAAAAGGAGACATTTCCATATGGGAGAACCGAGCAGTTTCTTGATAATTTATATGAAGACTGACATACACCATCACATGGACAATGAGGCGATGCACACACAGTCACAAGAAAGCACCAGCCTCTTAAAACTATAGTCTGTATAACTGTATGTTCAGATTTATATTTTAGAAAGTCTACCACTTCAGTTTTATCTGCTGTAATTTAAAATTATGTACGTCAATCATTTCAACAGGGTATGGAATTCCTTTTATCCTAAAACAAAATAGAAAAAAAAAATGTAACTTTAATATGCATATGCATTTCAAAGCAACAACATAGGCATAAGTTTAACAGATTGACATTGTGCTTTATTTATACTGTGTGCATAAATAAATACACAAACAAGGGTCCCTATATGTAAGGGTAAACATAGTAAAGATAAGTAGTGTACAAAAAGTAAAAAAAAAACAAAACAAAAACCTGTAGCTATTTTAGATCCTTACAGGTCATATGCTAAAGGAAATAGCCTAAGTACAACTAAGTACAAATGCAATTGTTTCTTGGACTTAGTCTTGTCTACTTAATATCCTTAACTAGATCTGTCAGGGATTTTCTGAAAAAACTAGCAGGGTCAAGAAATTTCACAAACTCTAAAGGTAAGGGGAGATAATTGAATTACCAATTTAGAGTTTTTATTTAAATAAATATTTTACATTTTATGCTTACCTGTAAATGTAAATGCACTACCAGGATCAAGATAAGGAAATTCTACTGCAGACAGTACAAACAGTAGCAGCAAAATTGTACATGAGGTGTAATATAGAGACCCTGCACTTAGTAAGGAAAGCTTACATTTTTCACTCTAGCAGAAGAATATGACCTGTGCAAGAACTGCCAGCTTCAAGAAGTAACACTTTCCCTCATTAAAAAAATAAAATAAAAATAAACAAGTATAAAATACTCTGCAATGAGCAAAATGTATTGGAAGAATTATGATGGGAAGCCAAGCTACGTGCAAAAATTACCTAGATATAAACCAAAACCTATGATGTCCTCAAGATGGCTGCAGTGTAAGAGAACATCATGTCCTGGAAGCAAGTATAAGCTGGAGCCAACAAGACTGAAAATACAATTTCTTGAAAGCTCGTGTCAGGGTAGCAAAATTCAGAAAAAGCTGCAAGACGGTAGAAAAGTTACAAATGCATTGTAGCCATGTTGTTAGCTCTATCTTTTTTTTAAAAAAATACTGATGTATTACTTGGGAAGACTAGCTGCCACATTCTGAAGGATTATTTCATATAGGAACATGAATTCAAATCCCAATTACCTTTAAACCAAACCAAATTATATAGACCTGTGGCAAATTTAGTCAATCTGGTAAGCTTCAAGTATTTTGTCCTTCCGATTTCCATCATCCTGTCCTTAGCACAAAAAAGCAAAGGTACAAAGTTTCTAGTACTGACTTGTTCTGAGGACAACACACTAAATGCAGGCAATTGATATAAAATAGGTGCCAGCTTTGGAGGATTTCCCCCCCCCCCACTTATCAGGATGAGTTACTAGTGGGCTGCATCCAACATTAGATGAGCAGGCATGCATTTGCTCCATTCCAGCTTTGAGAAAGCTTTAGGGAAGGAGGATAGGAATGTTAGTTCACTAACAGATGTCAGCCCAATATTAATAATATATAAATTCAGAGGCAATTTAAATATTGACTTTTAAATATTTTCTCTATACAAAATGGCAAAAGTTCTGTTCTTTATAATATGGACTCATTTGCAATTCTGTGCAAATCTGTGATTTAAAGACAGATGCTATTTGATTTGGAGAAAATTATGATAAGGCTTTCTATAATACTGTCTTTTATGTGGAAAAGAGGATGTCTTCTCTTTCTGCCCACCTACTGTCAGTTCTTTCTGACAATGGCTATTATTACTAGTCACACTCTCAGCTAATCTATCTCATAGGATTATATGAAGAGAGACTCCTTATATATGTTACTTTGAACTCCTGAAGGAAAGATATAAATCAAAATGTATTTATGCTATTTACATGGTCATCTATTAATCTCTTTCCCTCAATGACACAATACAGAGGAATTAAAGAGTTAAAATAGCAGAGACTAATCTGGTTCATTTCATACAGAACTTAGTTTAATATTGTTTCCTACTTCAAGGCTAGATGTTAGCATACTGCTCCCAGCAAAATGCTGTAAAAGTACAAATTCTCTTTGAGACCCTGATCTGTAAGACTACTGGGGAAGTAACAGACTCATGATGTCCTTTACATGAAATATATAACATATAGAAACTACATGGTACTGAACCTGTTTGGTGCAAGCCCAGTGATTACAGGAAAATATATCTGATATCACAAGGAAAAAGTGTAGGGTCATGTCTGCAAAAATAATGCAATACCATGCGTTGCTTGTATTGTTCATTGCTCTTTGAAGCTGCAGGTAAAATAAATTAATTTCATCAATTACTTTACAATCACTGCAATATAAAAGAGATATATCACTATATTTTGGATTTTGTTCATAAGACACATGGTTTTAGTGTTGCCATCTAGTGTCAAAAGCTCTTTTTTTGATCAGCTGATCACGTATTCCTCAAATTCCTTTTCAGCAAAACAGCAAATAGCAAAATTGAAAGTTGGTTGAACTTTTCTCAGAAAACATTTTATTGTGTATTTAATAGCACTGACGTTGTCTGAAGACCCAAGGAAAGATTAAAGATATTATTGATCTCATAAATGTTCAGAAGATCATCTAGAACTTGAAGACTAACCCTATGATACTTCTATTATTTCATTGGTGAATTTTTCAAAAAAAGCAAACAGCAAAACTGTTATCAAAGCATTCATTTATAGTAATGATCTAAAAAGTAATCTAAGATGTAAGCAATGAATACTTCAGAATGGTAGAGCCCATTCACTATTGAATATGAATGATTTTGAAGTAATGGCCTGGTCCCATCAGTGTTGCACAAAATGCAATGTGTTCCCTGATCAATACTGCAGTCATGCTGAAATATTCTCTTCTGAAGCCCAGTTTGCACCCTGCAACAGAGATGGGATCATTCAAATGTTTCAAGTAACATGACTTTACAATGAGATGATAGAATATATTACTGATCCTTTGGACAAAAGCTAATTTCTTCTGAACTAGCAAATTAGATTGAATGGCAGGAGGAATTCAAAAGAGAGTAAATATTTATAAATACCCCTCTCATCTATCCATATTATGTATTGAGAAAGGGTGAGACATGGAAGCCTTGTTAAAACTGTTAAAAAGTGAGTGTAGTGAGGGCGGGAAAACTGAATCAAGCCTCACTCACCTAATATTGGTGCAACGAGTGTCCTAAATGTGGCAGCTTGGCCTATAAAATAAGAAAAAGAGTACACATTGGCCTCATTTTATACACAGCTACTCATCAATTATTTTATGTTGAGTAGACAGCATAACTCGACTGGGGAGTTAATATTTGCTTTTATATTTTATTGCATATTAGCATAACTGGTCTATGTTGTTTTTGATAACATATTAGTAAGCAAGTATTACTAATCTAGGATTTGGGACTAACTATACAAGGTAAAATATCCCTTATATAAAACCAAAGCAAAGGATCACAGAAATTCTGTTTTATGTATTTCAACATTTCATTTTTTTTCTTAATCTCTATCATTTTACAACATTAAGTTCCCTGGCCGACACATCAAAACTCTGAAAGCAATGTGTAGAAACAATTATAATCAGATAGGATTATGACTAAAAAAATCAAGTCATCATAAAAATAGTATTAATGATTTAGAATGTAAAATATAATATTTGTATAATGTAAAAATGAGATTGCATGGAATGTTAGTCCTCCATACTGACTGACTAATAGCATGTTTAAAAAAATAATTTACCATTGGCCACCACAAATAGTGCAGGACTAATGGACTTTGGATACAGTGAACAAATTTTTTCACATGGGCAATATCCCAAAATAAACAACATCTCCCTTGTTCGGGGAATGGTCTGGACAGCAGTTGCTGCTAAACCCTCAAAAATGGATATGCTTCCTGTTTAACTTTTGAGAGACAGAAAATGCAAGTATCATCAGGCGGGTGATGGGTGCATAGTCTACATATTCAGTGGTGAAGATCCTGGGAGGGTTAAGGAGAAAAGGGACCGAGAAAACCTGGCAGGCAATAAGAGGAGGAGGGGTGGGGCTGGGCTGAGCTGAGCTGAGGAAAAAAGGCTGAGGTATTGTGAGGAGAAGGAACAACTGTGACTCCTTCCCCTTCTCTCACTTACAGCTCTGGCCACTGCTTCCTTGGTAACAGGAGCTAGAGAGAAAAGTGTTACCAAACCTCCCAAAGACTGATGCTAGGAACCACTACCTCCCTTGAAGGGCTGTATTTGAAAGGGATTTTTCCTGTAGTTCATCACTAGGAAGGGGAAAAAAGCGTGGAAGGCGGAGGGCAACCTGAGTGTTTAACAGACATTCAAATTTAATGAATACTCCTTTCCCCTAAACAGTCTGTTAAACTGAGGATCTATATATACTTTAGTACTGAACTATATCTGCTTAATGATTATGTATAACGTAATTAGGAAAAAAACTAAAATGGACCAGGCACACACCAGTCTAAATCAATAAATGTCTTGAACTGTGGAAGGGCATGCCTGTTCCAATCCAGCAAGACTGAGCCATGTGCAGGCTTTTATATAAGGGCTGCACAGGAGAAGAAATATGTATGTCAGGCTTTTTTATTAGCTTAGGTTGGCATATTTCAGGTAGGAAATCAATGGTGACACTAGGAGTATGAGACTCCTGACTTCTCTTATATATCCATGCCAAAAGGAGAAGCGGTCCTAATTAACCACCACCTCCATCTGAACATCAAAGAAATTTTTGCATATTAGAACTCCTGAACTGAGAATACTTCTACTATTATTGAAGAAACAGGGTACTCGTATTTAATACATAGTACTAAGACACTGATCAAAAACTAAATTTCTCTTAGTCATTCTTTCTGACGGTTCCTTACTGCTTCACGATTTTTAATAATGCAGATTTTGCCTTATTCTATAATCCTTCCACACAAGAGGTACACAGTATTTCTGACCTATATAGTGTAGAAGTACAATGATATCTACTTCATTTCTTTAAAGCATAGATCCTAGCTGCCTCAATAAAATGCCCACAAGCCTCTTGATAACCCTAGCATGTTCCACTGCCTGCAGTGATACTTCAAAGTATGTACATTTTCTGCATCAAGAGATGGATACAATTGCATGTAAATACTTTTTTAAAGTCATGAAGACAGCTTTTGTAAGACTTAGATGAGTCATATAAGAGCTTAAAAGATTATAGGAGTTACAAAGAATGAAGTCAAGAATTGTCAGTTATAATCCCACAGATCATCCTTCAGGGCTAATCTGGCACGTGCTATTGCACTTACTAACTCCATTAGAAAATCTCAACTCCTGTCACCAAAGGCCATGTAATAAATTGCCTTTTGTCACATGTTTATTTTTTAAAAAATCTTTTAAATGAAAAAATAAATATTCAAACATCCTATTTAATAAATATTTTGAGAATTAGGTTTACTAAAAATGTTGCATCTGTCATGGCTAAAACTAATACGGTATTTTAAAACAGATACTCCTATCAATCTAACTAAATGTTCGAAACTTTACAATGCATTTCTTGTAATCATTGTGGCCTTGGTAACTTAAAATTTTTCAAGGGTTATCCAACTTCTATACAACATTCAACTTCAGTAAAGACTGTGCAAACAATTGGGATACATGGGTTGGGATTTCTTTCCTTGACCATAATGAAATAGTTTAACTATAAAAACCAAATTCTAAGTACAAGGTACACTTTCAGAATTTTGTTAACATTTTCACATAGAAAAAAAAGTGCATTCTTTTGTTCAGCTTGTACAGTTCTTCTGTACATTATAAAATAAATTGCAAGCCTCTTCTAGGATGTAGCAGCATTGCAAACATGACACATACAATCATTGTCACTAAAAATAAATACTACTGAAGTGTAACAAAATATTCAATTAAAACATCTGAAGAAAAAGAAACTAGTTCATAAACTCAAAAAACATAAAAGGTAAACAATCGTTTACCTTGGTATACAAATTTTGGTGAAAAGCAATGTTGTTAAGCTTGTCTAAATTCTTCAGCCTCCAGGGGTGATGAATATCAACAAAAAAAAGGGAAAGCACAAGACACAAATCATAAGAGGTTGAAACAACTCCACTTGCTGCTTTTATGTTATAATTTCTTCCATTTAAATGTCCCATTCTCCATAATTGCACATGAATCTGGAAGTCTAAATGGGAAAATAGGTGATCCCAGACTTTTTGCTTCTTGATAGTATCCAACAATTTATACATATATGTGTGTGTGCGTGTGTGTACACACACAGACACAAAATTATAAGTCCTTTGCCTGTATCCACGTTAAAGATAAAAACTGATTCAAGTGATGACATACATCTACTAAAAGCTTGCATATGTACACAACCATCTTGTAATAGTTTCTAGTTTCAAGCTCCAGTTTGAAAAAACATCCTAATTAATCACGTTTTAGAATTTTGATCTGCCTTTTAGAAGGGAGCAAGTACTGTATCACAGACCAGCATGCCCTTTAACCTCTGCTCTGAGAAGGTAAGAGAATAAGAGCTCGTTGTGCACAAATCATGCATCTGAGAATTTGCCATCTAATATAATATTTGGGGAATGCTTTTTGCTATGACTTTCATGTTGAGACAGCAGTAACCGCAGGTCAACTTAGACCAATGTAACACCTCATGCAGATAAATCAAATAGACTAATTAATCAAAAAAGGAACTTGGTCAATTAGGAATGATTTCTGAAAGTGCTCCGCTCTCCCAAATAATAACAAGGACTGGTGGTGATGTTCAGGAATCATTTTCAGTGATAAATTGAGTATGTCTGTATAGCAAGAATACAAAACAGGAAGTTATTCCCGTCCACTTGCAGAATAAGAAAACTGAGGGAAATGTGGTCGTCTCTCATTGTCCATGCAGTCCATGCCATCTTCATCATCTGTGGAATTGAAGGTTAAAGGTAGCCTCATAAAAATGACTAATATGTTCCGCTATATTGACATATATTTGCACATATTTTATTATTAGAATGATATTGCCTTAAATGCATTTTTTTAGATTAGTTCAATGAAGTTATGTGGGGGGGAAAATCACATTTTGCCTTTCAAATTTTATTGTTGGAAGATTTTAATATACATTTTATACTTCAAGTTGCCAATTATTAAAACATGAAATTTTTAAACATGAAATTATTTTTGTGTTTGTTTACTATGATCTTTTGTAGAGATATGTAAAACTGAAGACTATTTTTGCAAATGTTTATTAAAACGAGAAGCAGAATGGACTAAACAAAATAGGATTAATTATTAGGCCTAGTGCAAAATATAAATGTAACAAGTCTTCAGAATTCTTTTGTAGTAGGTTTACAAAAGAAGGATGCTCGATATTCAGTAGGGTGAAGAAATATATTAAATAGACTCCCACTGCTGTAGGTTAATACTTCGAACTCTTGAACTGATTCCCACCTACTCATCCATTCCATCTTGTATTAATCAAAGGGGCTTTTTATCTTTTTAAATTAGAGTATATCAGAGTACATAAATATGTTTAAAAATCATCAATGAAAATTTCCCACTATAACATCTCTTAGCTTCAGATATACTCAATACACATACAATAAAAGTCAGCCAATAACTCCTTATTCTTCCCCTCCTGTCTCTGCAGTCTTTTATACCTCATAACAGCTCGGTCCTGTCGATTTGGATGAATGTGAGTAACATAGACCTCCACTATTGAAGACACCCACCAAAAAGAATTTGGGAAGAATATAGGGTGACAAAAAGGGGAGGAGAAAAAAGGGGGAAATTAAATGAACTATCAACCTTCTTCTCTTCTTGCTGGCAGACCTTTCTGCTTCCCAGGAATAGATATGGGAAGGCCTGGGGGGAAAACAGGAAAATTGGGGGGGGGGGAAACAGGCTGTTGTTTTTTCCCCCCTCATTTTTCCCCAAAGGTGTTTGGGAAAATATGAGGGGGGGGACTGTTTTTTACCCAATTTTTCCAGTTTTTTCCAGGCTTTCCCATCTCTACCCAGGGACCCTCCGCAATGACTGGTGTAATCATTGGATGCTAACATTCACAAATTACTATTATAGCTGTTATTTGCTATAATAGCTTCGTAATATAAGATTATGTCTTAGATCAGTGATGGCGATCCTTTTAGAGACCGAGTGACCAAACTGCAACCCCAAACCCACTTATGTATTGTCGGGTGCCGGGTGGGTGTGGCCCATTGGGTGGGCGTGGCTGCAGTGTTAACGGCAGACTGGGTGGGACTAAAAGTTCAATCAATTCCAATTTTGCGAGATCTTTTTTTTCCTGCGAGAAGTTGAAATTGACTGATTAAACCTTTTTTTTTTGCACACGGCGGCGGTGGGCTAAAGCAAAAAGGTTTTATAAAACCCAGCTGAAGGCCTAAGACTGGGGCGACAGCGCGTGTGCCCACAGAGAGGGCTCTGTGTGCCATCTGTGGCACGCGTGCCATAGGTTCACCACCATGGTCTTAGATTCTTCATAATCAAATAAATGAAATGTAAATTCCCCCTCTCCTACCTTCCTTAATAATGACATACTTACATTTTTCAGGTGGTGTTATTGTAATAGTTTGAGCAGTAAACTCTTCATCAAAGTATCTGGTGTCCGTCTCAGATGTCACTTGAGGTTTAAAAGGAGGAACAAGCTGAAGGTGTAGTAAAAGAAAAATGTTTATTAATAAATATGAACATTTTCAAATTAGAAGTAGGATCGTAAAAAGAGGGAAGAAATTAATTAATTTTATCCTACTAGTTAAGAACAGGTAACAGGGTAATTGAAACCCGAATGCCAACTAAGAAACTAGTTTGGCCAAGTCTTAGCCTAATGAATTTCTATTTTAGCAATTACAGAGAGGGGAAAAAAACAGTCTTACAAAAAAAGAATTCATAAATCACAAACAAGTCTTTACTTATTTGATAAGCATTTTATTCCCATTTTAAAGTAACCCATTATATTAAAAAGCTAAAATGAAAATACATCCATTAACATAAACATCACAACTTTAATCATCCATTTATTGAAATAAATGGCCTTGGACACACTGTACATTATATTCCAATTTTCACACATCACCCTTTCCCCTGCATGTATGTCTTGGTTTCTTAAACCTGTCTTCCACGATGACTAAAAAAAAGTTCCATGTGGTTTATAGAACCTTCTAGATGGCAAGGAGGTGATGGATAGTAGGGAGAAAGCAGAACTGCTTATTTCATTCTTTGCATCTGTCTTCATGCAAAAGGAAAAAATAGTTCAGCCTATCAAAAGCAGCACCATAGGAGACAGAATAGGAATGCAAGTCAAAGTAGGCAAGAAAATGATAAGAGAATACCTATCCACAGTAGTCCACAGCCTACTTCTTTGTAAGATAGAACAATGTAGATAGAAAGTACTACCACTAGATGGATTTGCAACTGGCTGACCAACTGCACTCAGTGGGTATTCCTCAATGGAAATATACCTACATGGAGAGAAGCCAGAGTGGGCTACCTCAAGGTTCTGTCTTATGTTCAGTGCTCTTCAACATCTTCATAAATGACAAGGGATAGATAGGGAACTCAGCAAATTTGCAGAAGACACCAAACTGGGGAAAACAGCTAATTCTTTAGATGGAAGACTCAAGATTTAGAAGGACCTGAACAGACTGGGCCCTATCCAACAATATGTAACTCAGTAGTGAGAAAATCAGGGTCCTACACATAGGCAAGAAAAAAAATGCAGATATAGAGTAGATTGTACCTGCTCAACAGTAGCAACTATGAGAGGGATCTAGGTGTCCTAGTAGACCACCACTTATGTATGAGCCCACAGTGTGCTGCTGCTGCTGCTGCCAAAAAAAGCCAAAAAGGGATGGTTTAAAGATCAAGAGGGGGCGTCCCTCTCTCGGAATTATGCCCACCTAGTTTCCGGTTGTTTCACCAGCTGCGGGCCCAGGGCAGGGGCGTGGCAGTTATTATTAGGGAGTCTTTGTCCGCGAGAGGCCACTGTCCCTCAGATATGCAGATGTGAGTCTCTCCTCCTGAAGTGGGGTCCTGGAGTTCAATTGGGCCTATTGATCACGTACTTGTCTCCTAGCTGCGTGTCATCAGCCCTGCCCAAGCTTCTCGACATCTTGTCCGGGTTGGCGTTTGAGTTCCCCAGGCTTATAGTTCTGGGGGACTTCAATCTACCTTCCGTGGGTGAGGCGTCTGAGTTGGCCTGGGAGTTCATGGCTTCCATGACGGCCATGGACCTGACTCAAATAATTTTATGTTTTGTTGTTAGCCGCCCTGAGTCCTTCGGGAGATAGGGCGGGATATAAATCCCATCAATCAATCAATCAATCAATCAATCAATCAATAGTGGAGGGCACACACTCGACCTGGTTTTTATCTCTGGGCAGTGGATTAATGATCTAGGTAAGGGGGACTTAACCATCCAACCCCAGTCATGGTCCGATCATTTCCTTCTCTAGCTAGACTTTCAGTTCGCCACCCCCCGCCGCTGGGAGGCGGAGCCGACCAGGTGATTCCGCCCCAGGTGCCTGATGGACCCTGTAAGGTTCCAGACGGAGCTTGGGATAATTCCTGCTTCCCTTGCCAACGACTCGGCCGAGGCCCTAGTAGAAGCCTGGGAGAGGGCGGCTGCCGGGACCCTGGATTCGAGTTGTGCCTTTGCGGCCTCTGTCTTGGCGCAGTTCCCGGGTGGCCCCCTGGTTTACCAAGGGGCTCCGGGAGATGACGTGCCGGAAAAGACACCTTGAGAGCTGTTGGAGATCCAGCGGGTCCGAATCTGATCGAACACAGCTAAAAACTTATTTGAAGTCTTACCTAGTGGCGATGGAAGCAGCAAAGCGTGTTCACTTTTCCGCTCTCATTGCGCCCGCAGATAACCACCCAGCCGCCTTGTTCAGTGACCCGCTTCCTGTTTAACCAGGGATCGAGGGATGACCCCTTGCAAGGTAGGGCTGAGGAATTTGTACAGTATCTGCAGGATAAAATCACTCAGATCCGGGCAGGCTTGGACTCCGACTGGACGGAATCCGGCTAAGTGGAGGGGGCAGGTCCCAAGGATACCATTTGGGGTGAGTTTGACCCTGTGACTCTGGATGATATGGGCAGGATCATGGGTAAACTGAGCACTACCAATTGTTTACTCGACCCATGTCCCTCCTGGTTGGTTTTGGCCACCTGGGAGGTGACAGGGAGCTGGCTCCAGGCAGTGGTCAATGCTTCTTTGATAGACAGTGTCTTGCCCTCCGCCTTGAAAGTGGTAAGGCCCCTCCTCAAGAAGCCTGCCCTGGACCCAGCCTTGTTGAGTAACTATTGTCCTGTCTCCAACCTTCGCTTTGTAGCGAAGGTTGTTGAGAGTGTGGTGGTGCATCAGTTCCTGCAATTCCTGGAGGAAGCGGACTATCTGGACCCGTACCAGTCCGGTTTCAGGCCCGGTTGCAGCACAGAAACGACATTGGTCGCACTGGTGGATGACCTCTGGCGTGCCCGAGACAGGGGTTGTTCCTCTGTCCTGGTCCTACTTGACCTCTCAGCGGCTTTTGATACCATTGACCATGGTATCCTGCTGCGACGGCTCGGGGGCTGGGAGTGGGAGGCACTGTTTTATAGTGGTTCTCCTCCTACCTCTCTGGCCGTTCACAGTTTGTATTGGCAGGGGGACAGAGATCCACCCCGAGGCCCCTCACTTGTGGGGTGCCCCAGGGGTCAGTTCTCTCCCCCCTCGTTTAACATCTATATGAAGCCGCTGGGTGAGATCATTCGCAGCTTTGGGGTGAGGTATCACCAATATGCAGATGATACCCGGTTGTTCATCTCCACCCAGAGCCAACCCAGTGATGCCCTTGACATGATGTCCCAGTGCCTGGAGGTGGTACGGGTCTGGATGGGTAGGAACAGGCTCAGGCTCAACCCCTCCAAGACCGAGTGGCTGTGGATACCGGCATCTTGTGTTGTCCAACAAGTTCCATCTCTTTTAATGGAGGGGAGGTACTGCCCTCCTCAGAAAGGGCTCACAACTTGGGTGTCCTCCTTGATTCACGGCTCAACCTGGAAGATCATTTAACGGCCGTGACCAGGTGGGCCTTTGCACAGGTTCGCCTAGTGCGCCAGTTGCGCCCCTTCTTGGACCGAGATGCCCTATGCACGGTTACTCATGCCCTTGTCACCTCTCGTCTGGATTACTGCAATGCTCTTTACATGGGGCTGCCATTGGAGAGCACCCGGAGGCTTCAACTGGTGCTTATGGGAGTATCTCGGTACTCCCATGTTACACCACTCCTGCGTGAGCTGCATTGGCTTCCGGTTGCTCTCCGAGTGTGTTTCAAGGTGCTGGTAATAACCTTTAAAACCCTACATGGCTTAGGCCCAGGGTATTTGCGAGACCTCCTGCTGCCATTGTCAACCTCCCATCGCCCCGTTCGCTCCCACAGAATTGGCCTCCTCAGGGTGCCGTCTGCCAGGCAATGCCAGCTGGTGGCCCCCAGGGGGAGAGCCTTCTCTGTGCGTGCGCCGACCCTTTGGAACGAACTACCTCTGGAGCTGCGGACGGCACCTGACCTTCGGTCCTTCCGCCGTGACCTGAAGACTTGGTTGTTTCAACAAGCGGGTCTGGATTGACTACGTATTTTAATTAGGTTTTTTACTGAGTTTTAAATTGTCATTTTATCATTGTATCTACTAGTTTAATTCTTTTTAAATTTTCATTCTATGTTTGTTCTTTTTTAATTTTTATTGTTGTGAGCTGCCCTGAGTCCTTAGGGAGAAGGGCGGCACATAAATTTAAGTAAGTAAGTAAGTAAGTAAATAAATAAATGTGAGGTGTCATTACCGTTTTATACTGCACTGGTGAGACCACACTTGGAATACAGAATCCCATTCTGATCACCACAATGCAAAATAGAGAGACTATAGAAACAGGGCAAAGAAGGGCAACAAAGCTGATAAAAGGTCTGGAGGCAAAGCCATATGATGAATGATTGAGGAAATTATGTATGCCAGGTCTTACAAAGAGAAGGACTAGTCATGATATGATAGCAGTCTACCAGTACTTGAAGGCTGTCACAGAGAAGAAGTTGGTTTATTCTCCAAGGTACCTGAGGGCTGGACAAGAAGTAACAGGTGGAAGATCATTAAAGAGAGATCCAACCTACATAGAACTAAACTGAAAATTTCCTGACAGTGAGAACAATTAGTCAGTGGAACGGCTTAATTCCAGAAGATGTAAGTGCTCCATCATTGGAAGTTTTCAAGAGGAGACTGGACAGCCATTTGTACAGAGTGGTACAGCTGAACAAGGTGTTTTACTAGAAGACCTCCAAGATCCCTTCCAACTCTTATTATTCCAAGTTTTAGATAATCATTTCAAACCTGAAAATCGTAACTTCTTTTTCTATATCTATATCTGTTCATCTATCCTTCCTTCTTTTCCTGAAAATCCAGAAAGTCAAGAAAGAAACTTAGCAGCCCTGCAAGGCTGCCACCTAACAGCAAAGAAGCTGAATCAGCATTAATCTGCCCTTTCGTATCAGGCTTTTTAGATCAAAGGTCCTTATAAACTAATTATTTTAGGCTTTTTTCTGTTTTGGATCAGTGTATCTGTAATTAAATCTTAATCAGACTTATATACTATATACAGGATTTATGATATACATTTTTAGAAAACATTCATTAACTTAAAAACAAACTATTAAAACACTTTCTACATCAGCAAAATCAGACCAAAGAGGATATGCTCAGATGGTAGTTACTCTAATCTCAAAGTTCTGACATAGAAAAAGCAGAACTTTTGAATTAATTGGTGTTAGATAAAACAATAAATCTTAGTAATAGGTACAGAGTATTCAGGCAATTTTCTTCAGGGTAAGCAATGTTATAAAGCAGCAAAAAGTAGTAGTAAACAAAAAAGGCAGTTCATAAGAACACCATTCACCATATTCTTTTTTGCCTTTATACTCTTGCAAGCCAACCTTGCTTTCACGATGTCCTAAAGCTTTTTGTTCTTTATATTTCTTATGTATCGGTATAAAATAAATGAACTTATTTGATTATATTTTACATATCACTCATAAATTTCATTCAACAATGACTCTCATAACCATTTTCACTTCTTTGCACATTCATCCTCCACATCCCTTACTCCACATACATTACAAAATCTCCCCACTCCCAATTGTGCCAACGCCAGATGTGTGCTAGGGATGGGAGAGTTAAGTTTTATAGAAATAAATATACTGAATAAGAGCTATAGCAGGGGTCCCCAACCCTGATGTACAGCCTGGTGCCAGGCCCTGGCCCATTTGGAACTCAGCTGCACAAGTAGCAGGAGAATGCACAAAGCTCTATTTGAGTAAGCAGCATGCACACATGCAAAACCATCCCCTCCCCCCCCCGACTCCACCACCAGTCTGCAGAGCTGGAAAAGTTGGGGACTGCTGAGCTAGACAGATTTTTAAAAGTCCTAGGTGAATGGTGGAGGTTTTTAGAACCTCTTTGCATGAGATCGTGGCAGTGAGGCTTTGTGCCATCATAGTAGTAGTGGTGGCTCACGTCACAGAGGGCCTCTGAGGCAACTATACAAACCCTTTCCACAGTTCTCCTTTTTGACAAGAATTGTGCAACCAGTCAGCAATTGGGCAGTGGAAAAGCAATAATGAAGCACCACTGATCAGCTATTCAGTAGATGGGAGAATTGAGCAGGAGTTGCTGCCATTTCACTGAGAAAATTTAATCGGTTCTGCAATGGTGGTAACACTGGTTTTATTCCTCCCTTGGGTAATAATAGAAGCATATCTGGCTGGAGTGTTTTGCTCTCCCCCTGAGTATTGTGCTGATAGCACCCCTATGCTGCCTGCCCTTTACATTCCAGAAGATGTCTGGAATATGCGTTGCAATGAGAACAGGAGCAGCAGGTGGCTCAGTTGGACTGCCAATCTGCATCCTGCAGCTGTCAAATGACTTACCATAGTGCAAGCAGCTATATTGCCGCAAACACTGCTATTATTTGATCTGGGGGGGGGGACTAGACTGTTTTCTTTTTTCCCCAACTTCCCCAACTGCTCCAGACTTCAGGACCTCCGGGATCTGGTGGTCCTGAAGTCATGTTGCATGTAGCACCATTATTTTGTGAGCTATACTAGTTCCTTTTAGGCTTCTGGATGCAATTCAAAGTGCTGATTATCACCTATAAAGTCCTTCACGGCACAGGGCCAGGTTATTTGTGTGACCATCTGTCACAATTATCTCTGTTCATCCTATGGAATCTGGCAGAATGGGCATGCTGTGGGACTTTTATAAGAAACAGTGTCACCTGGCAAGACCAGAAAGCACGCTTTCACTGTCACAACACTTGCCCTATGGAACATTTTCCCCAAGATTTAGATGACCCCAATCCTGCTGTCCTGTTTCATGGGTCTGATAACCTGGTTATTTCCTCAGGACTTTAAAGCATAGAATAAGCCATCCAGACAATGAAACAACATGAATGAAATTGGCTTGGTTATTCTGTACTGGATGCTGTATTTTGTTTTTAACATTTGGGGGTTTTTTATGCTTTGATCTAACTATACGTTGCCCAAGATCTTTTTTGTGAGTGGAGCAGACATATAAATGAAAGAAATAAATATACATGTTTTTTCAGCAATTATTCTAGAGCATGCATTTTTTTTCTTACCCAGAGCCTTTTTGCTTTCATCATTCCACCAAGCTTTCTTTTTCATTCTTTCCATAAATGTAAATTCAAACATTTTTATGGTAGTCTAGACTCTAGAGGATAAGCAACTTCAACATTACCTTACATCCAGTTTCTATTCATTCTATTGAAAGATTGAATTATTTTTAATGCTTTTTCAAATACAGCTCATATTTCCTCTTCCTGTCAAAGAGCTTTCACTCTAGTTTATTTAACCTTTTTCTTTTTTTATGACCATTTTTTTCTCAAGTTCAACACTAAAAAAAATGATGTAAGTTTCTCTTCATACTTGTATCCTTCAGTAATTGTCTTAAACTAACAACAGAAACAATCAGTTTAGATTCATTCATTAGCTTTGTGTACACATGCATCCATATGTTCAAGATAACATACATTAGTCAATCACCATTTTCATTCAGTCTATCTCTGAATGACCCAATCTCTCTCTCTCTCTCTCTCTCTCTTTGCATTCTCTCATCTTGCCTCCCTCCCACCCATTCTTGTCATTTAACATAAAAACTTTTTCCCTAAGGTCACGTCTATTCCAATGTTGCACTCCTCCCCCTCCCCAAAGTGGACTCCCAGTTCTTTTATTATCTCCATTCATTGGAGTATAACACACAATTAGCACTAACCTATGAATTCTTACCTTCATATTTTCTGGTATACATTTTAATGTACTAATTTCATAATTTAACCTACATCTTTAATTCCATGCATACATTCTCTCTACAGATCAGATTATCTTGATTCAGATTGATTTCAGACTTCCCACCTAGTTTTTCCTTTAATTTTGAAAATCATACTCTTCACCATAAATTCACAGTCATCTGTAGGCCATGATTATTATCCAAAATATTGAGTTCAATTGCCTGTCATAGTTTTCATTAATCAAAATGCTGTGATAAGAAATTAGAAAATGAACAAAAATAGGTTAACTAGCTTAGGCATATTCATGCCACATTCAGCATTCACTGCTGATGTCTGGATACAAAAACCATCAGTTGTAGCCCATTTTGATACTATGCCATAAGTACAACCAAAACCTAGTTTTGTCCCAGTCATGTTCACTCTAAAATTACTCAGTCGGTTGCTAGCATCCTACCAAACAAGAGTTACATGCATTATTCTGGTACACAGTCAATTTACAAATACAATAATACAATATTTGAAATAATCCATATTGTGAAAAATTGTAAAGTATAGACAACACATATTGCCATAAATTTTGAGGCTATTTTATTTTGCTGAAATCCAAGAAACTTCATTGAAGGCATAAAAGAATGCTACATTTTTCTCAACCTATATTAATGGATTAGGAATTTAGAATTTAATCTTTTTTTTATAATTGACTTGAGTACTTGTTTGAAAAAAGCATGACACATATTTAACATACATTTTACCTTAAATCTAAACAATGTGTAATTCAATATAATGTATTAATATTTGAGAAACTCAGACATCTTATATGTGAATACTTAATATGAGTGTGATTTGGACTAAAATTGAACAGCTCCAAATTCTGTCTATAAAATTAGAGTTTAACTGTTAGATTGCTACACACACACAAAACCATAATCTTTTCACGGCTGCAATACATGTCAAAAGTTTGCAGATTAATTTTCTACATATGTGAATGTACAGCTGAGAATTTAGAACTAATTCATCATTTTTAAACAGAAAAAAACCTAATATTTATAATAGAAACTTATGAGAAATATGAGTTGAACCAGAAGCAAAATGCACATCTTTTATAATTCATGACATGAATCCAGTTCCTAGTAGAAATGAATAATATAACATAGCATATTTTCACTAGCAGCTTTAGTATCACAAGTTTACCGCAGACTGGTTTTGTGTAATAAGTTCACATGTGCACACTGCACTCACCTAGCAAAAATACTGGATGTTAGAAAGACGTACACTGGTTATTTATTGTATTAGTTTATACAAACTAATAGTTTATACAAACTAATAAATTTAACTTTAATTAACATCACAGCTCCATGTGTTTCTGGTTCCCATCCTTACCAATGCTGTGATATTCCTGTTTTGGAGAAAGATCAGTTCTGAAGAGGCTCCAAACACTGAGTGTACAGGGAGCTCTGCTGACAGAGGCTACAAACTTCCACTTTCCAGATGCTGGATTCCAGCTATGGTTTTTAGGATACAGCCCAGTGAAATTAAGCAAATTAGTTCTAGAGTCCATGTATCCCTTAATGTAGAAAATACAGAAGAATATTTTGTATTCTTTCTTATTGTATAGACATGAATATTAAGTATTAAATACTTTCAAATAATAGCAAAGGCACTTAGACTTATATACCACTCGAAAGTGTTTTACAGCACACTCAGGGCAGTTTACAGAGTCAGCATATTGCCCCAAACAAACTGGGTTCTCATTTTATGACCTTGGAAGGATGGAAGGCCTAGTCAACCTTGAGTTGGTCAGGATTGAATTTATGGCTGTGGACAGAGTTTTTTAGCCGGCAATATATTCTAACCAGTGTGCCACTATAATTAAAATTATCCTGAATTTTATTTTCCCTTTTACTCATTTATTTATCAAAAAAGCTTCTGTTATTAATTTTTGTAAATGTTTTTAAGATGAAATTATAGAATATTCTTTTTTTACTTTCACAAACTTAGCACCTGGAGATTGAGAAAATGTTAATAAATTTACTCTTCTATTTTGAATAGTGTGATTTTTTTTTGAATTGCATAAAATAGCTGACGTTTGCTAATTAGCTTCATTATTTATTTGCTGTCAGCATTCATGTACTGTTCCAGTAGTATCCAACTCTACAGCAAGTTGCAAACTGCCACAGAAAATGTGTTATGTTTATATTTGCTAAATTGTTTTCTCAATACCAAATAAATATGACTGAAAAAGCATTTTCCCTTCCCTTTAGTTTTTAAAAAAGAAGTTTGAAACTATGTAATAAATCAATACAATTTGACATAAATTTTCCCCATTGTTTTAATTTATAATTCATCAATCTTTAATAATACAACCCTCTAAACACTCACCAAAGAATAAGCTCCACCAAACATAGTTTGATTTCTAGAAAAATATGCAGAGGATTCTGCTGCAAATTATTAAATTGTGTTAATCTTAATGTATACACTGTTAATTCAGTGATCTTAGAAAATATTCAACATAATTTGGAACTAGGAAAATATTTGTAATTATTTTAAAATCTATATGCTGCCCAACATCAAACAACTGAGGGCAGTTCACAAATAAAAACACTAAAAACAAGATAAAATAAACAAAATAAACAAAACTGAAGAATAAAATATGGCAAAGATGACAAAAAGATAGTAATTAAAAAAATGAACCCACACAATACAAAGTTGAAAGGGCTTCACTCACTCTCACCAAAGATATTTGGCTCCAAAACCTGAGAAAGATATGTAGAATTAAGGTAAAGGTTCCCCCACACATGCGTGCTAGTCGTTTCCAACTCTAGGGGCCAGTGCTCATCTCCGTTTCAAAGCTGAAGAGCCAGCGTTTGTCCAAGGACGTCTCCGTGGTCATGTGGCTGGCATGACTAGACGCCAAAGGCGCACGGAACGCTGTTACCTTCCCACTGTAGTGGTCCCTATTTTTCTACTTGCATTTTTACGTGCTTTTGAACTGCTAGGTTGGCAGAAGCTGGGACGAGTAACAGGCACTCACTCTGTTACGCGGCACTCGGGATTCGACCCGCCAAACTGCTGATCTTCTGATCGACAAGCTCAGCGTCCTAACCCACTGAGCCACCACGCCCCTTATGTAGAATTACTTCTAAGCAATTTCCTTTATTGTTCCTCAGCTATAGACAAAAATCTAACTAATATACTTTCCCAAACCTAGATTAAGGGATAATAATAATAATAATAATAATAATAATAATAATAATAATAATAATAATAATAATAATAATAATAATAATGATGATGATGATGATGATGATGATGGTGATGATGGTGATGATGATGATGAAGAAGAAGAAGAAGAAGAAGAAGAAGAAGAAGAAGAAGAAGAAGACGACGTTGGAAGGGACCTTGGAGGTCATCTAGTCCAACCCCCTGCTCAGGCAGGAAACCCTATACCATTTCAGGCAAATGGCTGTCCAGTCTCTTCTTAAAAACCTCCAGTGTTGGAGCATTCACTACGTCTGGAGGCAGGTTGTTCCACTGGTTAATTGTTCTAACTGTCAGGAAGTTTCTCCTTAGTTCTAGGTTGCTTCTCTCCTTGATGTTTGAAAATCTTTTACAATAGATTTTCAAAGAAACATATTTAAGCAATATTAAAATGCTGTGACACTGTAAAGTTTCAGTATGTTAAAAATTACCTGAGGACGCTTAACACTCCCTCCAACCCAAATTTTGAAGCAATACTAATAGCCCAGACAAGAATTCCTTCTTCAATGTGACATAGTACCTCAAGACTTAAACTAAGTTATAGATTAGGCTTATAAAGCCCAAAGGAAAGATGAGTAAAAAAAAGTTGTAAGCTACTGACAGGAAAGCTACACAAAGTGATCATCTGAATCTTCTGCTTGGCACACTGAGGCAAGATAGTTCATTTCAGCAACTATCCCAATGGAAATGCTTTCACTGTCCCTAAGAAAAAGTTCCAAAATGGCCACAAAAAGACTTCAAATATCACAGATACCTCGACTGTGCACACACACACACACACGGATACAGACCAGATGACATATGTGACCCAATTTTTAAGATATACTGGGGGGTTTGTTGTTGTTTGCTAGTTTGCTATCTTTTACCTGATATGCATTTACTTGATATACATTTGTTATATTTCAAATAAGGTATATTCTCTTTGGGATTTCTTAGGGATTCTGTTTTATCTGATATAAACCTACCTTTTTATCATATACATCTTGCCAATTTATTCCAACAAAGAAGCTGTGTCGCATAATTTCTTTAGCATCATCTGGTCCTCCACCAAGACTATTGGGGGAAGAGTGTAAATAATACAATTCTTATTAGTAAAAAAAGAAAAGAGGGGAAAAATTACCCAGAGACCCATGTGATCCCTAAAAAAAATTTAAAATTATTCCATGAAATAACTTGAGATTTAATAAGTAAGCCATTTCATAATTAAAAAACAAATTTCAAGTTAGAGAATTTGTTTTGAAAAATTAACAATGCATATATTATTGTATGCCTTCCTTAATACAATTTGGAACTCATGTACTTTCACTTGCAGTTATTAAAATTTGCTATCTAAATTAATTGGATTGTAAATACAGGAATCCTCATACAGATTATAATCCTAAAGCAAAAACTGAATTTTGCATGAGACAAATGCACATTAGAAAGTTTTCTGCACTTTCTGTTCCTTTTACTTCAACTGAGACCCCACCTGTGTGATAGAGCCAATCTGTTGGTATTGTTAATGGTTATTTTATGATTTTTGGGTCCTATGTTTTTTATTTTATATTATTTGTTTTATTTTTTTGTAAATCACCCAGCATCATGTATGTGAGATTGGCAGCAATTAATCAAAGTAATAACATCTAAGATAAAAGACACAATTCAGGAAACTTAGATCCCAGGAATTATCCCTTAGTGCTTCTATCAGTCACACTGTTTATCAAAACAACTTGAACACATTTCCAATCTTGAGAAAGTGATATTTTACACTATGGCTTGGTATAATTTTCCCATTTTATTTCTAAATATCGCTACCATACTTTCTGATTTTGTTAAAAAAAACTATTTCTACTGGGGTTTTTTTCAGTTTTCTATACATTTTTTAAATAATGCTATAATTTTAGTAATGTTACATTACAATTTCCCTGCTTACATTTAAAGATAACCAAACTTATTCAAAATTAGCTTTTTCATTTTTTTCTGCTTCATACAATAAGACTATCTTGCTTACCTCACTATAAATATTCTCCTTTGACCATAAACATATTCAGGCTATAGCTCCCTTTTAATTCTTTTAATGTCTAACACGTTTCAAATGTTTGTATATGTTTGTGTTCTTTTTTCTCTTTCACATTTACTCTTTTTCTTTGAATGTAGTTTATATATTTTTTCATAAAATCTATTTAAAATTATATATTTTGAGCATTTTTATGCTACTTTAATCTGCAAAGAGGAACAAGGTGAGCATGTAATGAGCAATGTACCACAAAGTTGCAACGCAAACTTCTCCCCTTGTATCATGGCATCATAAAGCATGTTTCATCATATTAGTATTATGATTAGGGTTATGACTTCAATTATGGCATGCAGCAACCTAAAGAAACACACTGTGTGTTTATGTGTATAAACATATAAATAAAAATATAGGTGTCTGTGACCATTTTCTAAGGAATATGAATAAAATGTAGCAAATTCTGCATTTGCTTCCATGCAACTACTGAGATATGCCTTTTCCTGAGATCATTAGTGTCAAACCTAGGAAAAGACAAATTTACAGAATTACAGAGAGGTGCTATGTTATACCCTTACATTCCATAGTAATGCTGTCTTTTAAATTAAACTGCAGAACCTGTTGATTCAAACAAGACAACTGAATTTACAAGGAGAGGAAGAGTGCCCAACTAGAGTTATGACACCATGAAGTTTTTTCTCCTAAATTCCTAAATTACTCATAGGAAGTAATTTGGTAAGTGAAGAGCTGTTATTTTCTCCGAAACTCTATAGCAGGTTACAATTTGTTTCAGAAAAATATGGGCGACTTCTATGGTTCATCATTGTAATCTCAATCCAAAAGCATTAATACCTCTTTTTGAGTTTTGAGAGCCAATAGCAGACCTACAATCTTAATAATTATATCCCATTATTTGCAGTGATCCCAAAGAATATTATTACCAACTAATCACTTTTTATACCTAATTTATTATATTTAGAAATGTAATATATAATTCAAATACTGAAAAGTCCAGTATTCACTAACTAAGCACTATTTTAGTTCTTAAGAGATATTACCTCTTCAGTTATAAACTTTGCTGCTTCTGATCCTATAAAAAGTCCATAGTTCAACAGAGAGAAGTTATCAGTTATTTAATTCCTGTTCACTGTGGGGAAAAGAGCGTCATGTTGCTTAAACAGGAATTTTTTTAAAAGCAATTAAAATATTAAAAGCAATTCCCATTTCATTTCATTCTTTTTCATTCCCTTGTATATTTTAATATCTAACTGTTATACTTTAAACTTACCGTTTATTTGGATCTTTTATCAGGAGACCTGAAAGCAATGATTTTGCATCAGATGAGAGAGTTCGAGGAAATTTTATATCTTCCATTAGAATGAGTTCAAAAAGTTTTTCATGATCCTGGTTGTAGAATGGCAATCTGCCGCACATCATTTCATACATGACAACACCAAGGCCCCACCAATCCACTGCACGACCATAATCGTTGTCTTCCAAAACCTAAAATAGTATTATCAAGACATTAACACTTAGACACATATATATTTACTGACAGATTATTTCTGAAATAATTATCCTTTAAAAGAGAACATTATGATAGTTTTCTAACGAACAGGAAACAAATGATAGTATTATATTTAGTCTTTGTTTAAACAAGGCAGCATCCTCCATTTTGAGGTCATTACCCTTGTAGGTAAACACAGATGTACATTATTTAAAAGCTAACTTTTGAGCATCTGCTTTAAAAGTATCAATTATGTGCCTTGAGCTCTACTGTTTTATCTATTAAAATCAAGGATTCAATTCAGCAGAGTGGAGCACAGTCCTGGTCATAAAGTATTTCATTTTTCCATCTTCCACTTTGGAAGCACTGATGTGGTTGCAAAAGTTCTGGAGATACCACAGGGAATACAATATATTCTACTTGCTATGGCATTGTTATGACAAAAATTAATGCTCCAAGGCAGCGCTTTAAAACCTTGACAACTTTTAAGCTCTGTGTAGACTTCAACTCACAGAATTCTTCAGCCAGAATGTTGTCTGAGGGATTTTGGGAATTGGAGACCACACTGCTTAAGTTGCTAAGGTTGAGAAACACTGCCCTAAGAGTTAAACAACATATAAGGGATAGGTTTGGTTTAATGTTTGTCTTTCAATCAACAGTGGAAAGCAGCACATAGAACATTCTTTTCTATTATTCAAAACAATTCTCTGAGGAAGCTTGGACAGAGGGAGTGATTGGCCAAAGCCATCCAGTGAACTTCCTTGGCAAAAGATAAGACTACAACCAGGCTATCTTACAGCTTAACGACTACATGACACTATTTTTTAATTATTATGGTTAGTTGTATAATCAGCCAGATGCTTAGACTGGATCTGGCATTTTTATCCACCTTTCGAATTCTTCCCAAGGATCTGGGATAGACAAATGTTATTTGTTAAATGTATCATTACAGGATATAAACTGTACCAAGTAACGTTGCAATCTGTAATTAAGTGATGGTAATTCTGTCAATGACAAAAGTCATCAAGCAGTATGCCAGATTTTGGGGGATTGCACCCAAAGCACCTATGACTATTGATACTAACTTTGTTCTCTTTTGCCACTGCCGTTTTACTTCTATTTGCAGGTCTTTGTATTTTCTGATTTTCTCCAATTCTTTTCTCTTCTATTACGCTGTCTTCAGGTACTGCAACATCCACTATACAGACATATTTTTTTCTTATCAATAATTGTTAACTCTTGAGTGTTATGTAGCAGGTGCTTATTATTATGGTTGGTTGCACTTTCAAGCAGAAGTTTAGGCTGTATTTGGCCTTTTTGTCCATCTACTGAGTCCTTCCCAGACCCCTGGGATAGATAAATATTGTTAATTTAATAATATTAAACATATTTTTGCAGAATGTAAGCTGTATCAACTAAAATAGCTTTTTGCAAGTGACTGGTGGGGATTTTATCAATGCCGATGGTGTTCAAGTGATGCTCCAGATGTCTTGGCATTCTTTTCAAGGTTAAATTTGTTTAATTTTGTTTGATACTACTTTTGTTTTCTTTTGCCAAAGGCATTCTACTTCTATTTGCAGGTCTTTGTGTTTTGTGATATTTTTTTTCCTATATTCTTTTCTCTACTATTCTGCTGTCTGCAGGTATTGCAATCTCCACTATCCAGACTTTTAAAAAATCTTTCTTATCAATAATAGTTAAGTCTTTGGTGTTATGTGGCAGATGCTTGTCCGTTTGAATTCTAAAATCCCGGAGAACTTTAGTTTCTTTGTTATCTATTAGTTTGTCTGTTTTGTGGTCCCACTAGTTCTTGCTTGCAGACAAGTGATATTTCTTGCAGATATTCCAATGCACCGTTATGGGTACTTTTGTCATGCCATTGTTGTTGTTGTTCTTGCTGTTATAATTAGGACTGCTGGAACAAAGAAAATATTCCTATATTTTTTCCAGTACCATATAATATGATACAATTGTATACATCATTGTATAATAAATCCCTTCATTGTTAAGGTACACCTGTAAATTTATTGAATGGCACTAAGATGAAACAGAGAAATATTTCTTCATATATAGGGATTATGCCTATAATCAAATCCTACATCTGTCTAAATAAATGGTGTACTAGTATGTATATCAATTACGTTTAGAATTTATTTGCATAGAAATAAAAACAGTATTTCAGAGGTTTTCTGCTTGTTTTAATAATCAATGCGATAAAGTACTATTTTGCAGTGTTGAAAACAATAGACAGTAATGCAGAACCATTGTTGTGCATTAAATTATACTTGCCCAATAAGTATATTAACGCTATATAAACCATTTTGGGCCTATTACATTTAATTGACACTAAACTGATTAAACAAAATTTAGTTGATCATATAAAAATAATTTGAACTATTTCAGTTTATACATGAATAAAAGTGTCAGCGTGGTGAAAAGCAAACTTTGTTATTGTTACATTATTCACATATCTATTGTAACATACTTAGAATGGAGATCCCCTTTTGCATTAAAAGAAGGAAAAATATACCTGGTAAAATATGAAGTGTCTGAGGCTTTTTTTTAAAGTATATTTAATAAAACCTAACATTTACTTTGAGGGCACCATCAATAAAATATCTAATGAAACAGATCTAGAAACTTTTGAATAATTTAGACAAAATATGTCACTTCAATTCAACCTTACCATATCAAGGTGGGATTTATCAGTTGTTATAATAAATATATTTTCTCTAAATTAGGATACTTCAATAAATTTCAAAGATTTAAAAACAACAGTTGACAAAAGTCATGGTTTCCAGTTAATAGATTATTTGATTGTTTTAACCTAAAGCATGATTTTACTCACATAATGTCTTGCAACAGACAGAACTATTTTATGTTTTCAAGAAAAATATACAGCATCATGTTTCTCTTTTCCAATTTATTCATTTTGATTTTTACTGTGAATGTTATGTTTCATATCATTGAGTATAGTGAGCTTATTTTGGACGGTGTTAAACCACAACTGAGAAAGAGTTTGTTGTAATGGTTAAGGCATCAGGCTAGAAACCAGGAAACAGTGAATTCTAGACCTGCCTTAGGCACAAAGCTGGCTGAGTGACATTGGGCCAGTCACTTTCTCTCAGCCCCAGGAAGGAAACAATGACAAACTTCTTCCAAAAAAACTGGCTAAGAAAACTTCAAGGACTTCTCCAGGCCATCTCTAAGAACCAGACAATTCCAGAATAAGCACACAAACTTGAGCTCAAGCATAATTTTACTTCTGATGGGAGCAACAAGTTCTGAACATTTTATTTCCACTGTAAACAATCTCAACACATACAATACAGCGGACATATGGATAAAAATGAACTGTTCTGAAATGTGACTGTATCGAATTGCAACTGACAACTGTTGGATTAACTTTGGGACATTACTAATAGCATTTAGTATAGCATTTTAGGTTTATATACTGCTCCATAGCACTTTACAACACTCTCTGGGAGGTTTACAGTGTTGGAGCATTATTTGTATATTGCCCCCAAACAATCTTGATGCTCATTTTACCATCCTGGAAAGACAGATAGCCCCATCATGATCAAACTCCAGGCTGTGAGCAGAATTTGCCTGCAATCCTATATTTTTAACCACTGCCCCATCAGGACTCTAATGAAACTGACCCATCAAAATATTCTTGGGGAGAAGGTGTATATTTCTTTCTATCTATCCATCCTTTTTTACTTTAATAAAACATTATCATCAAAATACTTCATGTTATTAATTAGGGATGTCTTTTATTTTATCCGTATGTTTTAAAATAAATTTCTCTGATTGATCACTGACTACATTATACAGCCCTGATGGACTGTCTTTTCAATAGTTGTGCCTTTTCAAATAAACTGGGACTGGAACATCAAAGACTACTATTTAAAAACAAGATCAAGGGAGGAGGTGAACTCCTTTCACTGGTTGTGCTCAAGTAGAGGCTGGCAGCCATCTGTCAGACATGTTTAATTTAGAGTCCTATACTGAGTAGGAGACTGGACTTGATGGCCTAAATGGCCCTTTCCAATTATGCAAAAAAAAAACTTTACATAACGGACAGAAGCTGTTTCAGAAATTTAATGAGATTACTAAGAGAACATGAATAGTTTTAGGCACATAGTTAAATATAAAACTGAGTAGCAATTTTAAATCTAGCTTTGAAGTATTATAAAAACTGTACCGGTACTTCAGGAAAACCGAAAAATAAAAATTATTTACTTTCTGAGAGGCTCCCACCATCCAGCTAAATATTATTTTATTGAACAGTGATACAAAAATAAACTCCAAAGTTAATTGTTAGTAAGTAATGAGTTCTTACTTTCAAGAATGTTTGCATATAAACCCATTCTTTTATATTAGGCTTTAATATAAATAAGATAGAATATTGACAGTGAAAGTCACTTAATCAAAATTACCATTACATGAAAATAATTACCAATCATTTGTTCTGTATATTCTTACTTGGCATTCAAATAATTTTTATTTTTATACTATTACCAAAGTACATTTTCTAGGATTCCAAAACCACCTTATTCAACCTTTCCCATCTGTCACCATCTGTTTCTTTTTAGCATGTACTTTTTGTGTGATCACATAAGCATGTGAAAAATAACTAATATTCATATGATTATCTGTTCATGCATTTGAGGACTGGACATAATGAAGCTGAAATGCCAAAAATGTACTTAACACTTCAAGTGTTGTATATTTATGTCAGCAACATTTTATTTTAAAATTATTGTACATTTAGAGGGATGAATAATGCTACAGAAATGCAGACATTGCAAGAAAACAGCACAATAGTTGACTGTGTTTTCAGTGTAAATAAGGTTAATTTTTTTCATAGTGCTCACAGAGTCCTCTAATAGGAGATAAATTCTATAATTGCCTGCTCAGCAATGAAGATTCATTAGAAAATCCCAAATCCCAAAATTATTACTAATTTTGACATGCAAGAAGAAATAAAATAGTTCAACTGGGGAAACTTCTAGGGAAGAAATGGTGAACTGAAGATGGTTTTGCTAAAAGTGGATCCAACAACTATTACAAATAGTTAATGGTGACAGACTGGGAGTCGTTAATAACAAGAGAGAAATTTTTCAAGGAGACTCACTCTGCAAGAAAATTGCATAGATTGACTATAAAGAACAGCATGACAAAGTAGCAATAACAGAGCACTGGAATATCTGCAAGAAATACCACTTGCCTGCAAGCAAGAACTAGTGGGGCCCCAAAGAGACAAAGTAATAGAAACTGAAGAAGCTAAAATACTCTGGGACTTTAGAATTCAAACAGATAAGCATCTGCCACATAACACCCCAGACTTCAAAATTGTTGGTAAGAAAGACAAAAAAGTCTGGATAGTGGAGATTGCAATACCTGTAGACAGCAGAATAGTAGAGAAAGAATTGAGAAAATCACAAAATACAAATAAAAGTAAAATGTCAAATAAGCAAGGCTATGGAGATACAACTGGAGAGACCACATCCTCAAGATAGCTAGTTTTCTGTCTTTGTTTACTGGCACCAAATGACTTAGAGTAGAAGATATGCCCTGAACTGCTCACAGAGATAGATGATAAATTTGAAAACAATAGCATCAATTCTTTTATCCATTTTAACTTTTGGGGGAGGAGTACTTCATCTGACTTTCGTCATGCATCCGCGGTTACTTTAAGCAATAGTAGGCAGCTCTTGTAGGCTGAAAGTTTTCGAACTGTGAGCCACTGAGTTTCTCTTTTTTTATCAGGCTTCACACCAAAGCACAAAAATAAATCACTAATTTACAAACACTGACCTCTTAGCTCAACCTCTTGGCTTGATTTGACAAAAGATTCACAAACATGACTAGAACAGAATCTTTACTGCAAATAAGAATGAAACTTCACAACATATATATGTAAATTATTCAAATTGCTGATAAAGAATTTGGGAGGCTGAGATGATCATTTTGAACTTCTTATGTTCTCATCAGTCAGTCATACCCTTTATCTGAGATTCGAACCTGGGCTGATTATATATTAGGCAGTTGTTTTAACTTCCTGAGCCACAGGTTCTTTCTCTCTTTTATTAGCTAGAAGGCAAGGGAAATATGTGTTAAGAATTTGTCAAGGCTTTTTGAATTTATCAGCAATTTGAATAATTTACACAAATAATGAGCTGTCATAAGTTGACTATATCCTGTGGATAAGCCTTGAGTCAGGCCAAAGCAGGAAAGAAAGAGTTAATTAGCAAGGTGCATTCAAAAAGCCTTGACAAATTCTTAACACATATTTCCCTTGCCTTCTATACACACACACACACACACACACACACACACACACACACACACACACACACACAGAGGTTTAAATTCTAGGCATCTTCCTTCCATCCTCCTCAATTAATGGAAAATAGTAAGTCATTTTGGAACCTTGACAATTGTGGTAACTTTATATTAAATAAACAGGCAACTGCTTATACCTGCCTTGTCAGCTTCAGGCATTAAAGCACCTCATTTGCTAAGTGTTTTAGTAAGTTACATAGCTGAAGGAGGATACCAAAAAGATGGCAGCTACAGAGGGATTGGTACTAAGGAAGGCTCTATTGGCAAAACTGCAGTTTTTGGTATCAAAACAAAGTGATTAATGGACAAAACAGAATCAATGAGAGAATAAACAGGTCTTTTAATTATACTATGGTTGATGCCACCATAGTATAATTTCCTTTCCTGTTATTTTATGAATAACTTGTAAGACAAAACTGTTATATAAACAGTTCCAGCTTACAATTGCAAGATGGGCAGAAATGAGATGGGCATAGACCAAAATGCAGGTTCTCATGAACCAAAGATATATTCTGGCCCCAAGATGGAAAGAGACAGTAGTCTGTGTTATGGTAGTGGTAATCCGAAGACCAATATAAAGGCTTCTTTTCTCTTCAGTAAAACAACTTATCTATGAGAACTTGAGCTTGACTCTCTTCATCTAGCTCCTAAGAGCAAGTTTTATTTTCTAGAGTGAGATTTATTGCCAAACTCTCAATGAAGCTCTGCCAACAGGAACCTCATTGCCCATCTGTCTTACTGAGTGGTTCCCCATTAAAATCCTCATCTGTAGAAGAATTCACAAAGAAAAATGGATATTCATGTACCCATCCAGAGCAGGTCACAGGTTTCCTGGTTTGATCACAAGACGCAGACGAAGATCATAATAAAAATCTTGCTTTCAAAATCATTTTGATTTTAAGAGAGACAAATATACTCTAAAGATGACCTTTAAATAAACATTAATGAAAACTTGGCAAAAATATTTTCGCTGTTATCTTAGGTGACAAATTGTTCAGATTAAGCTACAACTCTTTTCATGCAGTTACAGTATATCAGCAACATTCCTTGAATTTCCTCCAAACTTCACTTGGAAATAACATTCTCATCTCCTTATTTTCTTTCATCTAAGACATTTTGTGAACTTAACATTTAGTTTTCTCTGTGTGAAAAGATAAATGCTTTAAAAGAGAAAGAAAAAAAGAGAAGATCCCTTTGAGACAAAAGGGGAAATGAGGGACAGGAAAGGGTGAAGATGGAGAAAGGAGAGAGGGGGAAAGAGAGAATTTATAATTTATATGCCAGACAGATTCCACTACAGAACTATAAATTAAAAACTATAATAAACACAGTACCCTTTGTAATGGTATCTGCAAGTATTAAAATATGAAGATTACCGTTCCAAAGCATGTTATGATTAAAATATAAAGTGCTGACATACCTCTGGAGCTAAATATTCTGGAGTACCACAAAATGTTTTCATAGTAGCTGCATCTGTGATTCCTTCTTTGCAAAGTCCAAAATCCGTAATTTTTATGTGTCCATCTTTATCCAGCATTAGATTTTCTAACTGTATTTTACAAAGACACATAAAAAACACTCAATTAAAGACAAAAAAACCAACCCACCTGCCATGTAATAATTCTGTTACAATTTTGCTATAAGTAAAAGTAATGGATAATGACAAATCTGATATTTTAATGTTTTTTTTCCTTTAAAAGTAGCTTAAAGGTCACTTGAACTGATTGAAATTACAGATTTATTTACGTATCTTTACTCCTTTAACCCAGTGTGCTGTTTCCATTTTAATATATTCCATTTGCTCTTTCTGAAGAACCAGTAATGGCTTTTTTTATTCTAATCTTATTCTTATTCTAATTCTAATTACAGAATAATATTCTAATAAAAACAAAATACCAGCATATCTAATAATTAAGTTTCTTTATATCTAGTTTCATATTTACTTACTTCATTTATATAACTGCTATTTATATTTTTATAACATGATTACCAGGACTTGGCAAATCCTACAAAAGAGGTGCTGCTGAACGGGAGAATATTACATCCGAACATTTAAAAAGTGGCTCATATGTATCTTGATATGCATGTGCATGCACCTTGCTTCACTGTTAAACACACAACCATTTAACCTTAGAGGGAACTGCAGCACTAGTCTATGTAGTGGTCTTCTATCTTCTTAAATATGAAAGAACCACCAGAATTATATAAAACAGTTCATACATTGTACAGAAAAATTGAAATCATAATGTAATTAGCTTCATGTTTTAATGAGCCAAATTTTATACTGTCGGCAACTGGAATTCTAAAGCTGCCAGGAAAAAGAACTCAGTTTAATGTATTCATATACCATTCATTATTCTGTAATTATATAAAAACTAAAGGTGTTAGCAGCAAGTCATGAAGACTGAAACATTTTATCACATATATGGTATATCATGATGCAAACACCATTATATACTTATGATTAGTGATTTCTGATACAATTACATAAATCATGGGATTTGAATCAAGATGCTATAACTCATATTTTAGCAATTGCTCCCCTTGCTAAATCATCAATGGAAGTATCATATCAATCACTAATCAAGGTAACTGATTGCTAATCAAGGAGAGAAGCAACCTAGAACTAAGGAGAAATTTCCTGATGGTTAGAACAATTAATCAGTGGAACAACTTGCTTCCAGAAGTTGTGAATGCTCCAACACAGGAAGTTTTTAAAAAGAGATTGGATAACCATTTATCTGAAATGGTATAGGACAGGGTGCCTGAGCATGATGTTGGACTAAAAGACCTCCAAGGTCCCCTCCAACTCTGTTATTCTGTTCGGTTCAGTATGGTAATAATAACCTTAGCTACATGAACAACATGATATACTATACTGACATTAGAAGCACTGTTTTTGTCGTTAATATTCTTGTATAATAGTTAAGTATTAAAATAAAGATTTTTCCCTTTTTCTTTCATTTGAAGTATTATAAATCTTGATACACTTTGTTGTTGTTAGTTGCAAAGTCGTGTCCGACCCATCGCGACCCCATGGACAACATGCCTCAGGCCTTCCTGTCCTCTATCATCTTCTGGAGTCCATTTAAGTTCACGTCTACTGCTTCAGTGACTCCATCCAGCCACCTCATTCTCTGTCGTCCCCTTCTTCTCTTGCCCTCAACCTTTCCCAACATTAGACTCTTCTCCAGTGAGTCCTTCCTTCTCATTAGGTGGCCAAAGTATTTGAATTTCAACTTCAGGATCTGGCCTTCTAAAGAGAAGTCAGGGTTGATCTCCTCTAGGACTGAACAGTTTGAACGCCTTGCAGTCCAAGGGACTTGCAGGAGTCTTCTCCAGCACCAGAGTTCAAATGCCTCAATTCTTTGGCAGCCTTTCTTATGGTCCAACTTTCACAGCCATACACTGCAACTGGGAAAACCATGGCCTTGACTATTCGCACTTTTGTTGACAGGGTGATGTCTCTGCTTTTTAGTGTGCTGTCTAGATATTCCATAGCTTTCCTCCCCAGGAGTAAGCGTCTTTTAATTTCTTGTCTGCAGTCCCCATCTGCAGTGATCTTGGAGCCCAGGAAAATAAAACCTGTCACTACCTCCATTTCTTCCCCATCTATTTGCCAGGAATTGAGAGGGACGGATGCCATGATCTTGGTTTTCTTAATGTTGAGTTTCAAGCCCACTTTTGCACTCTCCTTCATCATCATCATCATCATCATCGTTGTCGTCGTCGTAGTAGTAGTAACAAAGTTGGAAGTGACCTTGAAGGTCATCTAGTCCAAACCCCTGCTCAGGCAGGAAACCCTGTATCATTCCGGACAAATGGCTGCCCAGTCTCTTCTTAAAAACTTCCAGTCTTCACCCGCATCAAGAGGCTCTTTAGTTCCTCTTCACTTTCTGCCATTAGAGTGGTATCATCTGCATATTTTAGGTTGTTGATATTTCTCCCAGCAATCTTAATTCCAACTTTTGATTCATCTAGCCCTGCCTTACTCATGATGTGCTCTGCACGTAAGTTAAATAGGCAGGGCGACAGTATACAGCCTTGCCGGACTCCTTTCCCAATTTTGAACCAATCAGTGGTTCCGTGTCCAGTTTTCACTGTTGCTTCTTGACCCACATATAGGTTTCTCAAGAGATAAATAAGATGGTCTGGTACTCCCATCGCTTTAAGAACTTGCCACAATTCATTGTGATCCACACAATCAAAGGCTTTAGCATAGTCAATGAAGCAGAAGTAGGTGTTTTTCAGAAACTCCCTAGGTTTCTCCATGATCCAGCATATGTTGGCAATTTGATCTCTAGTTCCTCTGCCTCTTCGAAATCCTGCCTGTACTTCTGGTAGTTCTCAATCCACATACTGCTGGAATCTAGCTTGTAGGATTTTAAGCAAAACTTTACTAGCATGTGAAAGGAGTGCAATGGTGCAATAGTTTGAACATTCTTTGGCATTGCCTTTCTTTGGAATTGGAATGGACCTTTTCCAATCCCGTGGCCACTGTTGAGTTTTCCAAATTTGCTAGCAAATTTAGTGTAGCACTTTTAGTGCAACATCTTTTCAAGATTTTGAATAGCTCAGTTGGAATACTGTCACCTCCACTAGCTTTGTCGTTGCTCAGATTTCCTAAGGCCCACTTCACTTCACATTCTAGGATGTGTGGCTCGGGGTTAGTAAACACCCAATCATGGTTATCTGGGATGTTAAGCTTGTTCTTGTATAGTTCTTCTGTGTAGCTTTGCCACCTCTTTTTAATCTCTTCTGCCTCCGTTAGGTCCCTGCCATTTGATACACTACATCATTTCAATTTCAATATATTAATATTTATATAATTAAAGATTGTTGACATTCTAATGTCATGGTGATGCAATCGTTAGAATACAATATTGCAGACTGACTCTGCCCACTGCCAGTATCGTGACTGGTTCACTGGTGACTCAGACTTCCATCTTTCCAAGGTTGGTAAAATGAGGACCTAGATTGTTTTTTGAAGGAAAATATGCTGACTCTGTAAACCACTTAAGAGAGTGCTGTAAAGCACTGTGACACAGTATATAAGTGTTATTGCTGGTGCTAGTGCTATTTACATAGCTTGGAGTATTGAAAATAGTATATATTAAATGACACAGAAGAGACTCCTCCCTAAGATGACTGCTGAACATAAGAATTTTTCTTTTTCCTGCCAATGATCTGCCAATTTTGCTGCCAAAGCTGATTCTTTGGTAGAGCTGCTCCATGGATTTGAATGGGAACACTTAGGAATGACCCAAGACGGCTTTCAGATGCTGTGGACCCTCCTGAGAAGGGGAGTCTGGAGGGAAGAGTTCAGTTCCCTCTGGGAGCAGTCACAAAGTCATCTTTCCTCTCGGCAGCTGATTTTCTTAAGCAAACCTGGGTTTAAACTCTACTTTTTGAAGCTTTTGCTTTATTTTGCTTTTTATGTTTAAAAGTTGACCGGTTGGTTGAATGCTGATTTATTTTATCCCCCTGCTGGACGTGCTTTTTCTTCTCTTTGATTTATGTTGTTCTGAATAACTTGCTTTTTCATAAGGAAAACACAGCATGTTCTGGGATAATGAAAGTGTTTCCATTTGACTTTACATCTATTTTGGACTCTCACTACACTACAAGATTTTGTATTTTACCAATTTGTAAAATGTTTGGAGCTTATATTTTTTTAATTCTTTTTAAAATTTTGGATTGAAATGTATAGAAAATATCTTCCCTGGGTTTTTTAGTTCCCCCCCCCCCATTCTCAGGATGCCTTTTAAGCTATTTTTTCATTCTGGAATACTGTGTTCTTTTATCTATCCTGGCCAAGTTACACAGAGGAACAATGTATCAGGATACAGACAAGCAAATGTGTCTGACGTTCGAAAAAAGACTTTGGCAAAATGCAATACTTATTTGAAAGCTTTTTTAAAAAGTTTGATGAAATGATAATGGTTGTGGAAAATATTCATATGCGTCTAGCCATTTAATAGATATATTAAACTCAGAAAAGGACTGTGATGAAAGCAGTACATTCATTGGAAAGAAGTATGAACACCATAGATGTAGAATTCCAGACTTAGAACTAACTGATTCTTGGGTATAAAAAGGTGAAGGTTCCCCCGCACATGCGTGCTAGTCATTTCCGACTCTAGGGGCCGGTGCTCATCTCTGTTTCAAAGCCGAAGAGCCAACGCTTCCCACCGTAGTGGTCCCTATTTTTCCAGTTGCATTTTTATGTGCTTTCGAACTGCTAGGTTGGCAGAAGCTGGGACGAGTAACAGGCGCTCACTCTGTTACGCGGCACTCGGGATTCGACCCACCAAACTGCCGACCTTCTGATTGACAAGCTCAGCGTCCTAACCCACTGAGCCACCGCGTCCCTCCTACTTGGGTATAGAAAATGGCAAAAAAACATCTATTGCATATATCAGATTTACTCAATTACCATGGTGACTTTCTTAATCACCATTGTAAACTGGTTGTAAAATTCAGTCAGGTCACATGGTAACCTACTTAATGACCACAACGACTTACAACAGAAATTCTGGCTCAATTGTGGTCATAAGTCAAATACTACCTGCATTTGTTTAAGCATGCTTGACCTGCTATCATGTGGGCCTTTTGAACCAGCTGTAGATTCTAATTACTCCTCATGAGAGTAGTAGAGATAAGAATGCAGAAGGAGAAAAGATGAAAGGAACTTACTAAAAAGTTAGTAAGTTCTTTTCAGGCAGCACAAGAGAATGGCAGAAATAGTCAGTGGACCCAGTGAGGAAAAAGGAATCAGGAACGACAGTAAGTGGAAATGCTCCAGTTTGTTTCTATTACAAGAAAATAAGTCATTTTAAAAAAGACTGTTGGATCCGCCAATGTGAGGAAACCTGCAATACATTATTTTATCTCCAGAGACCATTTCCATCTACACACATCTCTACACACACACACACACACACACACACGGAACAAAAGTAAAATGGTCTAAATAGCCCCTAGGAAAATCTGCCCAACCTCAAAAGGACAAATATCAGTCTGGAGTTTGCAGATGTGCTGACCATATTGTGGCTTTCTGGATGTAGGTTTCTCATTAGGACAAAAAAATTTTAGGATTCTTATTTTGCTAAACCAAAATTACACCTTGACATGAGCAACAATCTTAAGCCTTTATATAATGAATGAAGCATATAGTGAATTCCTTGGGATATTTTTTTGGCTTTCTCACTTCATCAGCAATAATGTCTCTTGTTCCTTATTTCTTTTCTAAAGCCAGCATGAATATCTGGTACTCTTCCTATGTAGGGCTCTAATTTGCATTGGACGATTATAAGCTTTATTCTGATAGCTTGTGAAATTAAGGATATTGTACAATAGTTTACATACTCTATTAAATCTCCCTATTTCATTGTGAAAATTGATGTTTTCCAATTTGTTGGTCACTGTGTTATTCTCAAGATTTTTCTAGCAAACCTTGGTTAGACTCTTTTACTGATTCTTCTTGCTTGCCATATTTTTGAGGGTATTCCATCGGTTTCTGTAGCCTTTCAACTTGGCAAGGACTAGAGTGCTAATGTAACTTTACCTTCTAGTACAGGTAGTCCTCGACATATGCCCACAATTGAGCCCAAAACTTCTGTTGCCAAATGAAAAATTTGTTAAGTGAGTTTTGCTCCATTTGATGATGTTTCTTGCCACAGATGTTAAATGAATCACTGCAGTTGTTAAGTTAGTCACACGGTTGTTAAGTGAATCTGGCTTCCCCACTGACATTGCTTGTTGGAAGGCCACAAAAGGAATCACATGATCCCAGGACATGGCAACCATCATAAATATGAGTCAGTTGCCAAGCAACTGAATTTTGATCTCATTACCATGGAGATGCTGCAACTGTCGTAAGTGTGAAAGCAGTCATAAGTCACTTTTTTCAGTGCCACTGTAACCTCACTAAATGAACTATTGTAAGTTGGGGACTACCTGTACTACAAAATATGCAAACCACCTTCTTGGAAGTAAGGATATGTTTCTAAGATGTATTGGTGATGACATCTCTATTGAATAATATTTCAATATACTTCTTCACTTTTTGTCTTGATATGAAGAAATTAACTATTATTAGTAGTTATGTGCAAAAAATTTTTCGTGCATACAATATTTCATACATTGAATAGTTGCAACACATGAAGACAAATATTCAAGAAGTTTTGATCTGCACCGAAATGAAACTGTTGTTTTATTCCAGATATTCACTAAACCACAGAAATATTGGGTAGTTCTTGGAATGGAAGGAATAAGACCAATAGAAACCCACAGATGTCAATGGCAGCAGCTAAGGGAAGGGAGGACATTAGGAAAGTAAGGGTCAGGAAAGTAGAGGTTCCTCTCAACAGGCAGTTGCTGAAAGGAAGAATGAAGAGAGAAAATGGCACCATTCTTCCTACTTCCTCATGAAAATCATTCTAAGATTTTGTTTTGATTTAAGCCTGGAAAAACAAAAACATTCTTGGAGATTGCTTTGTTTGTTTTTAGAGGATTTTTTAAGAAGTAGTTTTGATTTTTTGCACTTTCCTAGTTATCACAACCATATTTAAAACACACTTTAGAAGTCTGATCCCTAATCCTTTTTTCCAAATCTTTAACCACTAAAGCTTTGAACACACAAAGGCCAAACGTACAAAGAGACTTAATCACTGATCAAAAAGCTGTCTGAATATAATTTTGTTAAGGAATTAGTACCAAATTCCAATGACCAAAGTTCAGTAATGCCAATATTTACGCTTATTAAAATTCATCAAGTAAAACCATTACAAGCATCTGAAGAATGGATGTGTATCCACATCATTTAAAATAAAATAAAAAATCTATTCAGTACCAAACAAAATTCATATATCAGACACAAAATACTTTCTCAAAAGCCTTGAAAAACTAAGGAAAGAATATGTATGAACTACTTGTCAATTGACTGTATTTTATAGAAAGGTGTTGAAAGCATTATTCACAGTGACAATCTTCCACGATAGAAAGAACTCACGGTTGGTTGGTTGGCTGGTTATGTATTTATTTAAAACATTTACAGATAGTCCTTGTACAACCACAATTGGGACCAGAATTTCTATCACTAAGTGAAGCAGTCAGTAAGTGAATCATTAGGTCAATGATCTGATTTAACACAGCTGTTAAATGAATCACATTGATCATTAAAGTGAATCATATGGTTGTTAAGTTAATCCAGTTTCCCTAATTGAATTTGCTTGTCTGAAGTTGGCTAGGGAGGTCATAAATTGTGATAACATGATTGCATGATACTGCAACCGTTGGTAAATGGGAGCCAGTTGCCAAGCACCTGAATTGCCATCATGTGACCACAGGGAAAGTGCAATGATCATATTTTTCAGGATAGGTTATACATTCATTTTTTTCCAAGGCTGTTGTAACTTCAAACCGTTGTTAAAAGAACGATTGTAAGTCAAGAACTACCTGCATATAGCTATCCATCCATGGTTCTGGGAAATGCACAAAAGCTACAAACTATACTATTTCACTACAGTTATGTATTCACAAATGTTGTCTATGACATTTCTATACTTTCTATGTAAAACCAGTATCAGAAATGAAAGTTCTAATTTCTGGTATATGCAATCTGTTTTAAATATCTCCTAAATATTTAATTTTCTAAGTAGTAATTATTCCTCCACTGTAGTTGGTAGAGCTGTCTAGAAAAAAATAATATGCTATTTCTGAGGACCTAGCGCTTCAACCCCTTTTATACATATTTCTTTCCAGGCTCCCCTATTAAAAATGACTACAAACCCCGCTATACAGTATTTTATATCATAAAAAAAGAGATTGACTTTGACTACAGTCAGTTCTAAACTACTACAAAAATATTGAGTTATCCTAATCAGAAACAGAAAAACACAACATAGATTGTGACAATTTGAAAAATTGGGTGGGGGGGGGAGGAGAAGGAAGAGAGAAAATTAATTGCTTTGGATCCAGTCACTTTTCCAGGTAACAATTCAATTCTTTCACCAGAACGTGTTATCCTCTTCCGATATAAAACAACATAGATGGTCCTTTGGCAATGACATATGACCACAACCCACATGCATTGGGTAAAGAGTTGAGGGATTTTGATAACCTAAAATGCAAAGTTTTAAAACAGAGTAACACTTCCTGAGTTACTCTGCTCTGACTGAACTGCACAAATATTCAAAATAAACTTAGGCAAAAGGGCTCCTCTGTATTTACTGAGATAGGTTAGCACTGAACATTCTATTAGAACATTTAAAAACTAAAGTCCCTTTTTAATTTACGGAGTTTAATTATAACTGTAGTATTTATATGTGATTTCATGTGTTTGATGAAAAGAAGCAACAGAATTAGCGCATTCCTTTATTCATATCACTAAACTGAATCTTTCTTATGAATTATTTAAAACAAATGCCAAGTTATACAATTCACAATATAAAATTGAATAATAAGCATTTTGATGAACTTCAGTCTAGACCACAATTTTCTAGTTACTTTTCTCAAAATAGCATAACTTTCATAATTACTTTGTTTCTCCCAATAGTCTCTTCAAAAACAACATTTTGATTACTTTTTTTTTTACCTTGAGATCACGATATACAATCTTTCCAGAATGCAGATAGTCCAAAGCAGACACAATTTCTGCACCATAGAAGCGTGTGCGATCCTCAGAGAACACCCGCTCTCTCGACAAATGGAAAAACAGCTGCAGGGTAAACAGCAGGGACAGGATTGCAATAATTACTGATTTAGTGGGGGAAATTAACACAAACATAAAACACCTCTCATCACCATATTGTGATGATAGATAGTGTACTCTCAGTGGACATTCAGCACTCTTAGATAGCAGCTGGTTTATCTTTTCCAGGTTTCCAAGGGGAAAAAGCGAGCTGTTAAATCAGCATTTTAATCAATATACCAATCTTGTTTAAGGCATTTTCCTTGCTACCCATTTAACCTTCAGTTACCAGAGGAAAAATGTGCATCATCATCATTCTGTACTTTTTACTTCCAGCTCCCCTTTCTCCTTCTTGTCTTTTTAAAATTTGTAGCAAAGTAACTAATGTACATATTTTGTAGTTGGACAACATTACTAGGAATTCTACCAATTACTCTACCAAAACCTTTATATTAAACAAAATAATGAGTATGGTTAAAAAAGTGTGTTTGCAAATCCAACCCCTATCAGATCAGAAATTTCAGTTAAAAAATCAAAGGCGACTATTCTAGTCTCTGCTTGAAAATATCCAGTGAAAGGAAATCCACTTTTCTGAGTAACGTGCTCCACCATAAAGCTTCGTTTCATATAAGGATTCCTACCCACTCACCCCAAATTTCATTCAGAATATGCGGTTCTATCTAAATTTATTATTCTTTTCGTGTGCTTAGAATAAGAGAGAACATAACTTGAATTACTTGTGTGTGTGTGGGGGGGGGTGTTTCAGGAATTTAAAAAGTGTTCAGTTTTTCAACATTACACATATTCAGCATTTTTTTAATAAAGGGTAAGTTTCTTCATCTTGTTTCCTTTCCCTGAACTTATGCCAGTGTCTCTGAATATTTCTTAAAGTATGATGCACAATACAGGTAGTCCTCAACTTATAAGCACAATTGGGACTAGAAGTTCTGTTGATAAGAAAGGCAGTTGTAAAATGAGTAGTGCCCAATTTCATAACCTTTTTGTCATGGTTGTTAAGCAAATCACTGCAGCTGTTAAGTGAATCATGTGGTCATTATGGCCGGTATAAAAAATCTAATAATAATAATAATTAAGTAAATGCAGCTTCCCCCGTTAATTTTGCTTCTCAGAAGCTAGCTGGGAAGGTTACCAATCATTATCACATTAGCCCAGGATGCTGCAAATGCTGTAAATACATGCTAGTTGCTTAGCGCTTAAATTTTGATCACAGGACTATGGGGATGCTGAGACAATTGTTAAGTGTGAGGACTGGTTGTAAATCACATTTTCAGTGCAGTTGGAACTTAGGATGGTTGCTAAACAAATGGTTGTACGTTGAGAACTACAGGTACTGTCATAGTATTCAAACCAAGGATCTCAGTAATACAGGATAAAGTGAAACTATTGCTTCCCTTGATTTGGAAACAGTTATGCAACCTAATATTGTATTTGCCTTTCTCACAGTAACATGATTCTTAGTTACATTCAGTAGGCAATCAATTATTAATTTATCATAATTTTTATAAATACTATTAGTCTGTGGTGCTCACTTCAATAGCAATACATTTGATTTGTTACTTAAGAGAAGAGCTTTGCATTTGTCTCTTAAATTTCATCTCTTATTTTCAACCATTCCTCTATCTTATCGGGATCAATTTAAACTGTATTTCTGTCTTGTAGAATATTTGCTGTGTTGTGTCGTTTGCAAATCTGTTAAGTTTATCTTCCACTTTTTCAAGTTACTTAACACCAGAGCATATAGCATGAATCTCTTAGCAAATCAAATCAAATGTTTATTATTACAGCCATGGGCCAACACAAAAAAATTAAACGTTCAAATAAAACAAAACTAAATAGAACCAAACACTTTTGGCTAAGACCAAGCGTAGTGTGAATCGCTTAGCATACACTTTTCTTCAATTGGATTAAGAATTACCAATGAGCACTTTTTCAGTACAATTTTTGAGGTAGCTATATATGCTGTTCACTTGTCATGCATGCTACCTACACTTGTAGACTAGCTTATAATCAGAATGTCCTGGAATACTTTGTTAAATGTTTTGCTAAAAACAAAATTATTCATTAATCGTTTTAAAAAATGATATAGTACAGAGCTAATAAAATGTATTCCTAACAAATAGACAATGACTCTTAGTAGTAATCATATTGCTTTCAGATGCTTGCAGATTAATTTATTTATGAGTCACCAAGAATCTTCTCAAGTATTGACATCATATTGATTATTTTGCAGTCACCCCATTCTGCTTTCTAAAGAATTGTTTTTCTTTCACTTTTCAGACATGTCAAACTTGTGACGTCACGCAATGTATCAGAACGTTTTTTGCCAATGCCGCCAATGGGGTGGGCGCGGCTTCTGGATGATGCGTCCGGTCCGTGGGCCGGCAGTTTGACACCCCTGTATCTATTTGATCATGCCCGATTCTCACAGGCAGCCTGGACAAATCCCCGTAACTTTCTCGGCAAGATTTTTCTAAAAGTGGAATCCTAGAACTGAGACAAATTGACTGGCCCAAGGACACCAGTTGGCTTTGTGCTGGAACTCATGATTTCCCAGTTTCTAGCCTGATGCTTTAACCATTACAAAAAACTGGTTTTCTTTTTTAAAAGATAGAAACTGCTGATAGAAACCAAACAATATTTGGTGCCTTCTAGTCCTATGATATTTCACAAGTTTTGTAAGATTTCTAAAAGATAATGAATATTTATCAGTACCATCAGATAATGGTAATTCAAGTAATTCAGCTTCAACAAAGGTGAACACAACTAGATACAAAGTTAATACAGTTCAGAAAATTAAGCCAATAACAATTGTTAGAATCACAGAATAAACTTGGAATGGATCTCAGATATCACTTAATCCATTCCCCTGCTCAGTGTCTAGCAAAGCATCTCTCAATACATAACCATCTAGCCTCTGAAGACCTCCAGAAAAAAGGAACATTTGGCAGCCTGACTGAAAGCTCATACAGGTAGTCCTCGGGTTATGACCATTCATTCTGCAACTATTCAAAATTACAACAGGGCTCAACAAATGGTAGTTACAACCAGTCCTCAGCGTCATGGCCATTGCAGCATGTGGTCACACGGTCAAAAATTTGGCTCCTCCCACATTTACTACTGCATGCAGTTCAACTCCCCCATCCACCTATCTTCCTCCCATCTGTACCCTTTTAACCACCCTACTCTCTGCTCCTCTGCATTCTGCCCTGTATCCCACCACCCCTCACTGCCCCCAGCTGACCTTCACCATCTTCTTCCTTCTGCTGATGAGGTGCACCTGGCCGAGGCAGCTGCTGGCCCTTCGCGAGACCTCCACGACACTTCTGCGAGGAGGAAGAAGATGGCGAAGGTCAGCTGGGGGTGGTGGGGTAGGTGACAGCAGCACAGTGCAGGGCAACCAAAGGGCAGAGAGAGGGAGAGGTAGGTGGGAAGGAGTTGAAGTGGAGGCAAGCATGGCAGAGCGATGGAGCCTCGTCTACTGAAAAGAGCTGACAGAATCCAGGTTGTGGGGAACAGCACGACAAAGATGGCAATTCATGCAGGGCACGAGAAAGGTGAGGTCTTCACTTAATGATAGAATGGTCCTCGCCTAACAACCACAATCAAGACTACCATTTCACTAGTGGTGTAGTCACATGATGCTTCACCTAATGACCACTACACCTACCAACAGAAATTCCAGTCCCAGTTAGGATCATTAAGTAAGGATTCTAGAGGTTCCCACTGATGAACAGCCACAGCCTGCTTCCTTGTAACCTATGGGCCTGGCTTTGTAGCACTAGAAATTATCCACACTTTATGCTACATAACTTTTAACATATCTGAACACAGCTATCATATTTAGTTTCTGCTGTCATTTCTACAGGCTAATGTTAACCCATATCCTTTGCATAGGGTTTGCTTTCCAGGTATTTCACCATTTTGATAGCCTTTCTCTAACTCAAATTTTTCATTGTCCCTTTTAGAACTATAACATATAGATCTGCACACAGTATTCCAAATGTGGTTTAAATAGAGCAGATTAGACCGGAACACTTAATTCCTGTGACATGAATTCTATGCTCCTGTTAATGCATCTCAGGAAGGCATTTACTTTTTATGTATTCTATCACACTTCTGATTGTCATGGGCACCCAGATTCTGTTCACATGTACTATTCCAAGCCAGCACCTTCTTATATTGACATCTTATATTTTTCCTACTCAGATGAAGAACTTTACATTTCTCCCTGCTAAATTCTATTCTGGTCACTTCAGCCAGTGCTCAAGCCTGTCTAGATCTTTCTGAATTTTTTATCTTATATTATTAGCCCTACCTCTCAGCTTCATCCTAACTGCAAACTTTATTAAGTGTCCTCCAAACTATCACATCCAAGTCATTTATAAAACTATTGAATAGCATAGGATCCAAGACAGAGCCCTATAGCACTTCAAGCAAAAGTTCTTTCAAGATGAAGTGGTCATTAATGAGCACTCTTTGCATTTGATGATTCAGTCAACAGTGAGTCCTTCTCTGTTAATCCTTCTAATATCTGATAGAAACATATTGCTCCATTTATGGAATGCAGAAATTCTATATTTCAAGAGGAGCAAAGTAAGAGTTAAGAAATTCTGCTTTCTCATAATAATCCATTAACATTTTAATATTTTTATTTTTAATATTTTTCCTCATAATGGCACAGATTCTTTTTGATTTTCTCTTTCTTTCTAATGTAGCCAGAAAAATCTTTCTTTGATGTTTTCAGTACTTCTTGCAAGCCTGAGTTCATTCATACTGGCATGTTTTGATATCTGTTATTTTTCCCTTCCTGTAGGAACTGTTTGCTCCTTTGGGATGTTACCTGATTGAATTTCCCATTCTTTCTGGGAAATTTTATTCTTAAATATTTAAAGCCATTTTATCTAACCTAACTCCCAGCAGAATTCATTAAGATCCACTTTCTTCCTACCAAAGATGTAACAATATAACTCCATTGCATTAATAATAACTCATTCATTCATAAACTTTGTTAATTAAATATTTAAGATATGCAATGATATAAATCCGAGCAACTTTGTTCATATGCATTGGGAATTCAATAGCAATGTTATTCCAACAATTGTTAAAAATGGGATTTCTCTACAAGTTTTGTTTTTTTGCATATTAAATTCAATTTGTATTATCATAAGTATTTAACTTTCTCTCCCAAAGTACTCTAGAATAAAAAGCTAATTCAGAACTTGCATATCCTCGCTAAAATATTTCTAATACAAGGCTTAAATTAAACAGAATTACAGAAGAAATGCTGACTATGAAATAAGGATCATGGTATACACACACAGAGAGAGGGGGTGGGGAGCACGAGAGAAAGAGACCTTTTGTCCAGATGAAGAATATCACTCTTTTATTTCTTCAATTGCATTTTTTCATAAGCAAAATGTTTTATTAGAGAACTCTATGGCAAAACATAGAAGTAAACTATCCAATAAAACTAAAGTTTTAAAAAAGCATAAAACAAGTGAAATTCTAATACTTTCAAAGGTAGTCCTCAGTAAATTAATATTCTGAGACTTAATAATAGAGAAAATGTACATTTTTATATGTGATAAGTAAACACAGGGCAGAAGATTCCTTTTTAAAAAATCCAAACTTCCCTACCCATATAATTAGGTCCTCTTAAACTTGCTATTCATTTTGCCCACAAGAAAGGCTGACTAAGAAGTTCAATATTTTTACTTATTTTTATTTAGCAAATTTATTTATTCAGCAAACTGAGAAATGCATGTGAGTAGGAAGGACAAGAGTTGGTAAAAGGAAATGTTACAGAGATTTCAGTGATACCAAAGGACTATATTGGTAAACTTAATAGTTAAGACAGAAATCAAAGCAGCAATAACACTACTTGCTTTGCATCTTACCTCTCCTCCATTAACATATTCCATCACAAAACACAGACGATCTTTGGTCTGGAATGAGTATTTCAAAGACTTAAAAGGAAAAAAAAATGCAGTTATTAAAGCAACCTATCTTCTAGCTATAAAGACAAAGGCAATATACAGTATAATCATTTCCATTCAAATCATATATACCTCAGTCCTATAACTATATAATCAGAAGTAATATGGGGGTCAGTGGAATTTAACACTAGGAAAGTTCAGAACTGAAGAAGCTTCTTGGAAGGGAAGTGAAACGTTTTCAAGGGAAAAAATCAAGAAAGTCCAGTTGCATTTTGAAAATACTTTTGGGGAAAGGAAATGTCTTTAAAGTGTCTAATAATTACCTTTATTACACTAGCTCAACATATTTTGGACTTCAGCATTTATCAAAAATTCAAATTCCATTTCTACTTTCAAAAATAGATAATTTATTTCTTCATTTTGAGAATTACACCTATTTCCCTTTCATCTTTTATTATTTATTTTATTTATTATTTAAATTTATATACCGCCCTATTCCCGTAGGACTCAGGGCGGTTTACAGGGAAAATTAAAATACATAACATACAAATTAAAATCAGTTAAAACTATGATTAAATTACAGTCCCTAAAGTTAAACTAAAACCCAATTAAATTAAATTAGTAAAACCCTTAATAGTGTCCACTATTATTTTCCTGAAGGTAGCAATTCTCAAATGTCTATGAAATCAGTGTTATAAGACATTTGCATTATATTGTGTTTTAATAGAATAACAGAGTTGGAAGGGAACCTTGAGATCTTCTCTAGACCAACTTTCTGTTCAAGCAGGAAACCCTATACCATTTCAGACAAGTGATTATCTCTTCTTAAAAATCTCCAGTGATGGAGCATCCACAGATTCTGAAAGCAAGCTGTTCCACTAATTAACTGTTCTATCAGGAAATTTTTTTCCTTATTTCTTGATTAGTCCTGTCATTGATTAGTTTTCATCTATTGCTTTTTAATCTGCCTTTATTATTCTGGAGAATAGGTTGACCTCCTCTTTTTTTGTGGCAATCCCTTAGATATTAAAACACTGCTATCATATCACCCTTAATTCTTCTTTTCATTAAACTAGACATAACCAATTCCTGCAACCATTCTTCATATGTTTTAGCCTCCAGTCCCCTAATCATCTTTGTTGCTTTTTTTGCAACATCTTTTTTATATTGTGGTGACCAAAATTGGATGCAATATTCCAAGTGTGGCCTTACCAAGGCATTGTAAAGTGGTATTAACACTTCACATGATCTTGATTCTATCCCTCTGTTAACATAGCCTAGGACTGTGTTAGCCTTTTGGCATCTGCAGCACACTGCTGGCTCATATTTAAGTGATTGTCCACTAGGACTCCAAGACCCCTTTCATAGTTACTACTGTTGAGCCAGGCACCACTTATTCTATGCCTGTGCATTTCGTGTTTGTTGATAAATGTAGAACCTTACTTTTCTCATTTTATTTCTGAATTTTATTTTTTTAGATAGGGTACTGCAAGTTATTTTACTTCTCTTGTGGTTTTAATTATGTTGAATAATTGTCTTGTGGGGGGAAGGAAATATGATGCAAAGAAAAAATGCATCTCTCTTTAGAGCAACTCATGATAAAAAAATGAATTCTTCTCTGGAATCTTTTATAATTTGCAGCTATTCTAATACTATATCATGATGGTGTAAGATTAAATAAAAGTACCCACAACATATATCAAAATATAAATGATGAACCCATTATCACTTTTCTTTTTTAAATAAACCCATCACTGCATATGAACTTGAAGTATCCCATCTGTTTAGTCCAGCATCATTATACTGGAGGTTAACACTGCTAAGAATTCCAAACAGAACTGTTGATGCAAATACTCTGGACCAAAAAAGTCTTGGTACATTAGCAACAATTGGATATGCCAAAGTAACTGACATAAACAAGACACACCATAAGGCTCTAAAGTATAATCTGTTTATTGGAAACCTTATTAAGTTTCTCCAGATAATTACAACTGTATAAAAATACTACAAGCTACTGACTCATACAGGATCATTTGAAACGTATAAATATGTGTATATATGACACAGATGTGATAAGGTATATAGATGGCAGAATCAATCTGAAAGGTAAATAGCAGGTAGCAAAAAGGGCATTTTCTCCACAATACTTATCCCTTCTTCTCTAAAATATGAAGATACATTTTTATCTTAAATAACGAACTCTATAAAATTGTGATTCTTAATTAAATTTTCATCACTTGGGTCTGAAGATAAGTGAAATTCAAGTTGAAGGAATAAACCTTATATGAATAATTTGTAGGCAAACCCCAAATATAATCCAAGAAGCATGATAGAAACTCTTGGATGAAATTAATTTCTAGAAAATTGTCCTGAATTCTAAATACAGTCTTAATACAATGGGGGGAGAAAATTCAACTCGTATATGAATGGTATAGTTATATTAAGAGATTTAAAAGAGAAACTACTCAAGAATATTTCAAGCAATATACAACAGAAATATTCTTACAGAAAAGCACAAAAAGAACTTTAATGGAGTTCATAAGCGGTTTTAGTTGAAAACTAAATTTGTAGTATGAGAATAGTATACCTTTTCCAAAACTGTTCTACAATCAGCAGAACTTCCAGTCTAGAGGGAATGTACACATCTGGAGAACACTAGAGAACAATGAGTTGTTTCTCTAGATCACAGGTCGGCAACCCGCGGCTCCGGAGCCGCATGCGGCTCTTTGAGCCGTCTCTTGCAGCTCCCAGCCGCCCGGTGCGCGCGCACCTCTTCCAACGGGCAGTGGTACGCGCGCACCTCTCCAAATGGAGTGGCACCGCCCGTTTGGAGAGGTGCGCGCGCACCTCCCCAAACCTTTGGAGAGGTGCGCGCGTACCTCCGCGCGAATGGGCAGCGGTGCCGCTCTTTGAGGAAGCTGCCGCGGCCCGTCTGCGAAGCTGCCGCTTTCGGCAGCTTCGCAGACGGGCCGTGGCAGCTTCCTCAAAGAGCGGCGCCCCTGCCCATTCCAAGAGGAGCGCGCGCACCTCTCCGAATGACCGGAGGTGCGCGCGCACCTCCCCAAACCTTTGGGGAGGTGCGCACGTACCTCCGCGCGAATGGGCAGCAGTGCCGCTCTTTCAGGAAGCTGCCGTGGCCCGTCTGCGAAGCTGCCGAAAGCGGCAGCTTTGCAGACGGGCCGCGGCAGCTTCCTCAAAGAGCGGCGCCCCTGCCCATTCCGAGAGGTGCGCACGCACCTCTCCGAACGACCGGAGTTGCGCGCGCACCTCCCCAAACCTTTGGGGAGGTGCGCGCGTACCTCCGCGCGAACGGGCAGCTTCCTCAAAGAGCGGTGCCGCTGCCCATTCGCGCGGAGGTACGCGCGCACCTCCGGTCATTCAGAGAGGTGCGTGTGCACCTCTCGGAATGGGCAGGGGCGCCGCTCTTTGAGGAAGCTGCCACAGCCCATCTGCGAAGCTGCCGAAAGCGGCACCTTCGCAGACGGGCCGCGGCAGCTTCCTCAAAGAGCAGCACTGCTGCCCGTTCGCGCGGAGGTACGCGCGCACCTCCCGGAATGGGCAGGGGCGCCGCTCTTTGAGGAGGCTGCCACGGCCCGTCTGCAAAGCTGCCGAAAGCGGCAGCTTTGCAGACGGGCCGTTGGGCAACCGGGAACCGGTTCCATCTCATTTTTTAAAAAATGGCAGCCGCGTGCGTCCGTGCATGCGCAAAAACCCTTTTTGCGCATGCGCGTGCATGGACACACGCACGCGGCTCCCACTTTTTTTAATTTGTGATGGAACCGGTTCCCAGTGGCTCTTTTCCTTTTTTAGGTTGCCGACCCCTGCTCTAGATCCAAGGCATGTTTTTCCTACATGCATATACAGGTGGAGAATATATCTCCACTGGAATTGCCAGTGAAACAGCGTTTATTTCATGCATCTAAATGCTTGAGTGCTATAGGGAAGTCTTTTCTATACAGGCATGAATAGTGGATATTTTTATGGCAAAATTATCTAAAGATAGTTTTACTGAAAACATTTAAACATATAGATTAATATTAAAATATACTTAAAATTATTCCACTAAAAACCTTAAACTGTAGCAACATTTGCTTTTGACTGATAGCTACAGTCCATAAAGGCAGCTATGAATGAATGACAAAAAGTATATTCATGACGTTTTTTACCCAATGGAAATTATTTGTGCCTAGCAGTTTACATATGCAACTAATTGTCAATTTGGCTCACAAAATTGTTCAAGTGACCAAATGCCCAATATCATGAATTACAAGTCCCAAATACTACCTAGTCTAGGAATATGAGATTGTGAACGTATCGATATCACAGCTGAAAAAGTAATTTGTACATTATTGAATAAACTGCCAAAAATAATCTCTGGGGCTGTTTTATCTAAAAAAAATTGTATTGTACTGGAATTTGTGATTGTTTATGATTAAATAAACATATATCTTATCTTGTAGATAGCAATAACAGAGTTTTTATTGGTCTTGTCCCATCCTATACATTATAGAAAAAATAAATTAATGCTGGAACATCTGATCTAGCTCTTGAATATGCATTATGTTTTTCCTAACAAAGTCTTTATCTTGGATCACTGATATATGTGAATTTTGATACTGTTGATTGCCCCATTTATCATCCAGTCTCTTATGCTTGCCCTCTGGGCTTCTTTGCATTCCGTCTATATTTGATACTTTGCTATTTTGCCATCTCAACAAGAATACTAGCTAGTTGTAAAACCTATTTATATGTATACATCAGTTCCATCCAACAAAGATCAGGGACACCCATTCTGTTTTTGATGAGCATATATTCAGTCACCTATCTCTACGTAATTGCTGCATGCACAGAGTTCAATGCACTACTTTAAAAATAAATAAATAAAGCAATATAGTAGGATGGATAATTCGAAGGAAAAGAGGAAGGGAGAAAGAGACAGAAGAGACAAGACCAGACAAAAGTATGATGTGATTCATACTATTATGTTTTTGTGTTTTAATACTCTGAATAGTGTTGCACAGGTACACTGAGTTTCAGGATGCATTTAAACAACTGAAAAGATTGTATTGGTAGGTTGTTATTTGTACACAGAGAAGAGTTGGTACAATTTATTTAAATGTCAGTACTGTTGGAAGAACATGGTAAAACACTAATAATGTATGATATAATTGAAGTTACTGCTTATCATTTTCAAAGACTGCCTGACTCATGGCCTGGGTATCTTCAAGATCATCCTCTCTGAAGTAGATTGCCAATCCAGTAAGATCAAGGAAATAAGTTTTGCTGAAAGTCCTATACCTAAGCGAATTCTACCTGCAGGAACCCCACAAATGAGCTTTCTCATTGTAAGCTCTTCTTCTATAGCTAGCTTGCCCTTATACATTCTCACCGTTGGATTGCTTTTGCACAGCTGATGAAACCGAGCTCTTTGATAGAACATTGTCAGGTCATTAAGATCTTACTCTCCCCTGACAGACGGTTCCATTATTGTTTTTTCCTCCTTAGTTCCTTACGATAGCATACCTGTTTAAATTTCTTCTTCTTATGCCATTAAAACACAAGAACCCTCCATCTTTTGCATCTGGTGTCAAAGTTTTGAATATATACTGCGACTATTATGCACCTGGAATCAGCCTAAAATAATTCAATTAAGAACTGGACTGAACCAAACTAAGCTAAATAATGGCACAGGTAGCAAAGGCACTGAAAATATACTACGATTTATTTAAAATATTTTTATATCAATTTTTAATTAAAAATCACCAAAGAGGTTTTTAACATAATTAATTATCCCCAAACCATTTCTTGAAATTGTTTCTCTTCTTATTCCACTTATAGTTAATGCCTAACTATATTGTTTTAATATCTTCATACTTAAAGTCACCACATTACAGTATAGTTTAGGCGTAAAGTATCCAGTTCTAGAGATTAATAATTTCCAAGTAGTTTCATAAAAAACTGTAACTTTAATTATCTATACTCACTGTTAGAAAAGGATGTCTAGTGTTTTTTAATACTCTACTTTCTGTAAGTGTGTGAGCCACTTCATCCTAGAAAATAAAAAAATTCAGTATTAAAATTAGTAATTTTAGAAGACAAATCTAGATCAAAACATTGTTATAAAAAACTGCAATAAGTTTCTAGAATAACATACACTAAGCATACTTAAAAAGGGAGAGGAAGCAGGATATTCAAAAGCTTGAAAAGGATAAATCATACATGATATTTCACTATAACAAACAATGCTGCTACACCACTATGCTAAAATAATGGTTTTAATCTTCCTTACTATTGAATTATGGAATCCAGTATTTATTGTTGAGAAAATTATTTGGTGTTTCCTTGAATAATCACTTTTTAAAGTATAAGGTAAAGGTAAAGGTTCCCCCGCACATGCGTGCTTGTCGTTTCCAACTCTAGGGGCCGGTGCTCATCTCCGTTTCAAAGCCGAAGAGCCAGCGCTTGTCCGAGGACGTCTCCGTGGTCATGTGGCCGGCATGACTAGATGCCAAAGGCGCACGGAACACTGTTACCTTCGCACCGTAGTGGTCCCTATTTTTCTACTTGCATTTTTTTACGTGCTTTCGAACTGCTAGGTTGGCAGAAGCTGGGACGAGTAACACGCGCTCACTCTGTTATGCGGCCCTCGGGATTCGACCTGCCAAACTGCCGACCTTCGACAAGCTCAGCGTCCTAACCCACTGAGCCACCGCGTCCCTTACTTTTAAAGTATAAAAGTATACAAAGAGACATAAAATCTTTTCTGATCTGAAATGGACCATTATGACCTATAGACTAAAGTTAGAACAGTCCACCAATGGTTAGCCTCTTTTGTTATGTTCAGAAAGACCAATTCTAAAATTGGGTCAGATATTCTGCGAGCAGAACATTTTCATATTGTAATATTTTATGCATTTCTAACATGTGTCATCACAGAAATATATAATTAAGTTCTGGAGCTTGAATGATGTAGACTACGGTTACTATGATATGTAAACAGTATGGAATGACATGTCATACAACATCTACTGAATCAGTAGGGATGGACCATAATTAATCAGCAAAAAGTATCTTTGAATGCAATTTGATACAGGTTCAGTCCCAATATCTGATGTTACAAAAATCAGACAGGAGGTAAGGTGGAAAAGCTCTGCCTGAAATCCTGGTGAGATGCCAGCAAGAGTAACTATTATGCAACACGTAGTTACAGACTGATTTGGTATAGGCCAGGGGTAGGCAACCTTGGCTCTTTTATGACTCGTGGACTTCAAATCCCAGAATTCCTGAGCCAGCTGGGAGTTGAAGTTCACGAGTCATAAAAGAGCCAAGGTTGCCTACCCCCGGTATAGGCCAATTGGTGTCACGGTATACTAACTGCAGGCTCCTTGGTTCTCTCTGAGCTTGGCTCTTTTGTTGCAGACATTTCATTACCCAAACTAGGTAACATCATCAGTGCTAATAAAGAGGGGTTTGCTCTCAGTTTATGTTCTAGTGGCTTGTGTTGGTGGTGGTCATCTTAGAGGTGCTTTGGTTGGGCTGTTTACTATTGGCTCTGTTTGGCTGGGCTATTTACTGTTATACTAACTGTAGCCCTAATAAGCAGGCATATACATAGAATGAAGGCTACTGCTAAGCTTGTAAGCCGCCCTGAGTCTTCGGAGAAGGGCAGGATATAAATGGGATTAAAATAAATAAATAAAATAAATACCCAGATGCAATACTAAGGTTTTAAGAATTACTTTATAGAATTACATGATGTAAGACGGGGGGAAAACTTAATTTCTGGGAAAGAACAGTTCCTACATTGCAATGAATCCCCTTTCCAGCCTCCATTCAATCAGAAGACTTGGTGTATATTAAGAAAAAAATTAAAAAAGATAATATAAATATTCTTGTTAACTTTAAAATTTAGGTGTGTCTGATTAAAACCTTTATATCACAATATGATAAAGTTTAAGGACTTGGCTTATACTTTATTCCAATATGATTTATAGGTGTGGAAACAAAATTTTACAAGCAAAATTATATTAAATGTATAAAACATACCTTTGCAATAATAACTTCCTTTTTTAAAATTTTCATAGCATAGTATTTCCCACTTGCCTTCTCCCGGACCAGAATAACTTTGCCAAAAGTGCCTTTGCCGAGTAGTTTTAAGTAATCAAAATCATTCATTGTCTGCATGAAGTAAAGGATGAAAAATTAATGCAATTTACAACTTGGAGATATTGTGTTCATTAAACTACTGCTGTCCGTTGGTAAAGTCTATGATTATCAAGAAACAAGCAATTCTTAACAAATCAGTGTGGTATGAATCCAAATTCTGATCTCATTTTAATATTACTGTATACATTTGAAAAGTACACCAACATGTCAATAATAAAACATAGCATATATAATTATATAGCTATACAACATAGAGAAGAATAATTATTAGATTTATCAAAATGTTTTGCAACTCTCACTTTTAGAAAAATCATCAACTACAGAGAAATATGAGAACTCAAAAACTTTTAACAGGGTTATATACTGCTAGCTCTGAAGCTTCACACACAAATTTCCTATGCCAAAAAATGACTTCAAAGTAACATCAACAATCAACCTGTTTGTTTTCTTTGCAGAGCTCGCAGATTGCTTGTGTTCAACCCAGCTTGTAAAATCTTTTAAGTGGACCAAAATAAATATTTGTTCTATAAACCAGTGCACAATTATCACTAGAAAGTCAAAATAGAAATCTAGTAGCATTTCTTATTTTTTTTTAAAAAAAAAAACAAAACTTCAAAACTGAAAATGTAATTTTATTATGTAGTGTTCCCTAGGAAGAATGCATGTTTATAAAGGAAAAACACTGCTTAATAAAGAGAATCATTTCAAAGTCTAAGCATTATTTACAAGCTGCTGAAAGCATTCTCATGTGATCATCTTAACGGCCCTTATGGTGGACATTTAAGTTATAAATGGAGAATGATCATTTCCCAGATAGGAAACTAACCCTTTGTCTCAAATTTTCAATAACTAATATTTCTATATTGTAATTAGTTTTCACACTTTTAAGCAAGCTAGGTCTTAAAATCTATCTCTTATTAATGAATTTTTATGAATCACATTAACCAGACAAGATTTGGTTATCTAATAAGACACGGTTCTAATCCTCTAGTTGCATCCTCCTAAAGACAAACATGCACAATGATAATGTTCTCAGTACTATGCTTCTAATAATCTCACCTAATAACTATAATCAACTGGTAACATCTGCCTTCTAGGAAACACAACGTGCTATTATTCTTATTAGATTGCAGGAATTTTTCATGCTCATTTCTCAGGATATATTAAAATAGTAAGCCAATCAATAACCAATACTCTACTGCTGAAGTAATAATTACAATAATATTAGTAACAGCATTGCTCCCACAAATATCAATATACTGAAGATGTCTATTTTGGCATCCACCAGTATTCTCTGTATTAATAAACCACATTATTTTTAACATTTATTTTACTTAAATAAATATATAACGTGAGCTTTGCTAGAAAACAGAACAGATTTATTTCAAAATGGGCCACATAGAAGAAATAACTGGAGAAAAAAGAGAGGAGAGAGAGAGGAGGACATCTTTGCATGTTTGCATTCTAGTATACTAGTAATTTATGACCAGATATTCAGCCTCTTCCTGTCAAATTTTTTAGAACTGTTGATAATCTGATGCAAATGCCAGTCCAGACACCTATCAGCCCAAGAAAATTAAAGGTTTGTACTTTTCAGGAATGTGCATCACTAGGTAAGATGTATCTTACCAAAATTCAATATCTTTAAGCAGATTCGCTATATCAGTTCTATAAGAAAATTTGGAATTAAAAAAAGTACACAGATAAATATATCGGCATACCCAATCTTAAATAATTAGAATTCTTGGTCTAAAACTGAAAGCAAATAAGCTATAACTTGTGAAAAAAATATGAAAAAAATATTGCTATCATAGCAGTCAGTAGAAATGGCTTCACACCATTTCTCAAAAAACACCTAGATGGCAAAAAAAAGTTATTTTGCAGAGAAGTTATGTGCCTTTTTCCTGACAACTTTTAAAATATTTCCAAAGTTGTGAATGAAGAAGATATTGTACATAGTACTGTATCGAGACAACACTCAAGCTACAGTTGTATGCATATATTTAGACATCCCTAGTTGTATGTTTCAATGAATCCCTAAAAGAACAGAAGCTGACCCAGGTATAAAATTAAACCTCAAATTCTTCTGCAAATGTGAATGCACACTTAATATTTCTATGCATTTGTTTGTACATTAAAAATAATAAAACTGTGACTACAGCAGACACAGAAGTTTGGATGCTCTTCCACTTTATGTGTGTGTGTGTGTATGTTCTGTTTGTTCTTGGTTTTAATGTGTGTTATTCACACATTATTCACAACCCAGAATCACTAGTTTGAGATGGCTGGCTATAAAAAATGAATGGATGGATGAATGAATGGATGAATGAATACAAGATCAAAACAACTCTCTCCTAGAGCTGCTCTCAAATTGATCAGATTTTTAAAAGAGAACTCATAATACCCTACAAACAACCAGCCGAAAAGTTTTAATTGGAATGGAGTAGCTGTTCACAGCTACAGTGATGTCTATACAATGATAATCTATGCAGAGGAGTTGTCAGAAGTCTTTCTCTGATCTCATCTCAAATATCACTATCTAACGTATACAAAGTAATATCCTATAAACCTTAAATGTTTTGAAATTAAATCCTTTGACCCAATAAAACAACATTTAAACTGTTTGGCCACAACCACAAAAGGCGCATTTGAAGAAAAAAAAGGTGAAGCATTAGAAAAATGAGTGTTCACTTTGCCAACTGATGAGCATAAAAAGGCAGTATTAAAATTAAACAATTAACTGCTCACAAAAGCTAACTGGTATCCAGCCCTAGTTAATATTTGAATTAGGGGCTACCTAAAAATTCATGCTACTATTTTGAGTAGGAAGTTAAAAAAAAAATCCAGAAGAGGACAGTGATAAACCAATTTTATAATATTGCCTCAAGAGCCAAATGGACCTGGCCCTAGAGTCAAACTTACCTAGCTGAAGCTTAGCAGAGTCTTATTCTTAATGAACTTAAAATAGTGACATTCTACAAAATAACATTTTCTTTCAAGAAACTTTTTAATATGGGACTTCCGGTGATGACGCAACGCCGAAGACAGCCGTCTCCGGGCTGCCCGCTCCGCAGCTGTGTTTTTTCCATCGTAAACAGCGCCGATCAGCTGTTTAGATGGATTTGAAGCCCCCTCCTCGGGAGAAGAGGAGGGGGTGAGGCCCCAGGTAGGGGTTGAGCTCTCCGTGGCCGCCAGAGCTGAGAGTTTGGGCGGCTGAAGGATTGAGCCCCCCCGAAGCCTGGGTTGCTTCGAGCTGCGCAGCGTCTCTGCTCCGTGATTTTTGGAGCAGAGCCAGGCGTTAGCAACCACCCCTGCCAAAAGGAAATACTTTTGAGTATCAAGATGCAGGCAGAGCGGTACAGGAGGTCAAGGTGATGTGGACTTTTAGCTTTACTCTCTAGCTCAATGGATTTTATAGCTTTAAAGTGAAAGTGCGCAATAAGTGAAAGTGGGGAAAGATGGCGGCCAAGACTTCTAAAGCTCTTCGGAGTGCGGGGTCTTCCCCGGTGCAACAGACCTCGTTGCAAGCTTTGCTTCCTCCTGCATTTCCTCCGGCACTGACGCTTAAGGATTTACAAGATGCCCTTGAAAAGCATTCACGGTTAATGTCTGATATGATGGATGAAAAGTTGAAAAAGCTGGAGGAGAAATTGGAGAAGAAGATGGAAGAGAAGTTTAGAGCAATGAGGGTAGACATGTTGTCTATGATTGAAAGTGTAGCTGAATGTGTGCAACAGCTGGGTGAAAAAGTGGAGGATCTCAGTCAAAAGAACTCTATATTAGAAGCAAAGGTATTAGAGAATGAAAATATAAGGGACAAAATGGACGGAGAATTGAGCCTTGTTCAGTACCAACAGATGCAGTATGCTATTAGAATTAGGGGTTTAAAGGAGAATTCTAAAGAAGATTTAAAGCAGCTGATCTCTGAGGCTTTGGAACCGGTATTGGGCCAGCCAGCATCTGAAATTGAGGGAAGTATGGATAAAATTTTTCATGTAAATTCATGGATTGCAAGACAGAGGAAGTTACCCAGAGATGTGGTGGTCTATTTTACAAAGAGAGTAATTAGAGATGAAGTCATTCAAGCTGCCTATGATACTAAATTGGTAGTTGCTGAGCAAGAAGTTTTGGTTTTAAAAGAGATTCCTCCAAAGATTTTAAGGAGAAGGAAAGATTTTGCATTTCTTGTACAGGAACTTAAGAAATGTGATGTCAAGTTTAGATGGGAGATTCCAGTTGGACTGGTGGTGATGCACGAAGGTAAAAGACATCTTCTGGTTACTGTGGCCCAGGCACGTGATTTTTATAGCAATGTGTTAAAAGCAACCCCCCTATCACTTCTGGAAGCTGCAAAGGGATATGGCGAGGGAAAGCCTCAAGATGTTGCAGATAGACAGACAGAGGAGAACGGTGCTGGAGGGGATCAAGTTACAGCCTCATCGGTTGCTGCTGGAGAGCAGAGGATGATGCGTGCCGCCCTAAGACGAGCGAGACGAGAGCAAGAGCAAGACAAGCAGAAAGTTATGGAACCTCCAAAGCGTACTTATAGTGAAGCTGTGGGAAGGGCGCGGTCCAAAGAAGATACAGGGGTCATTTCAGACGTGCTCCAAAAGCTTTGGAGCGTCAAGATTGGTGACTAAATCTCTAATTTAGAATGTCAATGGATTAAATTCATCATAGAGGAGAAAGAAAGTTTTTCAATATTTAAAACAATTTAAGACTGATGCTATTTGTTTGCAAGAAACGTATATTAGGGTTATGGACTAAAAGTATTTATTGAATTTAAGATTGGGTACGCAAGCTCCTAATCAATAACAAGTTGATTTTTCTTAACTTACTACATATAAAGGTTACTTAATTGGATTATAAATTTTTAAAAATTTTTATTTTATTTTCATTGGAGATTGGAATGGTGTCCTAGACGTATAGATGGATGATCTGGAACTGTGAGACATTTGGTGTGATATATGCAAGAACTATTTTTGATCATAGTTCAGTTTGGTTGGAGATTAATAAGGTTAATAGAGATAGGCGCTTTTGGCGCGTAATTGAGAATTTGTTTAGAATTTAGACAAATGTGGGAGAATGTAAATAGTAGATGAATTTTTTTTTCTTTTTTGAAATTAATATGAATAAGGATTGGGATTAAGAAATTTTATTTAGCATTTGAGTAAAGCTCCTTTTCTGTTTTCTTTCTTTTTTTTCTTATCTGTAATAGTAATATTGTTTGTAATCATTTTACATGAGCTAGAGGGTGATAGAATTAATAGTTTATTGTGATAGCATATGGATGCTTATGTTTGTTTTTCTTTTTTATACCCTGTATTTAGCTCTGGGAAGTCGGGGGGGGAGGAGGGAATGGGGGAGAGGGATAGGGAGGGTTAGATAGGGGTGGGGGAGGGGGGGATTAAAGTTAAAATGTACTGTAAAACTTTTTAAATAAAAAAAGAAACTTTTTAATATGCAGTTTATATTCTCTGACAAGCTTTCAGCTAGCTTCCTCTTTTTACCCTTATTCTTGTATGATCACATAAGAGAATTATTTCCGTGAATGATACAAAATATAAATGAGGGAGAAGAGAAGATGCCACTCAGCATTACTAAATTACAGTGCTGCTCAGAATTAACCCATAATTTTTCACTATTATTCTAATTAAAGAAGAAATAACTAGTGAACAAACAATACACAATTATGGTGCTAAGAATATGGAATATTTGCACCCTGTCTATCCACAAAATGTTTGCTAATATTCAAAACCATTGATATGTCAAAGACCAACAAAGCCAATGAAATTCAAGTAAAAATAGATTTAAAATAAAGAATAAAAATATCATGAGCAGTCAATAAATACAACCAACAGATCTAGTGTTAGTCTGAAAAACATCGTGTATGCAGCAAAATTACTACTGCAAAATGATTTCTTTGAACTTTAGAATGTCAGCTGATAAATTTTAGCACAATTTTAATGTTACAAATAATACGGTTTATTATATTATATACTGTATATGAACCTTAGTTTCACATAGTCTCATCTACTTTTCCTGTTTCCGTAAAGCAGAAAAAATATGTCCCTAACTATGGGCAATAAAAACTTTTCAAAATGTTAAGTATTAACCAATGTTCTAAATACCTTTCTTTTATGGTGGGTTGTCGAGGCATCCATCTCTTCCTCTCCTATATTATCAATCTGGGATGTTGGGCTGCAATTCATTCTTTCCTCTTCTTGCCTCTGTAGTCTGTCTGCTACTGCTTGGATGGCTTCTGTCCATTCTTCCCTGTTGATGTATATAATTAATTATTAAATTCCTAAATGATGCAAAACATAAAAAAAACCATCTGACTGAATATATACATAAACAATACACAACAATGGGACCAAACAAGTTTGCTACTGCATTCCTACCTGGCTGTGCTACCACTTAGGACGGAAATTTTCTATTGCTTTTATCCCCACAGATCATGTTCATATGTACTGTATGTACATGGATGGACGTCTAACAGTACATGTGGATCAAACCAAGTCAAAATAGCCAATGTTCAATTTTAAATAGTAAGTTATGCATGTGGGCAGAGATTTTAAAGAATAATGGAGCTCAACTTCCAGCACAAATATATGATGTAATCATTTTTAAAGGCATACATTTTTCCCAGAAATTGAATAACAATGTAGGACTGGCAAACATCATCCCATACAGAAGTTATCATTAATAAATTAAAATAAATCTTGGGGTTGCACTGAAAATCCACTCTCTCTCCAATATGTCCTCGTGTGTAATGAACAAAGCCTACAGTTGAAATCACATTTTTTTTAAAAAAAGTAAAGCATATGTAAGCTGCCTGAAGAAATGTAGGTCTGGCCATAAGGGAGAAGACAGCAATGGACTTTTAAAGGAGGGCAAAAGACAATTCAGTCTTGGGAAAGCAGAGAACATGAAGAAGAAACTTAAAATAATCCCAGCTGATTAGATAGGGCAGAAAGAAACCCTGAAAGGATCTCAAGATTTTGTTATTTTACCCTACAATAATAAAGACTACTCCTGCAGCCTCTGCCGCTTCTGTTTCTTTAACATTCTAACACAAAGGGGTAAAAATCTATCTTGAAAGCATCAATATTCTGTCTCAGACAGTCATGAGATCTTGCCTTCTAGATGCAGAATATGGCACAGATTCTTGTGGTTTCCCTGACAACACAAGTAGCCAAAGTTTTATTGCTGCATGAACAGGAGATTAAATACAAAATTACAAACCTATAAAGTGCCACAATTCAGCTTGTGAAACCAGCTTGTGAAACCAGGCTAACCTCACCCAGGAAATCACCCAAAAACTGCTATACAATGTTATTCCATTCCCCTGCGAGTTGACCTGAGAATTCTGATGGAATTCTCAATTGATTCCTGATATGTCAGAAATTATGCAAATTTTGCTGGTATTGGGGAAAATAGGAAGCAGTTCTTATAATTCCTGATCAGGTATATATGATGATATACCATCATCTTAACTCCTGGAGCCAATATCTTGGCTAAAATATCCAGCAGCTGAACAAGTTTCAGGATAATCTAAAGAAAGGATATATTCACTTTTCTAAATCTCCCGCATCTGCACCTTTTTAGAAAGAAAATAAACAGTTCTTCTTTGGGACTTGTTCTTGATTACTGACTTCTAAATTATATCAAGTTAGTCTTTGACTTATGATTTGTCATTTAACAATTGTTCAAAGTTATATGAACTTTAAAAAAGCTACTTACAACTTTATCTCCAACTTTCAAATGCCAGCTCTTCCAGCACAGTCATGTGATCACATTTTGGGTGCTTGGCAACCAGCTTGCGTTCATGACTGGTTGTAATGTTCCATGATAACATGACTGAGATTCGCTACTTTTTTGCCAGTAACATCCATTCAGAAGAATGGATTTGCTTAATGACCATCTAATTTGCCTTATGACTGACTCACTTTACAACTGGCATAAAAATGATCGTACAATCACATCCAGTTATGTGGTGCCTTACAACATCAACAACTTATGACCCAAACTCTGGGCTCCACTGTGGTCATAAGTCAGGGACTATCTATAGCCATTAGAGATAATGACTTTCTATCTCTTCTTTTAGAACTGCTTGATCACCTTCTGAAGGCACACCCATCTTTAGTACATCAGACTTGAGAAACAGTCATGATTTGATCCAAATCACAGGATTATTTAAAAGCTTTTGACACACAGTATGGCAAATTTTATTGTTAGTTGCGAAGTCGTGTCCGACCCATCGCAACCCCATGCACAACGCTCCTCCAGGACTTCCTGTCCTCTACCATCTTCTGGAGTCCATTCAAGCTCACGCCTACCGCTTCAGTGACTCCATCCAGCCACCTCATTCTCTGTCGTCCTCTTCTTCTCTTGCCCTCAACCTTTCCAGGCATTAGACTCTTCTCCAGTGAGTCCTTCCTTCTCATTAGGTGGCCATAGTATTTTGAGTTTCAACTTCAGGATCTGGCCTTCAGGTTAATCTCCTCTAGGAATGACGTGTTGGATCGCCTTGCAGTCCAATGGACTCACAGGAGTCTTCTCCAGCACCATAGTTCAAAGGCCTCAATTCTTTGACTCTCAGCCTTTCTTATGGTCCAACTTTCACAGCCATACACTGCAACTAGGAAGACCATAGCCTTGACTATACGCACTTTTTTTGGCAGGGTGATGTCTCTGCTTTTTAGTGTGCTGTCTAGATTTGACATGGCTTTCCTCCCCAGGAGCAAGCATCTTTTTAATTTCTTGGCTGCAGTCCCCGTCTATGGTGATCTTGGAACCCAGGAAAATAAAATCTGTCACTACCTCCATTTCTTCCCCATCTATTTGCCAGGAATTGAGAGAGCTGGATGCCATGATCTTGGTTTTCTTAATGTTAAGTTCCAAGCCAACTTTTGCACTCTCCTTCTTCACCCGCAACAAGAGGCTCTTTAGTTCCTCTTCACTTTCTGCCATTAGTGTGGTATCATCTGAAATGCTCTATAGTTCAATTAATTTCTCTATAATTTTCACAAGATTCAGGATGCAGGAAAACATAGCCTCCTGTGAGCAAGCCACAGCTCTTGAATGTAAGTGCCTGGAGACTCAGTGCTTGCTAAGCATAAAGGCTATTCTGAAGAAAGGGTAGCAACAGGAATTGGGGAGAGGGGGAAGTTGGCAGATATCAGAGGGTAACAAAGAGAAGTCTGTGGAGGAAGTGCCTGCTGGAATTATGTACCTTGATCAGGCCTATATAAACAAACTTCCCCATCTTTCTGTGATGCCTGGCCAGGACTCAGTTTAATGCAGACACAGAGAAGATAGCTGGTTCCTCATATTGTAAAACTTTAATTCTGGGAAAAACATACAAATATGAATGGTCTATTCAAAAATAAGCCACTGTTCAGAATTTAAGAACTTCTTCTTCCCAGCTTCCACTCATACATCCAGCTCCCAGTTACCCCTTTGGTGTGCAAACAGATGCTTTGGACTCTGCCTTGGGAACTGTTCTTCAAATTTTGTCAGAGAAAAGAACCTCCTCCTTTGTGCGTTTTATTCCAGTTTTCTTTTCCTGGCTGAAAAAATACTATGATATTTTCTATAAAAAGTTGCTAGCCTTAAAAGCAGTGTTTCAACAATAAAGGCATTTCTTGGAAGAAGCAATCCATCTCATGAAGGTACACCTAAAATACAAGAATTTGGAACATCGACAAAAGTCACAAATACTGAGTCAATGTCAAATCAAGTGTGCAAAATTTTTCTCCCATTTTAGTTCCTATATCACCTATGCTCTTATTTCAAAGAACAAGCTTTCATTCATTAGCAAAACAGAGATCCAACCTAGAATTAAGGAAAAATGTCCTGAGAGTGAGAATATTTATTTATTTAGCATATGGCATATCATACATGGACTAGCAATATATATTAACATTACATCTAGATAGGTAAAACACAATAAAATATGTTAAAAAGATCTATGTTCAAATACCACAGTATCATTTATATTAAAAAAACAACAGTTGCTGGACCAGTATGTGAGAACAATAAGTGGAATGGCTTGCTTCCAAAAGTTGTGGGTGCACCATCATTGGAGATTTCCAAGAAAGATTAGACAGCCATTTGTCCAGAATGGTATAGGATCTCCTATCTGAGCAAGAAGTTGTACTAGAAGACCTCCAAGGTACCTTTCAATTCTGTTATTCTAAGAAAATTGTGAACTAGATGATTATGTAAAATACAGCCAAGAACAAGCATTGATCGTTAAAAACTGGAGCTTACTAAGTGTACAGGAAATAAAGTTTGTATCAAAATAATGTAAAATATACATATAGAATGCCAGCAGGGAAAAGCATTACCTGGACAATTTCTCAAAAAGATTCAGGAGAAAATGGATAAAGATAAAGTGTAGCAATGGCTTACAACTGGAACATTAAAAAAATGCTGAAGATTTGATTTTGGCTGCAAGCTGTTTAAACTAATGCAATCATGGCCAGAACTGAAAAATTGTCAATGATTCAAGGTACAGATTGTGCAAAGAAGCAGAAGAAACAGATCATATAGTCATGCAAGAAGTTGCACAAACAGAATATAAACAATGACTTGATACAGTCATCAAAATGATTCACCAGAACATCTGTAAAATTACAAACTGCCAGTAATAAAAATTGGTAGGAACATATACTGTAATTGAAAAAGTAAAACATGAGCAGGTTAAAATATTATTAGATTTCCAAATACAAACTGATAAATTCTCAGCTCATGACACACCAGACATAACCGTAGTTGAAAAGAATAAAAAGTTAAAGTTTCCCCCGCACATGTGTGATAGTCGTTTCCAACTCTAGAGGCCGGTGCTCATCTCCATTTCAAAGCCGAAGAGCCAGCGCTTGTCCGAGGACGTCTCCGTGGTCATGTGGCCGGCATGACTAGGCGCCAAAGGCGCACGGAACGCTGTTACCTTCCCACCATAGTGGTCCCTATTTTTCTACTTGTATTTTTACGTGCTTTCGAACTGCTAGGTTGGCAGAAGCTGGGACGAGTAACAGGTGCTCACTCTGCTATGTGGCACTCGGGATTTGACCCGCCAAACTGCCGACCTTCTGAACAACAGGCTCAGCATCCTAACCCACTAAGCCACCGCATCCCTCTTTGAAAAGAATAAGTGGATAATTGAAGTGGCAATATCAGGAGGTAGTAGAAGACAAAGAATTGGAAAAGATCACCATGTATCAAGATCTGAAATGTGAAACTAAAAGATTATGGCATAAACCAATCAATGTGCGGTGCAAAATGCTACACTTAGAACCACACATAAACTACAGTGATACATTATGATATTCTAGGTTCTTGAGAAGAACTTGATGCATATGAAGACGAACAACAGCTAACAAACTGGCAGCTGTGACTTCACATTGTTGTGAGCAACAAAAATAATACTTAGAATTCAAACAAACACCAGATTTTAATCATTGTCAATAAGAAAGAAAGAAAAATCTAGATAGCGGACTTTTCAGTACTGGAGATAGCAGAATAGAAGAGAGAGAATAAAGATCTGCAAATAGGAATAGAATAACTGTGGCAAAAAGAAAGCAAATATAGTACCAAGAGGTACCTTGCAGATAATACTAAAACATCTGGAGTAGGGGTCCCCAACCTATGGGCCGCGACACAGTGCCATTGGGCCACGTGAGTGGCTGGTCGCAAATGTGGGCATTCACGGCCCCACTCACTTGAGTGTCACAGGTGTTCGTGGCCCCACTTATGCTAGTGCTCCACAGCCCCACTCGTGCAAGCAACAGATGTTCGTGCACACATGCGCACACATTCACTCCCCCCACAAAACCATCCCTTCTTTCCCACTTCCCCCCACTCCAGGCTGCCAACCCTGAAAGGGACCTCTAATCTGGAGCACCACTGAAACACCACTGGCATTGATAAAACCACTGTCAACTGCAAAAGGCAGTTTTACTTGGAACAACTTACCTTGTGTGATGATACCTTTAACACCATCAAACACCATCTGCTTATTACAGAACCTTGGGAAGGGTTCAATAGGTTGATAAAAATGCCAAATCTAGCCTTAGCGTCTGGTTGACTGTGCAACCAACCATAATAATGCTTTAAATAAGAACAGTGTCCCTGGATTTTATTACTATTCTTCTAGGTGTGCAGTCAATTCAGTGGTAGTGAATTTGTTTACCCAGATAGCTCATGTTACTGCTTGAGGTCTACTATCTGCTCAAGAGACTACACAACTCTTTCTAGATCACACTTTCCAATATAGGTGCTTACTCAGTTATGCGATATTAGACTGTGGCTTTCAATTTATATCCAAATTTTGGAGATGGAACACTTTATTTGAATGGTACTTTTATTGCTATGTCTCATTAACCAGATAATTGGATTGATTTATTGCATTTTACAGAATCTATCTATAACATCTCACCACATTCGTCCATCAGTGTGTTGGCCTTTCAAGCACTCTACAGCAGGGATGTCAAACTGCTGGCCCGTGGGCCGGATGCATCATGCGGAAGCCGTGCCCACCCCATTGCCAGCAGTGGCAAAACCGTCCTGATACATTGCGTGATGTCACGTGACATTGTGAGTTTGACATGTCTGCTCTACAGTTATCACCTATGGATCTTGCCCTCCATTTCTCCTGCCTCCATTGTTTTCACCAGGAAACATAAGCTACACAACTTTCATTAAAGTAGTAGTTAGCTTTAGCCAAGGCTGCGCACAAATGAGCAGCAGATGCTTGTAGGCAAGAGGACACCAAGATTCTAAAGAACATTTGGTGTTGTTTTCCACTGCATTTCTTGCTTCATCCCACCTATCCAAAAAGCTAGAATCCAAGCTTATTAGCGGCTTTTCAGCCCTATAAGACAGATTAGAGCAAGAAACCGATGCCAGCTGTGCCAAAAACTACTTTTATTAAGATTGGCTATAACAGAAGTTTACAAATCCGAATGTGTTTCTCCTCTGTTTTTTATTTCCATGTGAATTTGGAGATGTATCTCTGAGACAATTTCATACCAGTGTTTATGCAATGTTTATGTTTGTTGTCTTGATAACAGAACTTCCCTCTCTTTGTCAAGGTCATCCTCTTTACTATATATACCTCTTCCCTGTTACACATCAGATTATCCCAGTGACCATCCTTCTGCAATTGCCTGCTTTAGCCTTGATTAATCTGGTATTTTTCACCGGTTACTCCCTGTCAAAGAGGAAATGCCTTCTGCCATGTGTCCTGGTAAATGAAGAAAGGAATGCAAGGCAAAACATAATGTGGACTCCAGTTATAGGAAGGAATACGTAGAATAACTGAATTGAATACCCTGCATTGAAGGGATTGTGGGAGGGAGCAAAGGATTATCTGCCAGTTCTATCTGAAATTTTCACACAAAACCTGTCCTGTCAACTGCATCCAGAATTGCCAGATACTGACTCTGGAATGAAGAAGAATCTTTCTTCCCTGCCAAGTCAGATTCTTCAGTTGCAGTTGCTGTACAACAGGAGAATAAGAGGCACTTTCCAATTCCATCTCCATCAGATTTATTTACTGACCTTGACAAGCTGCTAAACTCATCTTCACACAAAAATGATTATGTTCCCATTGCCCTTGATGAGTTCTCTGCCCCATTATCATGTGCAGCAGGGGAGGTATGTTTCTGGCAGGGGAAATAATATAAAGTATTGAGCTTGGGAAGGGCGAACAGGAGAATAAATGTTTAGAGATAAGAAAAGACAACTTTGTCTTGAGAAAGTGGAAAGCACAAGAGAGAAATTCAAAATAAACCTGCCTTGATTTTTTTTTTTTGGCATAAGATAGAAACTTTCACAGGCTTTCAAGATTCTGTTTTTCTATCATATGTTAACAGAAAGCTTTTCTACAGTTCTGCTGCTTTTGTTTCTTGACTCTGCCTACCTTAAAGGTCTGACGCAACTCAAGTCAACTTTAGGTCACAATTAAATCCTATAATTAATTTGTAGCCGTTACCTATGAAGTAGAAATATTTTAACTCATAATTTCAATAAATGAACACAAATTCTCAAAATGCATTTTTTTTCTTCTAAAAACCCTGCCAACATTTAAAAAGCCCAACAAGACACACTTGGAATTATTTCTCACCGTTCTTCTGGAGTATCTACATGAAATGTTCTTTCTATCACAGTGGTCCACTGAAGACATCGAATAATAAATGTGTTCGGTTTTGGTCTCTCTGTTTTCATTAGTTGGCATTCTAGAAAAATAATATTTTTAATAACATACTGAAACATAGTACTCTGTTATAAAATACATATAGTTGCATGCACATTCAGTCTCTCACACAATATGCATACACATTTACTCCACTCCTTAGGAGAAAAATAATTAAGTATGTGTGAAAATGAGCTGGAATAAAACAAAATGAGTTATCTTCAGTTAAATCCAAATGCTGACAAATTTCCAACAACAGATGAAAGGTCATTTATGATCCCTTTCCTTTGCAGTTCCTGGCAGTATCCCCATCAAATCTTTAGCATCAGGTCAGATGACATTCTAGATTACAAGGAGAAAAAGTGCCTCTGCAAAATACATACACACTCTTCCCTCACCAATAATTCAGTGGATCAAAACATGTGGCTGCCTGAATCTTCCTTTCAAAGATAACACCAAAAATAAGAACAATGTATTATAAATGAATATGATAAACCTTTAGTATGCACAAATCACTTTTATTAAAATTGCTACTTATATTTATTAATTTTCTTCTTTTTCACTTGAGTGTCCTCCAGATGTTTTAGATTAGTTTAAATCTCAGAAAGTTTAACCAATAGTCAAATATCATTGAACATGTAGCCTAACAAGCAGAGCACACCATACTATTCCTTAGTAGTACATTTCAAAACAAGGAAAGTAACTTTCCAGTATGGGTAGGTTTTGCTGACCAACTGGCTTAAGCAATAAACCAAAATTATGACAATGCTGAAAAATAACTTTGCAAACAAGATGTGCATTTATGACATTCACAGCTTATCTCTCAGTCATGTGTTCACCATTTCAGTGCTTTACACTTTTTTTTTCTCTCTCCCACCCCATCACAGAATATAGAGATTCCAAAAACAATCTCTTTAAGCAATCTCCTGTGCTTGACCCATTTTTTTCCTCCTTTCTCCACCTCACCTTGCAAAGCAAAGAGACTGGAGAGGTTGGGATTACAAAAGAGTAAACTTATTCCTCTGCAATGATTGTAAATTCAAACATTATTTCCCTTCTTGCTAATGGATGAGCATTCTGAGGTTGGAAGAGTGGAGAAAGGAAAGCTGAAATAAAACCATAAGTACAGTCCCAGTTACATGATTTTCTACTTAGCAACCAAACTGCCAGTCACCATTGTGTTCACTAATTGAGTACTATCTATATATAACTATTTCATTGCCCTGATTATTTATTTATTCAATTTCTAAAGCTGCCCAGCTCAACCAAATGACTCTGGGAGGTTTACAATTCTTAGATTATAAAACAATTAAAAAGCACTTAAACAATAAAAAATCCACAAAATAAATAAGTATAAATAGCAGCTATGATGATTAACTGACCAACAGTAAAGTCAAGTAACAGCTCCCTTAATACATTCCAAGACCAAGACCTAGGTACCTAGGGAAGTTTTTAAAGCTTTGTGAAAGGCCAACAGAGTTGGGGCCTTTTTATTTGTGTGGGGACACTTGTCTGCACTATGTACACAAACTTTGTACACAGACTTTTACAACAGTGTGAAATAGTCATGAGTCCCTTCGAACCCACAAGAGATCTAAGTCCAGCCCACCTTGAATTCCTTTCTATTCTTAACTCCTGCTAATTCAAGGTTGACTCAGCCTTCCATCCTTCCGAGGTAGGTAAAATGAGGACCCAGATTGTTGGGGGCAATAAGCTGACTTTGTAATAATGCCGCTTGGGGGGGGGGGCAAAAGCCCTAATAAGCAGGCATATACATAGAATGAAGGCTATTGCTAAGCACATTGGTTTGTGCTTAAATTGTAAGCCACCCCGAGTCTTCGGAGAAGGGCGGGATATAAATGGGATTAAAATAATAATAAAAAAAATAATTTCCCTTGACCCTTAGTAGTTCAGATTCTTATAGAGAGCTTAAGCTTACAATAAAACTTTATACACATTTGAACTGCCTGAATCTCCTGATTTCCCTAGTGCATGACAAGCTTAAATATTTCCTAATAAGGAACTTCAAATTTCTAGAGCATACATTTGAAAAAAGTACAACGGATAATTTAACAAATCGGACAAATCAGAAAATGCCCACTGATACAGTTATATCATGAATACAAGTGCATATATAAGTACGACCCGCCCTTTGGAATATCTTACCCTCTAAGGCAGAGGTGTCAAACTGCCAGCCTGTGGGCTGGTTGCATCATATGGAGGCCACGCCCACCCCAGCTCTGGCAATGCAAAAAAAAGAAATCACGATAAGTCACGACACATCACCTGCTGCGGCGACTTTGACACCCGTGCTCTATGGTAAGATTTGCCCCACCTTCTTATCCTTTCATAAGAGCCAGAAGACCTAGCTCTGCCAGTTGGCCTGAGGACTAAATGGAGGAGTTTCATGCTGGAGATGGCTGCTGGGTTGATGGCAGACTCCACCTACCCCTTGCTCTTTGCTCTCTGCTGTCCATCTTTTTGTTATATTGATGTATTTTCATTGTGTTCTTTTTCCTTATTTTATTTTGTTCTATTATTTTACTTCTGTTTACACTCTTTTCATTTCTTCCTTTTTATTGTTTGTTGTAAGCTGCCTAGGGTAGCCTCTTGGCAAGATAGGCAACAAACAAATTTAATGAATATATTAATTTATTCATTTTACTTATATAGCCGTCCACCCCTTTCTGATGTGACTCTAGGCACATTGCAATAAAATACATAAAATACACAATATAAAAAATAAAAATAAAACACACATCAGCCAGACATTATTCAACCAATCATCCACATAGCCAAGAAATGAACTCTACCCACACTCAGAGCCCCAGGCTTGAGCAGAAAACCATGTTTTCAAGATCTCATGAAAGGTCAACATGAGCAGGGCCAATTTAATTTCAGGAGGGATGATGTTCCAAAGAACAGATGCCACCGCAGAAAAGGCTCTCATTCTGTGCACTGTCTGCTGACATTCCTTAACCAACAGTACCCAAAGTATGTTCCTCTTGCCAGATCTGGTGGGGCAGGCAGAGATAATTGGTGAGAAGCAGTATGTGCATGTGTGTGTGTGGGGGGGGGGGAGAAACTTCTTTCATAGAATGTGCTCAGGCTCATGGGCAAATGTGTTCCTACTGCTAAGTTTGTAAGCCGCCCTGAGTCTTCGGAGAAGGGCGGGATATAAATGGAATTTTAAAAAAAAGGGAAAATCTATCTTTGCTCTGTCTTTTAGGCATCCTTCTGCAACCTCTAGAGCACAGCATTATAGCTAACGATTGAGGCCTGTTGCTTCATTTTTTAATATGACTATTTGTTTCCCATTCATTTTTTAAATTGAAAACTAAAAAGAATATAAATTTAGCTAGGGCAAGAGTTTGACAGATACTAAGGAATGTGTTTGCAGGAGAATTATGCCCCTGGCCATTATTACAGTAGGTGGACCAAGAATAAGCACCTGCAGGAAATACCTACAGTAGGACTTCTATCTCTCCATATATTGTTTTTGTCAAAGTATTTAATTAAAAAATACTATTTTAAAATTTAAAATTATTTTAAGAAAAGGTATATTATTTGAAACATAAACAACCAATTAAAATTAACATTCCAATTTTGAATAATTAATTCAGCAGCCAAAAAAAGCAAGTTCATTTGAAGTACTTTTTGGCCTTCCAATTGTTTTTTAACTGTAACCAAAATTATTGCAAACTACAAGTATCCTCAAGCATCCATCAGCACAGGAAGACGTATCTGTGGGTACATTAGCCCATTATTCCCACGCTGCTTCTCCCCCTACCCATTCCACATAACCTTGACCCATTCCACTTACTCTCTATTTCTATTTTTTCCATTCTTTCACACAAGCACATTCACAATTAGCCAAATGCAGATATATATCCATACTGGAACTCCGCAGAACTTTGGATTTGATTCCAAAGTTGTTCAAAGTAAGTGTTGGTGTAAATATAACACCTCTCTGCAACTAATAAACAAAATCTGCACCACTATTCAGTATTCTATAGCACAGTGATGGCAAAACTTTTAGAGATCAAGTGCCCAAACTGCAACCCAAAACCCACTTATGTATCGCAAAGTGCCAGGGCCGCATCAGCATTGTGGTGCCCTCAGCGGGGCAGGGAGGCACCTCTGAGTGCTGCCTCTGGCACGCAAAAACTGGGGGCGGAAAAATGGGCCACCATACTCCAAGGCTCAAAAATGGCCGCCACCACGCCGCAGGGTGAAGATACAAGGCACTGCACCATGCAAGAATGGGGCAGGGCTAATGAATATCAAGCAGGCACTAGCCCCACCCCATTTGCATCGTGTGAGTGCTTGCAGCCCTGTGCGCTCATGCATGCATGTAAAATGCTTCCCCCTCCCTTTTCTTCTAATCCACCAATCAACAATGGTTGGTGACCTCTGCGCTACCAACTCTACTCAAGGTTGCTAATCGGCCACTTCGCCTCCTTTGTGCTGGGCGGGGCTCCTGCTCCAGGCGGCAGTGGAAGCCTGATGGACCTGCTGCTGGCAGCAGTAGCATGCGTGCCAATAGAGAGGGCTCTGAGTGCACCTCTGGCACGCGTGCCATAGGTTCGCCACCACTGCTATAGCACATACAGAAGGCAAGTGTGCAAATTCAGGAAAAAATGCAACTGCTTTAATGAGCTGAAAACAGATGCAACATTCACAAACCCCAACTGAGCCAAATCACCTTTTCAGAATAAAATCTGATGTTCTGCTCAATTCCAACAAATATAACTTTAAAGCAGTGAAAAGTTTCTCTTCTATTTTTTCTCTCAGGATGTATTCCTATCACAAAACTCCCATCTCACATGAACTATACTTTGCCCTTGCAGCCTAAATCTCTCGTTGCTATTGAAGAGTAAATTGAAACTCTGAAAAAGTTTCTTAGCCAATAGTAATGAGATTTATAAACTTAAGCTACTTTGGTATTACAAATGATGCCATTAATTTATGAGCCTGAATTTCCCTCACCTCTGTAATTAATTTACTTTGAATTACAAATAGTCCTTAACTTACAACCATTCACTTGGTAACTTTTTGAAGTTACAACAGCACTGAAAAAATCATGACCATTTTTCACACTTACAAGCATCGCAGCATGGTCAAAATTCAGACACTTTGCAACTGGCATGCATTATCTGGAAATTAACATAAAGTACAATAGTGCTTTGGATTGTCGTAAGACAATAAAAAGCCAATGCACAAAATATTCATTTGTGTACTTTCTTCCCTCTATTTGCTTCTAGACATTACCTACTTCAATATATTTTAGTTCACATCTTTTGTACACTGAATTCAACAGAATAATAGTATGTGGAGAAATATGAAATATGGATAACACAGTATTTTGATTAATTTTACCTTCTTAAAAGAAAGATATTGATCCCACTGATATTGAATTATAATTTCCTATACATATATATAGGCCCAGCACAACTGCACCACAATGCCTCCCTTTAAAAAGTCTTTGATGGGGCTGAGGTTTTACAGCAACTCTGTTTTCACAAGGCTGCTCTTTGTTCTCTGCAGCAGTGAGGGAATTTCTGTTAATCTTCTTGTCCCTTTTAGGCATCATGGCTAACTGTAGTTTAATGAAGAGAAGGGTGAGGTGTGACATGATAGCAGTGTTCCAATATCTCAGGGGCTGCCACAAAGAAGACGGAGCCAGGCTGTTCTCCAGAGCACCTGAAGGCAGGACAAGAAGCAATAGATGGAAACTAGTCAAGGAGAGAAGCAACCTAGAACTACGGAGAAATTTCCTGACAGTTAGAACAATTAACCAGTGGAACAACCTGCCTCCAGAAGCTGTGTATGCTCCAACACTGGAATTTTTTAAGAAGAGACTGGACAGCCATTTGTCTGAAATGGTATAGGGTTCCCTGCCTTAGCAGGGGGTTGGACTAGATGACCTCCAAGGTCCCTTCCAACTTCTTCTTCTTTCTTCTTTCTTCTTTCTTCTTTCTTCCTTCTTCTTCTTCTTCTTCTTCTTCTTCTTCTTCTTCTTATTTATTATTATTATTATTATTATTATTATTATTATTATATTATCTCAATGTAGTGCATCACAAAAACATAGCTCAAACTACTTTACAGTGATGAAATAAAAGCACACAGACAAAAATGGGTATGAGAGCATTATGAAAACTATTCAAATAGTACAGCAATCATAAAGAGGTGATTGATTCAGTTTTGTTAACTAAACATTCAAATAATTTGATACATTCATGTAACACAAAATTATGATGAAGATGAGATCCTCTAGGGCAGAGGTCTCCAACCTTTTGGGCAACAGGGACCGGTTCCATGGAGAGAGGTTTTTCTGCGGACCAGAGGGGGCCTGGTTTCGTGTATTGTCTGCATCCCGCGGATGGGCATTTGCTTGTTTGTGCAGCCCAGTTTCTGGCATGCTGCGGCCAGTGCCGGTCCATGGACCAGGGGGTTGGGGACCCCTGCTGTAGGACAGAGGTCTCCAACCTTTGCAGGCTCGCGGACCGGAGGGAAGGAAAGTAGCTTCAAAATTGGTGTGCGCGCATGCGCATAGGACCATACACACTGGCGCGGCACTAGCAGCCCCATTTGCACATGTGGCATGTGCTGGTGCCATGCACATGCGCGAACGGCCCCGCAACCCATCTTCAAGTGACTTAGCCAGAGGGAAATACTTATATAGCATCAGATTGCTAAAGTATCAGAAAAGTAAACATTGTCAAAAAATATAAAAACAATGAGAGGCTCATTGACAGACCATAGTAGCTCCATATTTTATTACTGGATCCCTTGTACAATAAGCTTTTATCCCTATAATCTATAATAGTACTATAATTACCTATGTAATTATAATTTCAGATTTTTGCTGTTCTAGTGTGTTTTAAAGAATACTGTAGACAAAGTGGCATTTATAGAAAAATGATGACAGAAAATGAACAAGAATGTCTTTTGTAATGCATAAATTAGATTTGTTTAAAAAGCAAGGAAAACAGAAATTGGAAAGAGGCCTTTAACAGGAAAATTGCTCCATTATACTTAAATCTTCTCCCTCAAATTCCAAAACTCAAAAAAATCACTCATCCTTTCTATTCATACCCACAATGTCTTCTGAAGTCATCCTGCAGACCATGGAGTTAAGTTGAAGCTTAAAAGTTGTTCACCCCTAAAATAAAGGCTTCATTTTGAATTAGGATAATATAAAATTAATAAAATAATCCCAGGAGAATTTTAGTACTGTTTAATAGAAAATTAGAACTTCACCGGCTTATTTTAAAAGTTTTTAATCAATCAATTTTTATTACAGTCACAGACAAGCAAAAATGTTTTTAAATATAATACTATAAAAATAAAATAAAAATATACTAAATTTAACAGAGTAGAGAGCAAGGGTTTTACCACTTGATAACTTAGCACTATGTTTTAATCTAGCAGCTGAGGAAAATGGACATTTCTCCTTTATTCCTGAATAACAAATAAAAATTATGAAACATGAAATCTGTTAGTGTGAATCAAATAAAATTAAGTACTCACTAGCCATCTAACAAGTGAATTGTTTCAAAGGTAAGATTGGTGGAAGAAAGAATTGGAAAGTTTAATAGTTGAGTTCATATTGAAATCATGTTTTATTTTAGGAAGACAGAAAACGTCTAAATGCAAAGCTACACCTTTCTTCTAGAATTCCAGGATAGTAATACAGGTAGTCCTCACCTTCAACCATTCATTTAGTGACTGTTTGAAGTTACAACAGCACTGAAAAAAATGACTTATGCCTGTTTTTCACACTTACGACCACTGTAGCATCCTCATGGTCATGGGATCAAGATTCAACTGACATGTACTAATGTCAATTATACTAATGTCAAGTATACTAAGTATACTACTAAACTATACACTGTCCCAGGGCATATGATCACTATTTGTAACTTTCCCAGCTAGCTTCCAACAAGCAAAGTCAATGGTGAAAGCCAGATTCACTTAACAATTACAGTAATTTGCTTAACAACTGCAGGAAAAAAGATTGTAAAATGAGGCACAACTCACTTAACAACTGCCTCTCTTAACAAAGGAAATTTTGGGCTCAATTCTGGTCATAAGTCAAGGACTGCCTGTAAAGTAGTCTCTGCAGACAGCACAGAATTTCCAGCATAGGAAGAAGAAAATGGCTCTAGAAATTCTACTTTATATGCAACCAAACAAATATCAGTCACTGATACTGATTTGATGCCTTCTTCCGGTGAAGAGAGCCAACTGAATACACGCCCAGGGAGGGATCCCTGAAGGGTTTTCCCCTGGGCTATAGCTCTTCAACTACTAACAGAAGGAACTGGCATCCCTTCAGTTTATATGACTCTCCTGGGTTAGAGAAAGTCTTAGAATTACCCCTCAAGAACCTCCGATACAGCGGAGGTCTGCAAGTAACTTCAGGAGCTGCACTTTGAAGCAACTGCATGCCGAAAGCTGGGAGGAGGGGCTGCAATTTGTTCATCTTGAAAAAGCAGCCACTTTGAAATTTACTTTTCAAATGGACAGTAAGTTGTACCTTAATTGCTTAATCACCTTTAAAGACTATTAATGAAGTTAAAAGAGGCTCTTTTCCGTCACGGCCTGCTACTCCTTTTTGAAGGCCTGCACCATTTTGGGGATTCCTTCAGGATTAAGCAATAAGGAAGAAGGCTGCTACGGCAAGCCAAAATAAGAAAATGTAGAGGGGGGAAAAAGCAGACACAAAGACAGAAAGTTGTGGTTTTAATTTATCATTTGTAGTATGTTGTAGCTTGTTCTGCTTTGCTGTGCGTGGCTAAAACCTTCTGATTTTTATGACTCTTTGACCAAAGAGAGAGTCAAGATGGAGGAGCAAATTATTAGAGTATTTGAAAAATCAGTTTGTAGATCAGTTGTGTTCCAAGGATGATAAAAAAAAAACTTCTCAAACTACTTTAGTGATGCAAATATGTGTAGAAAGTCACCAAACTAACAAGGCATCTTCACAAGCAGCTGAAAATGCAGGGAGGAGTCAACTACAATTTCAGAATATAAACCTGACATCAATTCTTATTATGATGGTTTAAATATAAATCTCTCAATAATGAAAGAAGAGCTTCAAGAAAATCTGCAACTTTTAAAAGGATATGTTTGGGACTTTTTTTTTAAAGGACATTAACAAGGTTGAGAAATCCTTGAGAAAAAGGGAAGCTTATAAAACTACTTGATAAATTTTCCAGAGAAGAAAAAGATTTTACTCCATGAAGACAAGCTGGAAGGGGTAACTTAAACTTAACGAGTTAACTGGAACTAGGATTGACTATTACCTGGTTGATATTTGTAAATGAAAGAAAGTCTTAATCTAAAATTTGAAAATGTAACTTTTTTACCTATATAATGCCTAAATAATTCCTAAAGTATGCAAAATGTTATTGAAAATGTATTTGAGAGTATCTGTGTTAAGAGAAAGTTAAAGAAAATGATGTATTAAAGAAAAAATAGAGTTTTAAAAAAGATGTATATAAAAGAAAAAATATTCTTCTGTGAGGGTAGTTTGCAGGAAGGGACTTAAATTTAACACTGAATTTTAAGTATGTATGTTAAGAAGTTAAAAGAAAAAGATGTATTAGAAAGTTTTGATTTCAGAAATGTGATTAAAGAAAGGTTTAGCATTTTTAAAAAAGGATAAAAGTAAAATCAAAGAATCTGAAAGAGTACTGTGAACCTTGTAAATACAAATGGTGATAGTTTATAAAGATTATTAGGTGTAAATAGAAATACATATTATTATCACAGCAAGGAAGATAAAGCAGAAATGGTTACATTGATTATTTTATTCAAAGGAGAATTTTCATTTGGATATCACTTCTAGATTTTGTGCTTGTGATGAAAAAAAATGAAACTTTGATTTTAGTTTTGTTGATTAGATAGTCTTCTTGTTATACAAATGGCTAGTTATATACAAATGTGCAAAAGCAAAATGTTGAGGCTGGAGTGTTTCTATCTTGTACTATGCTAAAAACTGTTGGCAGTCGCTCCCTCCCCCCACCCCTTGTACCTTACATTTTCTTTCCCCCTTTCTTTTTCCTTCCCCTAATTTCCCATTTCTATTTCTCTTTGTATTTTACAAATAAAAGCCATATATACAGATATTGATTTGAAGGGTTCAGGACTCAACTACCAAGTCACCGCCAAGACTAAGAATAAAGGATGGCTAAAGAGACTCTCTTGCAAGTTTGCAAATTGCTGATCAAACAAAGGCTAGATGCAGATCAGACACACATATCAATGACTAACCCTCCTGTTACTCTAAATATCCAAACTGGCTCTGAAGTACAACTGTAGCTCATAATAGATTCCGGCATCAAGGACAACTTTTTTGAAACTTCCACCTTATTCAAATATGTTCTATCTAATCAGTCTGTTTGATCGTATTAGAGTTAATAATGAGAGCCTACTATTGTGTCAGCCTTTGAAGTAGACTAGGTGAGGAAATAAGACTTAAAAATACCAGAAATATATTTTATGGATATAAGCTACCATAAAAATCTTGAAAACTTGACAGTGTATTTCTTTGGTATATTTTATATGCCTTCATAATCAAAAAGTCAAGGTGGGACAATTCTGAGTTTCTTCCTTACCCTTGGTTATGTTCATGTTTTCCTAATGTCTGGGGTTTGTGTTTTTTTTAGGCTATCTGCATATTCCTCTAACACGCTGCACCTCTAGAACTCATCATCAGCAATTATCAAGCCTCCCGCCTTCACACAGAAACCTCTTTATTTCCTAACAGAATAGGAATGGACTGGCTTTAGACTCATAATCCATATATATTCATTAAATTTGTTAGGATAACAAATTTATTTCTGGCATAAATTTAACATTTTAAAAATAAAAGTTTTACAGCAGGTTCATACCATATGTGACATTCTACAAGATATACCTAAGCAGCATTTTTCAAAAATATAATCAACGTGTATCTAGTAGGCTTGGAATTTTGACTACCAGAGTCCAGCCTGTGGTCCTTCTGATATCACTAAGTTATAGTACTCGGTATCCCCCAGTCACAACCAAATTGTGTGCAGATACTGGGACTTGCAATTCAGCAATCTCTGGAGGGTGACAGATTACAGATTAAAAATGATTTGCCCAACCTTAAACCCATGAAACCGTAATTTATATTAACAGATGGAACCATTTTCATCATTTTAGAGAGAACAACACTAAAAATTCCAAAGTTCCTGACTGAAAGATTACATGTAGTCCCCAGAGTTACAACAGGACTGAAAAAACTGACTTAAGACCTTTGCAGCATTCCCGTGGTCATATGATCAAAATTCAGATGGTGGGTAACTCGCATATATTTATGACAAGTGCAGTGTCCCAAGTCATGTGATCATCTTTTGTAACCCTCTGACGAGCAAAATCAATGGGCAAGCTAGATTCACTTAAGAACTGCAGTGAGTCACATAATAACTATGGCAAGAAATGTGATAAAATGGGGCAAAACTCACTTAACTACTGTCTTGCTTAGCAATAGAAATTTTGGGTTCAATTGTGATCATATGTTGAGCACTACCTGTATGATGTATTGTCTCTTTTAAATCCTACATATCTAAAAGTTGTTTTTTGCAAATAGTAGCTTCTTAGGATATCACTGGCTAATGATGCAACAATAAAATGCAACAATAAAAAGGAAAGAAAAAAAATCCTTAGATGTATAACAAAAGATAAATAAGAACAACATTAAAATACTTTAAAATGAGATAAGCAAAAGGCTTGAGCCCAAGGAAACATCTGATGGTAGTAAGCAGTACCCAAGATATCACAATAAGGAAAGCAAGTTAAAAATATAAAGACCAGCATCAATTGCATCAGAAAAGAAACAAAACAAAACAAAAAATTATTAGCAAAAAGGACATCAATGGTATACCAGAAATGTAAGAATATTGAAAAAAGTAAATCAATCCTATGCACCCATCCTACCTGTGAAAGGTATGACAGTTACCTATGTCTACATTTTCATTTTCAGAAGGTGAGAATAAAGAACTCAAGGCAACAGGAAGTGAAGTCTCAAACCTTACTGACAAAGAAAACCAGGTCAAGACCATATCCATCAAGAAATCTTTAAAAACTCACTTATGAAAATGCTGTCTTTTTAACAGAATATAAAACATAAATCAGCTTGTACACTGGAGGAGTGAGGAGCGATCAATATAATAAGATAGTTAACACTGATTCCAAATCAACTAGTGGAAATCATGTTAAAGAGAGAACAATGTACAACGTAAGGCCAAGTGTAATGGAAGGATTAACATGGTCCTATTCATGGAAAATGAGTTCTGAGTCCAAAGGAGTGGCTGAGGGCTGGATCTCTTGCTCCCTATCGAAACTGATTGGGACAGACCTTGGAGAAAGAAATTGAACAAGTGCAATACTGTGCGGCTCAGCCTCATCCCCCATCGCCAGCCCAAAAGGATACCACTGTTGATGAGAGAGCAAGGAGAGAGCAAGGATGAACGTGCTACCCCCATCCTGCTTTCGCCATACATACAAATAACGTATGAACAGTTATGTAAGAGAATTGTGTTTATGAAGTATTTCAAATGCTTTGAACTCATGCTGTTGGAATAAAATAATACACTAGTCCAGGGGTAGGCAACCTCGGCTCTTTTATGACTCATGGACTTCAACTCCCAGAATTCCTCAGCCAGCTGGCTGAGGAATTCTGGGAGTTGAAGTCCATGAGTCATAAAAGAGCTGAGGTTGCCTACCCCTGCACTAGTCCAATCTTCTGCACATTCAGTACCTTCAATTAAGTTCCACGGGATTTATACCTAAATGCATAATATTGACGTCTTACTGCCCCATTCCAAGAAATATCATTAAAAAAATTCCTAATCAAGACCCATTTTAATAGGCCTTGAATTTTTCTAAACCTACTAACAGCTAAAAGAATTTCAAGGTGTTTTTTTTAAAAAAAAATGGCAGAATGCACATTTGCATTTTCTACAATTTCCAAATACCAAATATATTGAGATCTTGCAACACAGGAAGAATATCTTATACTAATTAAGGCTATTGCTAAGCACATTGATTTGTGCTTAGATTGTAAGCCGCCCTGAGTCTTCGGAGAAGGGCGGGATATAAATGGGAATAAAAAAAAAGGTGGGATTCCTAATTGTAAAAAGTATTTAATCTAGTAAAATTAATTGAATCTAAATTCCAAGGATTCTTTCTATCCAGAGCAAAATCTATTATACCCAACTTTGATCATAGAAAGATTGTCTGAGTTTACCTTTTTTACCTTCTATTTTCTATCTACCAGAGGATTTATATATTTCTCTTATGGATTATGGACAGTGTGGGTTACAACTGAAAAACTGTTTCTTTATTTCACCATTGAAACAAACTTCGGGAGAGTTTTAGTACAACTTGCTATGCATCTAATAGGGGTGTATTTGCAGGTAATCTTCGATTAACAACTGGCCGCTTAGCAATTATTCAAAGTTACAGCAGCCCCCCCCAAAAAAAAAGTTATTTACAACCTGGTCCTGAAGCCACTGCAGTGCCCCCACGATCATTCACCCTTACAACCAATCAAAGAGACACTGCATCACCCGTCTACCTATCTCCCCCCATCCCATCCCTTCAGGCTTTGGGCATGCTTCCCACTTCACCAGGCCCTACACCCTCCTCTTCACTTATGTTTCAAAGTTCTCCAAAGCTGCAGTCCTTGAGTTAGGGAAGCAAAATGGATTGCTTTGTTGCATGGCTGCCCAGCACAATTCTGGAACAACTGCCATTTTCTGAGCAACTGCACTGAACTGTGGTTGCTTAGAAAATGGCCACTTCCAGAATCGCATCATGCGGTCATGTGATAAAGCAATCTATTCTGCTTCCCTAATTCAATCTGAGCAACACTGCGGAAAGCTAGAGAGCTCTGGAGATATTCAAAGTTTAAGACCTAATGGGTAATGAGGGAGGGAAGAGAGGGGAAAGACCTGCAAAGACTCTGGGGGTGGAGCAGAACCAAGGCTGTAGGCACCCCAAGGGGTGAGAAGCGAAGTACAGGGTGTCTCAAGAGGTGGGTGGGGCCTTGGAAGTTCAAGACAGGTGGGTCTGGACCAACGATAGACATCTCAGGGTCTCCCCCACCCGAGACACCCCAAGCTCCACATAATGACTTGGAAGGTTGTTTAATGACTGCATCAGAGAGAACAGGGGGTGAGGGTTATTAATCAAGAATGTCTCACTTAACGGCCTCACCACTTGCAACTGTAATGAGCAGGCTCCATTACGATTATAACTTGAGGACAACCTGTAACTAAAATAATGTACCAATAGAGTGTTATTAGGCTGAGCCACAAATCATTTCTGCTATTTGGAAGAATCTGGTGCCATCTAACTCATAGAGGAAAAGCTATAGACAGGATGATAATTAAGGTTCAGGCCACACAAATTGAGTCCAATGAATACTTAAAACAAGTTTTTCACTGTCAGTATGGATATATAGAGGTTTGATTTACATACAAAGTAAGCATTCCAATGGTGCCTCAAATACTGGCTACTTAAGATTTAATGTCTGTCCTCAAGGCCAGTGAGTTCCTTCCTTCTGCTGCTATTCTTTTAATTTGGTCAGTCCATAATGCACAATGCAGATTCAATAAAATTTCATTCTATTGTGGAATTATATTCTGGTCTATCTAAAATACGAAGGTTAAGATCTATGCATTTCAAGAAGTTTCTCAATCTACTACCTGTTTGATAATCATTAATTGATTACTAAGGATACTTACTTGCTACTGAAAAGTTGTTAAGAGGATATGGTAGATCCACATCTTGCGGCTTCTCTTTATATCCTATGAAGGAGCCATCTGTCTTCAATAAGAAGTATCTTGGCCTCCAATTTTTTATGTATTCCCCTATATAAAAAAATAGTATTAATATAAATACTATCTGAACTTCTGCTTGAAGTAGAATTGTCAACTAACCAGAAAAATGATAGTTTCATTCTCTATTTAACTTCAGTTCAGATAAAACAAATAGACTGAATAGGTGAAGCAATGAAGTTGCTTAAATTTTTGTACTTTTAAGTAAACATGAACCCCAAACATGATTTACAAATAAAACTAATTTCATGGAAATTATATTGTAGTGACAATGTTTCTGTGTGTATGTAGTAAGTGTACATTCATAAATTAGCAGGCAGGCTGCAAAGCAGCTGTTTTAAGCCATCATGAGACGTTTTATGTCTTCATATCTTAAACCCTGAAAGGCACACTGCCTGCTTCAAAATTCCTATTATTTCCACCTTTCGTTGACATATGTAACTGTTGCAAATTCATTTATAGATCTATTACCATCTTAATACCTAAAAAACATTAGGCCATTACATTCTATTGTTATCAATTGTTCTTGGAGTGCTATACATATAAATATGTATAGGGTTTATAGATATTGGCATGTAAGAAAGGCAAGGATTTTACCAATTTATATTTAAGTGCAGAAAAATAGGCAACCAACCTTAGCTAATCTTTTGCTACCGGTAAGTATGATCAGGCCTGACCACAATCCACATTCCAATGTTTTAATCTAGGCTGAGATTTTTTCTTTAAAATCGCCCAATGGTTATAGCAAATTATTTCAAAAATACATTTTATAAGTATTATATTAATAACTTAAAATATTAAAAATATTGTGTTATTATAGTAATTTATAATAGTAAATCATTTCCATAAAGCTGCCAAAGAGATTTCATGGATGAGCTCCGTAGCTGAACTAAACCTAAGACAGTTTTTTATAAGGGGGGGGGGGAAATGAACCGAAACTTGTGCAAGTTTTTTCTTTATAGCCAGTGCAACAACAAAAGAAACTGAAATTGAAACCCTTTCCTTTTTTCCTCCAAATTTTATTTGCAAGTCACAAAAAACACAAAACTCGCAACCCAGGAGTCTATTCACTGATAGGGTGGTATCACTGGAAGGATCTGTCTGAAACAAGAATATTTATAGAATTTTGGGGGGAAAAAAGTATCCTAGAAACCATTATAATCTGATATTTCCTATGTAGATGTATGTACGTGTGTGTGTTTTTTATCTCTTTCTTTGAATGCTTCTTCTTTTTCCTCCGCTATCGCTTTTCATCTGTTTTATCTCCCACTGCTCATTTGTGGAAGATTTTTCTTCCACTCTTATTCAACATGACTTATTTATTGAAAAAAGGAAAAATGGAAATGTTGACATTGCTTTGCCACCTACAGCTTTAGATGACACGTATTCAACACACATTGTTCAAACGTGTATGCTTGATTAAACTCACTTAATCAAGGGCACATAGCAACAATTAGGCAAAGGATAAAAATGTGATTATATACACAAACACAAATAACCAGACATACACAAGCTAATTCAAATTGAATTTATCAAACAGGATTTTAACATCCCTAAGTTTCTATCCATGTTTTTAATCTAAAAAGTTAATATTCCAACTGAAGACTTTCAGTTACAAATTCATATAGGAAGGAACTACAGGTAGTCCTCATTTAGCAACCACAATTGGGACCTGTAAATTGGTCATTAAGAAAATGGTTACTAAGTGAAGCTGTGATCTCACTTCAGCTTTCCTTTGCTTTATAACCTGTGAAGGATGTAAATGCAAGAACTGACCATAAAGTTACCTTTTTTATCCCTACCGTAACTGCAGTTGCTAAATAAAGCAGTTCCAAATGGGGGTTGTCTATAAATGAATCTGCACAAAATAACAGCATGTTCTTATAGGTTGATAGTATTGAATTATTTATGATTACATAAAATCATCTATTTAAACTTCCAATCCACTGATACTAATGTCAGGAAATAAAGTTATAGATCAATATGCTTTAAGAATCAATATAATTTGCATAAAAACACCCCCCACCACACTTTAAAAAACTTCCTCTAAAGGATATCCTCAGTAGTACATAGTACATACAAACAGAAACGACAAAAGTAAAGAAATATTATGGAATATCAGGAAATACTCATAATAAAGAGACATAAATAAATTAAAACAAATTAGAACTGAATCACTCATATCAGTTCAGCTATAAATATTCTTTAACTGAAAGACTACAACTGTATTGTAAATATTTACTTTTAATAATCCACTAAAAATAATCCACTTTACCAAGAGCCTTGTTGAAGCAGTGGGCTAATGCCTCCTGAAGTAACACCAGCTGCCTGCAATTAGTGCAGGTTCGCATCCCACCAGGCTCAAGGTTGACTCAGCCTTCCATCCTTCCGAGGTAGGTAAAATGAGGACCCAGATTGTTGGGGGCAATAAGCTGACTTTGTAATAATGCCGCTTGGGGGGGGCGCGAAAGCCCTAATAAGCAGGCATATACACAGAATGAAGGCTATTGCTAAGCACATTGTGCTTTAGATTGTAAGCCGGCCTGAGTCTTCGGAGAAGGGCGGGATATAAATGGGATTAAAATAATAATAAAAAAATAATAAAAAAATAAAAATAACATTTACTGTATATCAATTCATAAATACAAATAACTTTATCATACATAAACAAAGTGGAACAATCATAAGAAATATGAAAGTAAATTCCCCCCAAAGACAAATACAGAAGAAGAATACATCATATTAAAACGCAAAATGAATACATCATGATAATGTAATGAAATCATCCTCTGAAACATTAGTTAGTAATTCTGCTTTAGAGGATTATTTTCTTCCTGCTGTGTTAAATATAAAGTAAACATACCCTGTCATTCTTCTTCTTACAGCTAAAGAAGTGTAATTCTGTACATGCACTGGAGAAAATTACTTAATTCAAATAAATCCTTCTGGTCAAACAATTTAAAGTTATTATAGAAAAATAATATCAAATAAAATTTGTCAGTTAATTTAGGTATAACAGAGAAAACAGTTACAATTTATTCCTCTTATAAATAAAAAAGTAATTGTACTGGGAAATTATTACAGAAAATGGATTTAGGTCAGGGATCCCCAACCCTGGTCCATGAACCAGTACCGGGTCGCGGCATGCCAGCAACCGGTCTGCACAAACAAGCAAAGCCCCATCCACGGGATGCAGGCAGCACATAAAACCACACATTCTCCTGTCCACAGAAAAACCTCTCTCACAGAACCGGTCCCTGGTGCCCAAAAGGTTGGGGACCTCTGATTTAGTTGATATGTAAGTCAGTCAAAATATATAAACTAATATATTTATTTCAGTCACTGGCCATAACAAATTCTAAAGAGCCAATAAAAGCAAAACAAACAACAAACCATCACAATATTAGATAGCATTTCCCTATCCTTAAAGTTTCTTAACATTTTTGTTCTAATGCACATTTACAGTAGATGTACTTATAGTAAAACTGATGAAGATGACACTCAAGTATAAACAAGGTGAAGGCTGCCAGTGTACCAGCTCATGGTACAATGAAAATGAAACAATTTTATTATATAGGATTTGCTATCATCCAACAAAAAATGACATTGTATTTCTGAGATCTTCACATGTATAGTATCAGCAATGTTTGCATAAAACTGTTATTCGGCCCATATAAAAATTATAGTAGAAAACTATAGTATTAAAAAAAATATCTCTACTTCCAGGCAAATTTTATGCCAGGGTCAATTATGAATTTTTACTTTTTCAGAAACAAAGCCATGCAACACTCAACAATTGATCAGTGTCATGGTCACCAAATATCACACGCCACCATTAATTTGTCCAAAGGATGGGGAAAGTAGCTGGGGAATTAAACCACTGAGTAAAAGATACTTGCGCCTTTACACTACCAATGGTAAATCACCTGTTTTCTTTGGCATCATTCTTGTTTGCAATAATGGTTTATAATTAATAATGCTTGTAAGATTTCTGCCAAGTCTTAATGTAAAACCAGGAGGTCTGTGATTTCCTATAGAGTCTTAGGTCATGAAAGGCAGACAATTGGAGGCTGAATGAAATTCAACAGGATCCCACAGCTTAATTACCATAAGGTCATTACCATAATGCAATGTTATCTTGTAGTCCAATCTGCATGTAAATTCAGAATTGCAATAAAATTATTACCCAGTGTCATCTCAGAGCTGACGTAAGAAGATACTGTGATCAATGGTACCAGAAATGCTACCAGAATGGTACAGAAATATCAAGGAGACCCAACAGAACCAAAATTTTACCAGATGGGTCACTGGGACAATTTGTGGAATTAAATTAGTTACATTAGTCATCTCAGGCTAAAAATCAGCATTTTTATCCCTATCAATAAATGCCAAAATAACTGTAAATTCAATTGAAACAGCCACAACTTTCTTAAATATTATTCCCTTAGGAGTAATGGCTCCCAGATTTTGGTCACATTCTATACGTTGGTTCAAAAACTGTTGTTCTATTATGGACTGTTTTGCCCAGTTAAAGGTCATCACAATGAATTTTAGTAGTATCCAGATATAATTGTTTAATATTAAATAATTATAGGTGAAACCAGTTTGGTTTAGTGGTTAAGGAATCAGGCTAGAACTAAAGAGACCATAAGTTCTAGTCCTGCCTTAGCAAACTGGGTGACCTTGACTTAGTCACTTTCTATTAGTGCTAGAAAGGAGGCTGTGGCAAACTACTTCTGAAAAAAAAATTGCTAAAAAAACTCCAGGCACTTGTCCAAACTATCTCTGAGAATTGACACAACTGAACGAAATTATAGGTGAGTTTACAAACTATCCTCAATAAGAAAAAAAACAGTGTATTTTAGCAAAATGTGTGAATTACGTCTGTGATATGTCTTCTCAGAAAATATGCATATAATATTCTACATATTAATAGCATTGGCAAGATCTTTAGTAGGCCTAATCAAAATGACCAAAATGAACATACAAGCTTCTAAGTTCTTTAGACTATATCATTACTCAATACAATTTATATATGTTTTTCCATATCTATTTATTTTTTACTTATTTATTTATTCAATTTATATAGCCACCCAACTCAACCAAGTAACTCTGGGCAGCTTACAATTCTAAAAAAATAAAGTAATTAAAACAGTTTAAAACATTAAAACAATAAGAATAACCACAAAATAAATAAGTACAAACAGCAGCTGTGATGATTAACAAACAAACAGTAAAGCCAAGTAATGGGGCCCTTAACACATTCCAAGCCAACACAGATAGGGACATTCTAATCTATGAGGGGAGACTATTCCATAAGGCAGTGATGGCAAACCTTTTAGAGACCGAGTGCCCAAACGGCAACCCCAAACCCACTTATGAATCATCAGGTGCTGGGTGGGCGTGGCCCATTGGGTAGGTGGGGGCCAATTGGGGGGCATGGCCCATTGGGTGGGCATGGCTGCAGTGGTAACGGCAGACTGGGTGGGACTAAAAAGTTCAATCAATCAATTCCAACTTTGTGAGATCTTTACTTTTCCCGCGAGAAATTGAAACTGATTGATTGGACCTTTTTTTTTTGCACACGGCAGCGGAGGCCTAAAGCAAAAAGGTTTTATAAAACCCAGCTGAAGGCCTAGGACTGGGGAGACGGCGCGCGTGCCCACAGAGAGAGCTCTGTGTGCCACCTGTGGTACCCATGCCACAGGTTTGCCACCACGGCCATAAGGCAAAGGCTACAGTAGAAAAAGTTCATCTTCTAGTTCCTGTCAGTCAATCCTTTTTGATTGAAGTTGCTCCCACAAATAACCCAGTCCCATGTAGGGCTTTAAAAGTGACAACCAGCACCTTTATCTTTTGTAGAATTTATCACATTTTAGTAAGTTTTGAAATTTAAAAATTTCTTTTTTTAATTATCATCCATTGCCAAGCAAAATTAAAATGAATAATATTGTTTCAGCAAAAACATCTTTTAGTAGCCAATACTATTTTGATAAAAATAAAAAATTAAGGTTTTCAACTAAAAGCCTACTAAAAGCATTAATTCTAGTTATTATTATTTATTTTATTTATTTGCTGCTTATCTCATTTTGAAGCGACTCTTTAGGTTTATATATCCTAAAAAGATCTAAGATAAGAAACAACTCTTTGTAGCTTTATATAGTCCTAGAAAAGTTTAAGTTAAGAAGATATATTATTATTAGAAATTCCTCTATTGCTAAGATCACTTTTTCAATCTACTTTTTAAATTCTTTCATTTTGTAACTTACTGTTGCCTTCCTTCTTTGTATAAACAAGCTGATCATATAAGAATAATTCTTTTAAATACTCAAGATTCAGGGAAATCAAAATTTCTTTTATTTTTTAATATGTATTTGCTTAATTATATAATACAATATGATTAGTTGATGTATATAAGCCACCTTCTCAAAATGATTCTCACCCTATAGTACCCAGCAAACTAAACAACTAGAGAGCAGGTACTTATGCGAACAATTCAGGCAGAATGGGTACCCACAAGCATTTGATGCAAGATATCTGTGCAACACAGTAGGGATAGAAAGACAGAAACAAGGTACAAGACCAACCACATGGCACACACTGCCATACAATAAAAACATTTTGGAAGCAATAGAACGCAGCCTCTGCGATCTACAAGTAGGCATTGCACACAGCTCAGAGGCTACCATACAAGGACAAATTATCCATTGTAAAGATCACTTGGAGGTGAGAGATATTTCCAATGCAATCTACCAGATCCCCAGCATGGATTGCCCCTGGGACTATGTAGGGCAGACTGGGAGGAAGCTAACCACCAGACTGCAAAAACACAAACAAGTGGTCAGACAAACTCATTAGTAGCCTCACACTGTAACGAACAGGGACATACATTCAATTTTGCAGCTACTAAGATTGTTGGACAAGCAGATACAAAAAAAGCCAGGGAAGTGATTGAAGCCTGGGAAATGGGCCTTTTCTCAGTGAACAGGAGTGCTGATTTACCACCAGTTTACCAAGTACTTAGGAGGCAAGAGTTTAACAGCACAAAAAAACAACAACCAACAACTTAATAGCCAGCCATCAACACTCAAATCAACAACTAAAAAGCCACATGCATCCAGGCACCATATAAATAACACAGAGAGAATAGTCCAAAGTACACATTCTACTGGAGAGACATTCCCTGTGGATGGGCTCCAGCATGACTCCAAAAGCTTGGAAGACCAAACCTCTGGTCCCAGTGACCAACCCAGATTGGATGCTGTAAGTTACTTTTTCCCCAAAATGGAACTAAAGTATACCACAGTTCACAGATTCTTCCTTTGGTAATCGTAAGTGTTTTTTATGTCCTAATCAATAATATACAAACTCATATACACACTGAATAGCTGGACAGCTGTAGTCTTTAGTCAATTATCATTCCCCCAACAACACATTTATAGATGCAGAGGTATTATTTGTAAATAGAGGTGACCAGCAGCTGGAAATCAATACTTTGGTTTCTAATACAATTCAGTATTGAACTGCAAGCAATTTCCAATACAAGACAGTAAAAAGGGAAAAATGACAGATATTTGTGATTGCTTGGTAAACAAAGGGATCTAAAACATGAGGAAAAAAACTGCAGTGCCAGAACAACCATAAGCGACATAAATTGAGTTGCAGGGCAGTAGAGGCATAAAGAAGGTTGAAAAATCAAGCAGAAGCATGACAGCAGAACTTCTTAATAGTTCAAAAGGGAGCTGAGCACTAGTGGGAAAGGGGCAATGTAAAATAGCAAGCAAATCCAGAACAATGCATGACAAAAAGGACAAGATTTACCAGACTATAAATATTTATTTGAAGTGATTAATGTTTCGCTGAGGCATAATGGGTGTCATCCATCTTGAAGAAAGACTGCCTTCTGAAGAGGCTTTCTAGAAAACTGTTGGCCAATCTCCAGTCTTCTGTCTTCAACTAAGGTTTACAGAAGATCCTACATGAAACAGATTTTCCTGATTTTTTTGAAGTTGGGATTCAAAGCTAGGCATGGGACTTGAGTGGGTCCAGTTCAAAGTGCTGGTTATCACCTCTAAGGTCCTGGTATATCCTCAGCCAATCCCATGCAATTTTTAAGAGAAAAAGTGATGAGACCTCCTGCTGCACAGAAGGTAAGCAGAGTAGAAGTTCAATGCTTGTAGGAAGCCAAGAAAACGTCTTTGGGGAAAATACTCATAAACTGTTACAAAATCAAAAACCTAAGAAGCATGCCTTACGCCCTGGGAAAGGAGGAGATATTAGGAAGAGACTCAGCCTGGCACCTCTATGCTTTCTAGAGTATAAAAGAGAGGGAAGAAAAAAGATTTGACATTGATGAACTCTCCAAGGAACTGTCCTGTCCTTTGGAATACAGACAATCCTCGACTTACAACCATTTGTTTAATGACCATTTGAAATTACCAATGGCACTGAAAAAAGTGACTTATGACCAGTTTTCACGCATAGTCACGTGAACAAAGTTCAGGCACTTGGCAACTGGTATATATTTATGACAGTTGCACTGTCCCTAGGTCATGTGGTCACCATTTGTAACCTTCCCAGCTGGCTTCCAACAAGCAAAGTCAATGGAGGAAGCCAGATTCACTTAATGATGGCATGATTCATTTAACAACTGCCGTGATTTGCTTAACAACTATGGCAAAAAAGATTGTAAAATGGGAAACAACTTACTTAACAATTGTCTTGCTTAGCAATGGAAATTTTGGGCTCTGGTGTGATTGTAAATCAAAGACTACTTCTACCTTAGTTCTCAAGTTATTTAAAAACTTTTTATTTTACATATTATGGGGGCTAACAGTACTGAACTGCATTAATTAGGTTAGATTATTGGTAGTTTTATCTCTATATTGTAAAATACTTTCAGTCTTAGAAAAATTGTCACCCTATAGTTTCGAAAAAGAAATGACACAAAGCATCAGAGTACACTACAATTACTATTTTCACAATGTGAACAAAATATAGTTTTTAATTCTTAGCGTACATATAACTAACCCAGACTACATTTACTAATTAAATTAAAATTCTTTGCTTAAAGAAGCAAAACAAACCACTGCTATACTACCTTTTGAAATACTTTAGGATAAAGCTTAAATATGTATGTATTTAGTGGATTCCTAAATCTACAGCAGGGGTGTCAAACTCAATTTCATTGAGGGCCGCATCAGCATTGCGGTTGCCCTCAAGGGGCCGGGTGGGTGTGGCCTGGGTGGGCGTGGCTAGAGTGTGTATGGCCTACTGGGTGGGCGTGGCCAACTCTACATCGTTCGCATCAAGGGTGCCTATGCGGGCCTGGGCAGGAGTGGGACAGATCTGAGGGTCTCTTTCAGAAGGAGGGTCTCTGGGCCAGGGCCAAGGCAGTGGGGGCCGTTCCCTCACTGTTTCCAGGATGGCTTTGCGGGCCGCATGAAACCACTTCACGGGCCGGATCCGGCCCCCGGGCCTTGTGTTTGACATGTCTGATCTACAGCCAATTTACATGAATCAGTTTAAGTGACCAAAAATAATGTCAGATGTTATTTTGTTATCATATCTTTAATCATGACAATTTAATAGGATAAACAGCTATAGCATAACATTAAACTGCTATGGAGTATATGCTGCATCATTTTAGAAAGGTAGCAAATAAGAATACGGAAAGAACACTTTGAAATTATATAAAATAAAATTCAGATATTTAAGAAATAAATAATAAACACAAAGGTTATGAGTCTGATGCATAATCTCATTTATTTCTCATTTATTTCCCTCAAGTATTGAAGAAGGCAACTTCCAATTACATATTTCTGCTTCTTGCCCAAGAAAGCTGTTAAAAATGAGTATGCATCTTTGGGGAGTTCCCAATATTAAAGAAAGAAAATGCACGAATAACTGGCAAATGACCAAAAAAAAATCCATATTTTTCTCTTAAGTATCCAAGTTAAGAAACTGAAACTGAAAAGGTCTGTTTGGATGACACAACCTACCCTGTCTGCCATTACTCTGGGGTAAATGCTTCTCCTGATGAGCAAGTGGAAAATGATGGCTGAAAACTCTGGTCTATGGAAATTAGATTGAACCAATCAAAGTCACTGCCATTGCAAGAACTGTTAGGGGAGGCTTATCCATGCGTCAGAATGCAAGTAAGTAAGAACAGAGTGTATGTCATGATATCACCACACACATCATCAGTTTTACTGTTTGCTAAGAATGTTTCTGATATTTCTTCTGTTGAAAACCTAACCCCCCTATGGCCACCTTAGCTGAGGACAAGTAAGTAAAAAAGAATATCTTACAATAGCTGCATCTCCTGGGGAAGTTCTAAGATTTTTCCTGTTTGTCGGAAGCAGTGTCAGCTATCAATTAACATTCTTTTCTTTATTTGTACAACATTCCTGGGCAAGAGATTACTTTCACTCCAAACAATCTTAGCACCTTTGGGATTAAACTAGTCCTTTCATACAGCAATTCACTAAATTAAAATTATTTTAAATACGGTGTGGAAATAGAGCTAAATGTTTTAGTGCAGTGATGGTGAACCTTTTAGAGACCGAGTGCCCAAACTACAACCCAAAACCCACTTATTTATCACAAAGTGCCAGGGCTGCATCAGCATTTTGGTGACCTCAGGAGGGGCGTGGCCCACTGGGTGGGCGTGGCTGCAGTGGTCACGGCAGACTGGGTGAGCGTGACTGGGGCCAGGGTGGCAGAGACCCGTCCCTCGTCATCTCCAGGGCATCCCCAGGGGGCCAACACTGCTTGCTCGTTCACTTCCTGCCTTGTCGCTTCCAAATGCCACGTGCTCGCTACTCTGGCGAACTCTGCTGGGCAACAGCACGCGTGCCCACAGAGAGGGCTCTGAGTGCCACCTCTGGCATGCGTGCCATAGGTTCACCACCACTGTTTTAGTGCGATCTTTTTTATATTTTAGTCCAAAATGGCAAATTCATTCTCACCTTGCCATGTGTAGACATTTAATATACATACAAACATATATTACTACTACCCTGCTTTTCTAAATAAAGTGCATTCAAGGTACCGGTATCCTATGACCCTAATTGGAATCTGAATTCCTGTCATTAAGTAGAGCAGTCATTAAGCAACCGATCACATGATGGTGCTACTCATCACAAAGTAAAATATCACATGACAGTGCCATTCATAGAAGGCAAAACATCACACGATGGTGCCATTCAGCACAAAGCAAAACATCACACAATGGTGCCATGATATCCCAGCAGTTCAGATTGCAATTATTAGGCCAGGACCGCACACTCATTAGGTGAGGATTTCATGTTTCTTCTAACTTGCACATGCTTCAATTCCACCAATTATTGCTCCTCTCTCCAAAAGACAGGACTCCTCCACCTGCACTGCTGCCCGGCTCCTCTGCCACTCTGACCCACTGCCTTCTCTCTCTCCAGCCTGGTCCAGCCAGTTCCCTTCAGCAGACAAAGCTCTGCCACCTTACCACACATGTTGCAGATGCACCCTCGCCCAGGGTCTGGATCCTGGGCTAGCAGCAGGAGGAAGAAGACAGTGAAAGTCAGTTGGTGGCAACAGCAGCTGGAGGCATAGTATAGAGTGGCCAAAAGGGCAGACATGGGGGCAGAGACAGGCAGGTGGAGGAAGATGAAGCAGAGTTAGTTTGTGCAGAAAAGGAGAATGTGACCATGGGACCCTAAAACAGGTGGATAACCAAACAACCCAATTTTGATCATGTAACAGCAAGGGTGCTACAACTGCCAGGAGTTGGAGGACTAGTCATAACTACCATTTGTTCAGTACCAGGGTGCTTAAGGAGGGGTGAACCGGCTCAGGTCAGAGACGGAGCAGGTCAAAACTCCCATGCAAATCAGTACTACTGTTGTAACTTTGAATGATCACTGAATAAATGATCATAGCTCATCACAAATAAAACCCATAAAAGCCACACAGGGTCACTTTGTAGGGAAGATGGAAGTCATAAAAATTATAATCAATGAAAGAAAACAAATCAATTGTTCATCAATTTTAATCAAAAATAAATGAGTACAATAACAAGTAAAGTAACAAAAACAGTCTTCAGACAAAAGTATTAATAATTGAAGTTAGGCATGCCTCTTACTAAAAATTGTTACATAATCTCTCTCTCTCTCTCTCTCTCTCTCTCTCTCTCTCATACACTCTCTCTCTCTCTCTCTCTCTCTCTCTCACACACACACACACACACACACACACACACACACTCAGATAATGGCAAAAATTAGCCAGAATTTCTATAAAGGGCCAGAACATTCAGTTAGGTTTATATTCTAGAAAAAAAACAGTGAAAGAACTTGAAGTAAGGGCAAGGGAAGTCTGGAAAAAAAAAATTCTAAGTGTGTAAAAGAATTGAATGCTGATCATATGGACATCAAATGGAAATCAGAATTCAGGATATATTAAGGAAAGTAAGAATACAAGGCATCTAGATCTGCTTGCTTGTTTTTTAAGTTTTCAAGCCATTAAAACATATACTAACAAACTCATTTAAAATAATAATACCACAAAAACCCAAATATGTGATTTTCAAAATATATAAACAACAAATCAACAACAAATAAAAAATATAAAGTGATCATCATTTTCCTTTTTTTCCAGGTTCACTACACTATAATATTTTAATCACTAACATTTTAAAAATAAAAGCTGAATTGTTTTAGCGAGCCTCATTTAGGAAGGATCTTCAGTAAAGATGCACTGAAGATTACCTATTACGTCCATCAGACATTACAGAAATTTGAAAAACAAAATGAATCACAGGGAACAGAGATCCCTGACATTATGATAAAAATCATGTGGAAAGAGACATTTGGCAAAATAACTAGTATGTGCTGAGAACCACGAACCATTGCAGTTATTTTAATTCAGGTTTTCTACACTTCCATGAATGGTCAATTCACGAAATCTATGATTTGGATATAAAAATGATTCAAATAGTTTACATATTAACTAAGCAAACAATTTCACCATTCCACATATTCCATCTATCTACTGCCTTTATATAAAACTGCACAATTGTTAATTTTCATGCATATTCAGCAGTTAGGACACATTAATGTTAATAAATTATAAAGTTAATTTAGCTGCTACATGCATACACTTCTACTTGGAATTTATTATATAACTACCACTTTAAGATGTCAGAAACTGCTATTGATTCATAACATTCTTATAACTGAAAGCAACGCAAAATGCCCTCATTCCTTTTTCCCATCTTATACTGTTGCCATTGTTGCCATTAATTTCCTTCCCAACTGAGTCTCTTCCAACTTCAAACCACCACATATCAAAACATATGCAATTTTGTAACAATCTCCTGTTAACCATATTATTATTTCCTTTCAATCTAGTATGAGAAGTTTCATCCCATCATTCATGTATAATTCCCCAGTATCCTTTTTTGTGGTTCCCTATCATCACACGGTGGCTCAGTGGGTTACGACGCTGAGCTTGTTGATCAAAAGATTGGCAGTTTGGCAGGTCGAATCCCAAAAGCCGCGTAGCAGAGTGAGCGCCTGTTACTCGTCCCAGCTTCTGCCAACCTAGCAGTTCAAAAGCATGTAAAAATGCAAGTAGAAAAATAGGGACCACTACGGTGGGAAGGTAACAGCGTTCTGTTCACCTCTGGCGTCTAGTCATGTCGGCCACATGACCATGGAGATGTCCTCGGACAAACGTTGGCTCTTCGGCTTTGAAACGGAGATGAGCACTGGCCCCTAGAGTTGGAAATGACTAGCATGCATGTGCGGGGGAACCTTTACCTTTACCTAACATCACAATATTGTGCTGCAGCATATTGTAACGATCAAGTTCAAGTGTTGATCACTGCTAATCAAGTGTAGAAAATATAGTCACAAAGGGGATGGGACTTAAGTTATATTGAAATGTGCTTCAAGTATCACTTCTAATGCATCATCCCATAATTCCTTACAAGCAAAGTGGATCTTTAGAAATATTTGAATTGGACGTTTCCCTTAAAGGTTTTCTAACTACCTAAACAAAACAAAAATGTGCTGTACAGATATTAAGTATGTGCCACGCAAATTTTTCCAAAGACTGTATAGTAGTAAAATGTAACTGAATGTACATATTAAAATACAAGAATGGGAAATCAACAAAATGCGTTTACATTCAAGCAACTGCATAGACATTACACAGAATAGAGTACTTTTCGCTAACACTATCCTACATTCTCCCAATAACATACTTCTATCCTACATTTTTCCTTTATTATTTAGATTTTAAGGATAAAATTATGTTTTATTGAGTCCAGTTATTGGTTCCAACAGTAGAATAGATGGTTTCTGACGATACATTCTTTAAACTTTCTCTCTACAAAACAATGACAAAGTTCAAAGTGGCACTTCAGGAAAAATAAGAATTAATAGAAATTCCCATGTTTTCTACCAATGGGATCTGTTAATAAAGGTCCAACTAAGTATTGCAGCCTTGATAGCTTCTTAGAATTGTTTAAATATTTGGAGAAGTCTCCAACTGTCTGCTTTAGAAAGCAATCCAATGGAATGAAGAATAACTTTAAAAAAAAATGTCCTGCTGGATTCAGATGATCAAGAAAGAAATCTCACTAGTTCTAGGACCAAAACAATTTATCCTATGATTTCACAGGATGGTTAAGATAGTGGAAGATCTTTGAATACTCAGAAGCACCCTTCTTTAAAAAGAGAAATATATATATCCTGCCAAAATTCATCATTTCGAAGATGCGAACTTGTAGTGCACAAACTATAAGTAATATATCCATCTGCACCCTATGTCTCTTGAAATTACCTCTCCAAGGCCATAGGATTTCAGTTTGGTGCTTTTATTTCCCTTATGGTAACTATTTGTAGTTCTTTCATGTCTGACTCATAAGATTTTATTTTACAGCACTCTTACGAATTCTTCAAAACTCAGCAACATTCTTAATAAAAGCAAACTTAATTTATTTCAGTTTTCTGCTTGCTACTTTGTTAAAAATGTTTATGTATGATGCAGTACTTTTTAATATCTTCAAAAGCAAAATTCTTACTACTCAGTCTAATTCTTTTCTCTTTTCAAACAGAAAAACAATACTTTGGAAATATTTTTCAAGCATAATTTTCAAGGACAAACCATAATAATTAATCAGGACTTCATAATAAAGATGATTTTCAAACTAATGAATCATATATTAAGCAATATCTTCATAATGTCAATTTATTAAAAATGAATCAAAAGCTAACTAAAAGGGGCATTAAAATACATTTAAATATATCTAAACAAATATGGCTAAATAAAAAGTTCTATTTCATAAAAGCTCTGATAATTTAATCACCTTTTCCTGGTAAAAGATTTGCTTACAGTTTGAAATCTTCATAATTTCATTGCATCTTAAGTAAAACCAAACTAAAAAAAATGTAAAGAAATATACTTCAACCACAGTCACTCACTTTTTACATCTGTTCTTAATATTCCACATGAATCTTTTCTAAACTGTAATTTATTTCACACTTGCATTATATTGTTTAATTAATTTTCTTCCTTTTTTACTTATCCAGAAAGCTACCTTATAAAGCACTTACATCTTTAGCAAGGAAATCTATTAAAACTTTACATATTATTTCCTGAGACACAGCACAGACAAAACAGCAATACCTTTCTCAGCTGAGCTGCTTATCAAAGACATTAGATGGAATAAAAAGATACTTAAATTAATATCTTCTTAATATTTTTACTTTTTTTATTAGCATTTAACATTGGAAGAGAAAGGGTTTCTCAGTATTACTTCCTCTGAAACTACACATTTAATTTTTACCTATTGAGACTATGGCAAATTCAAAACTGGAAAAAATAGAGAAATGGAAGTGATTTTGTTGCACAAATCACAACTGTTTTTAGGTACACGCAATTTATATTAATTTGTGAGCATCAATTATCAGTCACTAGACTGATTCACTAGAAAATTATAAAATCACCTGTAGCCAAAGTATGAACCATCTATTCAATAACTAAACAACTGTACACGAAAATGAACTTTCCATTCCAAAAGTATACTATAAGAAATGAAAATTAACCTGGGTACCAATACTGTATATTATTTAATAAAATATAAATAATTAAGCTGACTAATTATAAAAGAGTAGAAACGAAAAAGTGAACATTTCTTAAAAGATAAAAAGCATGACCAAAGATTTAATCCGGTTACTATAATAATATAAATCTACAGCACTAGATTGAACAAAAAATACATAACTAATATTATGCTTATAGGTGTGCAGTAATCTACCCATTTAAATAAAATTTAACAAAATGTACATTTTAATAATTTGGGCAATTGAACATTAATATCCTAAATTAGAAAAAGAAGTTAGTGATGACATGTGCATTGGAAAGTAACAATATTTTCCATAAGTATCTTCTGAAAATAACTACAAAGTGAAGTATAAAGCTGACTATACTTATACCGAAAATAACTATATAACATGATAGGAGAGGTTTACACATTTCCATTTTTAAATTATCTGCAATGTGGAAGGATATAAAGCATCTGTTTACAGAGTGATATAAAGTACTACTATGCCGAAAGTAACAATTTCACCAAACTTTTAAACTATTAAATAAAGTTGACTTAACTATTTTAAGAGGTACTTATGGATGTAAATAACGAAGGACAGAGAAATATTCAACTCCTGAACTAATTATCAAGATGAAAGGAGGAAGGGTGGAATCAGAATAATTAGTGTGTATCTTCCCTCCTAACCAACCCCCCCATACATTTATTCTGTATGTGCACACACAGCAGCAGCATCATAAACCGTCTCAAGTTCTTACTATTATTCAGTTCGACATCTGCACATGTTTATGCGTCTCTCCAAACAACCTCTTGAACACCCTGCTGGAGCTGTCATTTTTTTTCTTCTCCTATCTGGCAGATGGCAAGTCAACAATCGGCATCAACAGCAGCCGAATATTTTTTTTCCCTCCATTCCACCCCCTCCCAAATAGACACAATAATAACTTCTTTGTGCTTTGCTACAATGCAGCTGCTTAAACCATTTCGCTACAAGGCTGCTTTGCTTTAATAATAATTTAAAAAAAAGACTCCCTTCTGTCAAGTCTAAAAAGCAGCATAATGTTAAGCAAGCTAAAGCCACAGCACAGCTGCAAACGGGCAGACACATTGACAGCTCCTCCCTTAACAAAGACTTGTGAATTGAAGGGGGTTCATCTGAGGCTCACACAGTAATTAGTATAAAAAAAGTCCGACAGCCTCTATTATCCTAGGGAAAAAACTGGACAGAACTGGGCTGCTGTTTTGCGTCAAGAGTTCTACTGCAGAGTAGATAAATCATGTTGGGTTTTTCCCTTCTCTTTTTAAAGACAGTAATAAGGAGGATGAGTAAAGCTAATTTGAAAACTTGGACACAGTAATTGTACCATATGGTGAGCATTTATCCCTTCTGAAATACATGCAAACAGTCACTTACATCCATAGTGCTTTGTTTTACAGTTGTTATTCTATCACATTCATAAAGATGGATAAGAATATCCAATACGCAAGGGAAGTTGAACATAATTACCAAAAAAATGCCTAGGCAATGTATTAGCTTTGCAAAGAAATTTAGCAAGTTGTGAAACAATCCTAGTTCCTCCCCCTCCCCATAATAATTCTTTTGAGAGGATCAGATAGAGATAATTTAATAATACAATTTCTTAATATTTAAAAAGACTAATTATAATAGTTTTCTTGGGAATATCTGCAAAGCACAACGGGAAACCTCAGTGGCTTGATCAAAAAAGCAAGCATATGTACTAAATATGCTTCATATAGTAAAATTTAACAGAAAGATTTATCACTCTGTAAAGGAAAATAGTTCATTTACCTTTCTATTAACTAAATTATAAAAATGAGAATGAAAATCTAATAAAATAATAATTAAAATACCTTATAGTGTGGATTTTTTTATAATTACAGGTTTTTAATTTCATAAGAAAAATTATAGTAAGGAATGATAGAAATGTAAATTCCACCCCAAAACATATGGGAAAATCAATTTTTTAATTAAAAAATTCCTAAATAAAGTAATGAAATATAGAAAGTGCAGTTATGCAAGTCATCGTTATTGCAAAGCAGCAATTCCACATACACCTCCGACTTAATTATATTGTGGGGATGGGATAAAATACTGACTTATTTAATAAATTTGTTATAAGCATTAATAAATAATGTACCCGAAATAATTTGAATACTTCAAATAAATAAAAATACTATAAATAGATTAAACATGTCACAAAGCCCTAACATTTCATTTCTCTTAATTTATAGTATTATTATTTTCTAAAAATATTTTCTATCATCAACAATAACACTCCTATTTCTAATAATTTTAACTACAAAAGCCCTGGATTCCTTCAAAAGTGAAATGCAATATTAAAAATAAAGTAAAATAAAATAAATAAAAATAAAGTACAGGTAGTCCTTGACTTACAACAATTCATGACTGTTCAAAATTACAACCATGCTGAAAAAAGTGATTTATGACCGTTTTCGATTGCAGCATCCCCATGGTCACATGGTAAAAATTCAGACACTTGGCAACTGACTCATATTTATGATTGTTGTAGTGTCCTGGGTCATGCAATCACCTTCTATGATCTTCTGACAAGCAAAGTCAATTGGGAAGCCAGATTCAGTTAACAACTATGTTACAAACTTAACAACTACAGTGATTCATTTAACAACTGTGGCAAGAAAGTTTGTAAAATGGGGCAAAACTCATTTAACAAATGTCTCACTTAGCAACAAAAATTTTGGGCTCAATTGTAGTCATACGTTGAGGACTACCAGTACAGTAAAATGAAACCAATCAATGTTTACTGTTAAAAACCTTTCTATGATGTAGATGGTCTATATTATATGTACTTTATGGGAACCCTGTTTATTATCTAACATTAGAACAACAACATCATTGGTTTCCAGCTGACTTGAAAACTTCTTGCTATAAGTTACAGAATAAGGCAGCATTCTGAAGAAATGGATGGTCTGATTTTTTAAAATTTTATTTAGTTATATCAGTTTATATGGCTGCCCATCACTAATGAAACTCTTGCAAATAAAATCCAATATAAATATTATCTATTCTATCCATCCATCCTGTTCACAGCCAAAAACACCAAGTGGCTCTCAAAAAACAGTATTTACCAATAGTGTTCAGTTACTCTCATGTTACCTCAAATATACTTCCTGATCCTTGAGATAACCAATATCATCTTATACTGGTTGAGATTAAAAAGTCCTTTGGTTTCCATACTTCTTAGTAGGTAATGCAAACATTGAAACAAGAATTTAAATTCTCTGAAATCAACTGGACACAATAAAGTGTCTGAATAATAGTCAGAATAAATATTCAGAATATAAGTTAAAAAGTCTCCTTAAAAAGGAGTTGCTTATTTAATATTTTACAGTACTGCAAAAAGTAGTTGCTCTTATTGGATTTTCTGAATATCTGCGTATCTTTGCCAGAAACAATTTCAGAGTATCATGTCTGTTTTTCTTCCTAGCATTATCCCGCAAGTGCTGGGCCACTTTTGATCATTATTTATTAAACAACTTATATAACCATCTCACAAATAAGCAGGTCTGGGTGGTATACAACAGAACTAAAAATAGTTTACATTAAAAAATACTTTTAAAAAGCAAAACAAAACAAAGAATATTAGATAAAGGGATGTTAAAAACAGCAGAGCCACCTCACTATTCAGCCATTCCCTGGGGTCCCCAGGCCTGCTGGCATAAGGTCTTGCGGGATCTCCGAAAGCTCATCAGTGACAAAGACAACCTCGTCTCAGGGGAGAAGACTCCACAGCACAGGCGCCACAGCAGAAAAGGCCTGCTAAATGTAAGTTCCCCTAGGTGTAATAAGATGGAGGGTTTGTGTCACTGTAAGTTGGGGGTGGGGGCACGAAGGGAGGCTCAGCCAATCTCAATGTATACATGGTTGTACTTTGACAATAAAGGTTCATTCATTCATAGGTGACAGAACCTGTAACATGCCCTCTGTGCTGCAACTGGCAGGATGTGCAAATGAAATTGGGAAAAGGTGATCCCTCAAATAAACTGGGTCTCATGCTGTGAAGGGCTTTAAAGGTCAACACTAGCACCTTGATCTGAACCTACAAAAAAAACGGTAACCAATGTGAAGCAAAGGTGTAACATGTATTCTACAAAAACATACACACTTCAAGGGCATGTAAAGTGTATTGCAATGACTGGGAGATGACCAGGGCAAGAGTGACCATGGTAAAGTACCAGAACAGGTCAAAGCCAAAGCCACTCTGTTTTGCAAGAGTTCAGTTGAAATCTGTTGTTCCTCATCTAAACCCTCACAATATCTAAAGACAGGAATAGAATGCCATTGCTCAATATGCCAGGAACAGGAATGTATAAAATAACAGAGTCGGAAGGGACTTTGGATGTCTTCTAGTCCAACCCCCTGCAAAATAAGTTTCATCAGCATATTGATGACACCTCACCACATGGCGAAGGATGAGCTCACTCAACGGTCTCATGCAGAAGTTGAATAGGAAAGAGGAGAGCACCAGCCTTTACAGTATCCCACATAGTCAAGGATATGATCTTTTTTGGATCAACTAAGCATTGATCCATTGGTTGTGCCAGCAATTGACTGACAGATTGACACCTGAACCTGACATCACAGGCTGAGGGAGAATGACAGCCCAAAATCACCCAGTTGGTTTTCATGTCTAAGGCAGGTCTAGAACTCACAATCTCCTGATTTCTAGCCTGGCACCTAATCATTAAGCCAAATGGCTTTCTATCAGAACATCTTGTCTAATTATCTGATTGAACTAGAGGAATTATTACTTTTTCATACTGCATATAGCATGCTGTGAAACAAGCACCAAACTTTTGGTATTACTTATTCACTTAAATTCCCTTTATATATCAGTAGGGACGCGGTGGCTCAGTGGGTTAGGACGCTGAGCTTGTCAGTCAGAAGATCAGCAGTTTGGCGGGTCGAATCCTGAGTGCCGCATAACAGAGTGAGCGCCTGTTACTCGTCCCACCTTCTACATGCTAAAGCATGTAAAAATGCAAGTAGAAAAATAGGGACCACTACGGTGGGAAGGTAACAGCGTTCCATGCGCCTTTGGCGTCTAGTCATGCTGGCCACATGACCATGGAGATGTCCTCGGACAAGCACTGGCTCTTCGGCTTTGAAACGGAGATGAGCACTGGCCCCTAGAGTTGGAAATGACTAGCACGCATGTGTGGGGGAACCTTTACCTTTAGGGATGCACAGTACACTTAAAAAGAAGAAATTTCTGAAGACCCCCCCAAAAAAATAATTAACAGTCTATTCATTTTTTGAAACAATTGAATCAAGTGAGGTAGGAACCAGAAGTTCAGAAGCAAGACAGAATCATTATATAAGCACTGAGCAGAAGTTTCCCAGTCTTAAGACAAAGAACAGAATGGTCAATTTTATGTTAACTGTAAAAAATATGAGAAAAAAAGCCTAGAATTTAAACCCTGGAGTACAAATATTTTTGTGTTCCACAGAAATAGCATTACATTTGCAATAAAGAAGCTTCTTACCATAAGAAAGTTCTTAAATATGGGGCTAAGTACCTGAAGAATGAAATTAAACATCAAGCTTCATGTGAATTCTGACATTTCTAAAGCTCTGAGGTTCTACCAATCCACAGAATGAATAGTGAATCCTCTTAAGAATGGTCATTCTATCAAACTCACTCAAAATCACATCCAGGAACTCACAATGAGCTTGAGAACGACCTCCAGGGATCTGCAGGCTGCCTGGGGTTGACTAAAATAAGAATTCACATCACCAAGAAAGCACTGGAAAATATGGGATTAATGCAGAAACAGCAATGCAGAAGCCAGTGCTCATTAAGAAAACTGAAGCCAATTTGCCTGAAAACATCTAGATCAGGGGTGCCAAACTGCCGGCCCACGGGCCGGATGCAACACACAGAAGCTGCACCCACCCCAACTCCGGCAAGGGAGAAAAAAGTTGCGATATGTTGCGACACATCACTCGACACGGCGAGTTTGACACCCCTGACAGATGATCCTCTAGTTTTCTAGAGAAATGTTCTATAGACAAATGAGTTCAAAGCAGAACTTATCTGGTACATGCATACAACTTGCTTCTCTAGGATTCAGGCTTTTGCTGATCAATTCTACATACTCTTTATTTTATTTTCTTGCATCAGTTACACTCTTTTTGTATTTCTCAGTTTGGGCCCGTTATCTCTGAGACATGCTCTTGTCAAGTCCATACACCTGTTTTGATATTTCTATTATGATTAGAAATAGATTCTTGGCAGCTGATAAATGTAAGCAAGGAGTTTAGCTAATTAGAATTGTAATTAATAGAAAAGACTTATCTATATGAATTTTGAGAATGGTTTCAGGGAATAACCTAGGGACAGAACTAAACCAGAAAGATACTATGCAATTTCAGGGGTTCATTTATTGCCATCTTGCTATTATTGAGTCCATAACATAAAAACTATAATGGGGGAGGTATTTTATTTTTATTTTGTTTTTATTCATCTTTGATTAGCCAAGGAGGTTAGCTTGATGCTGTGCTCACTTCCTGGCCCTTAGGAGGAAGTTTTGACTAGGCTTGCACTCTTCACTGACCATGTGCTATAAATGTCATGATCTCTTGTATTCCAAGGAAGGCGGCACTCTACAAACACTATGCTCCCTGTTCACCCATCTTTAAATCTTTTGCCCACCTCTGTCAAATGTGCTTATGAAATTTCAGAGGGGGTTCATAGCCCATCATTTGAGAAGCCCCATTTAATATAAATCAATAATACTAATAGCTTCTTTCAGTTCAGGAATAAAACCAGGTTAGCATTAAATTTAAAGCAGATTTCTGATGACATCCAAATCCAGTATTTAAAAGAAAAAGAGTTAGGAAATATCTGCATCTAAGTCAAATTTTAATAGACCGAACTGAATTTTTAAAATACCAAAATTTTATCACAAATACAGAAGTTGGAAAAGAAATAAAGTAACACTCTGGAATTAGATATTTTTTTTTTGAATTCTTGATATGACATAGCATAGCGTAGCGTAATGTAACGTAACATAACATATGTCATGGGAGGAAGAAAGAATATTAGGCATGTTTGTTGCCTTGAGTTATTTCTAAAAAAAATAAAAGTGCATATTAAAAAGTGGTAATAAAATAAAATAATAAATAAAATAAAATAAAATAAAATAAAATAATAAAATAAAATAATAAAATAAAATAAAATAAATAAAATAATAAAATAAAATAAAATAAGCTAGTGTGGCATAGTGTAATGGTATGTGGGAATGACCTTAGAAAACAGGAGCAAGAGTTCAGACAAATACCATCCCAGCTGTTGGGTTAGTTGTATCGTGGCATTCTGTGTACTGATTACTTGTACATCCAGTGCTACTGACAATGCAACAAAGCTGCAGCTAGGTGCTTGGCAGATACAGATGTCCTTTGGGATCAGAGGTCATTCCTAATAGTCCTAGAAGGAACTTCCACCTCTCTTAGGAACAGAGTATGAGTCTTCCAAGGTTGAGGTTACCTTTCAAGGTGGTCCAGACAAGAAGGCCTGAGATATATTTTACATGAAGGTTGTCTACTTTGCAGCTGTTCCTCCTATCTCCCAAAGTCATTGCCACGTACCATTACATATAATGGTTAAGGTGTTGAATTAGAACTGGGAAAATTCAGGTCCAGGCTCCACTCAGCCACACTCTCTTAGCCCCACCAGGCCTACAGGATTGTTGTGGGGAAAAATTGAAGGAGACAGTACTGTCTAAACTCCCTTGAATTCTAGGAAGACATACAGTTTCTAAAATGTATTAAATAAATACCTAAATAGAGTGTAAATGTAATACTAATAAATGTAATCGTGTTTAAACCTATCTTCCTCCATTATCTTTTAGAATGTGGCATCCCGAACTCTCTTTAAAATGCAGCCAGAAGAACTTTACAAAATATTTGTAGTATATTGCTCTTAAAATATGTCCAGTTAGGCTATTGGTGATCATCTTTTATATATTTATTCCTGTACTTCACAACTCAAACTAGTTAGCTTCATCAGTGATGTAGATGTTTAAAACAAGAGGAGAATACAAGTCATGTGGCACCGTACAATCCAGAGGGTCGAGAGTGGTGTAAGATAAATATACCACTGTTTCCTAGAGATTTTCCAATACATATAAGACTCTCTACCTCTCACCAGGCTTAATTCTAGAAATCTGGGATTACTACAGTCTTATGATCTAGATCAGGGCTTTTCAACCAATGGTACGGGTACCACCTGTGGTACACTGGCACCTGGCAGGTGGTATGTGACCATCCTAGAAAAGTGGTAGCAGGGGAGGGAATGAGCTGAACCGGTGGCAGCACCGCACAAGCCTGAGCGAGAGATGGTTGGAGCTGCAGGGCTGTCAGGGCTCAGCGGAAGCGCCAGGATCAGCGCCAAGCTCCAGCTGGAGCTGGGCGCTGATCCTGGCGCTTCTGAGCCCAGAAGAAGCGCCGATTAGCTGGAATGTTGCAGCATCTCCAGGGTCTTGTGATTTACATTCAGATGCTTGGCAAGTGATTCATATTTATGATGGTCACAGTGTGCCAGGGTCACGTGAAGTGACCAAAACCTGCTGCAACCACCCAGCAGATGGGGGGAATAAAAAACCAAACACCCCCCACCCCACCCCCACTGTCAATTCTCAACAGAAATGCTCACAACAATGAAAACCTCGGACAGAAGGAAGAGCACCGATGGGCGGGCAGGCAAGTGTCTTGCTCGGCTGTGGCTTGGGGGGCACTTTTTCAGTGCCGCTGTAACTTCGAACAGTGACTAAGTGAACTGTTGTAAGTCAAGAACTACCTGTACTTCATCACTTTTTTCCTTTTCTTTTGGTCATCAAGTTTTTGATACCTTGCTAGGTGACTGGTGGTACTCAGATGTTGCCATATCCTAAAAGTAGTACAGTGGGTGAAAAAGTTGAAAAGCCCTGATCTAGATACAGAATGGCAATTAAGATGGGTGACTTTTAATGACCACAACCAAACATATCATGCAGATCCAACAAAATTACTTCCAGGAATGCAGCTGTCCTCCAAAATATGGAGCCACCTAAATAGAACCATGACAGGTGGGTTTGGTGTTGTCTACAAAACTGATGAGATTTCCTTTTATCCCCTCATTTAGATAATTTATGAAGATGTTAAAGAGAACTAGGCCAAAGACAGAATCTTGAGGTACCCCACTGCATGCTTCCCTCCATATAGATGTAATTCCATTGAAGATTACATGCCAAGAGCAGTTGGTCAGCAAACTGTGAATCCATCTGGTGGTGGTACTGTCTATCCACATTGTTTTATCTTACCAAGAAGCAGGCTGTGGTTTACTTGGTCAAACATTTACTGAAGTCCAAGTAAACTATATCAACAGCAGTTCCCTGATCCACTAATTTAGTCACTTACATCAAAGAAGGCAATAAAGTTTGTCTGGAATGATCCGTTTTTAAAAAACCCATGCTGGCTTCTATTGATCACTTATTTCTAGGTGCTCACAAATCTGCTGCTTGATTATCTTTTCTTGGATTTTTGCAGGTATTGATGTCAAGATGATGGGTCTGTACTTCTTGAATCCACTTTTCCCCTCTTCTTGAAGAATGGAATCACAACAGCATTTTTCCAGTTATCTGGTAGTCCCACCAAACTCCAGGAACTCTAAAATATTTTGTTCAGTAGTCCCGAGATCACATCTGCCAGATCTTCAGTATCCTGAGATGTAAACCATCTGATCCTGGCAACTTGAATTTGTCTAAAGTGGGTGGTTTTTTAAATCAATTTTTGACCTATTTTGACCTGCTGTCTTATTCTACCTTCCATAGTGCTATTTTGGATAGGTTGGCCAATTTTTGCATAAAGACAGTTGCAAAGAAGGAATTAAGCATCTCTGCTTTCTCCCTACTGCCCATCATTTTCTTACCTTCTTTCCTTAGTCAACTGATCATTTCCTTGACGTTTTTGTTGTTCCTTACATATTTAACGAAATTTTTTGTTGTTGTTATTTTTGGCATTTGTTGGATTAGAGTTAGGGTTAGGGTTAAGATTGCAAGTTTTAGTTCTTTCTCAACCTTAGGCTTTCTGCATGGTCTGGAGATTCTGACTATTTGCTGGCATCCTGTTTCCATTTTTATATCTGTTCTTCTTGTCCTCAGTTTGTGCAATTATGCTGGTCATGTCATTTGTTTTCCTTTCTCTGTGGTTTTTGTTTCAGCCTTTAGTATTTCATTTTTCAGTTTCCCTGTATCCTGAATTATTTTTTCTTCTAGGATTTCCATCCATGGAATCCTTCCTTATCTCTTAGTTTATTGAAGTTAGCTCTCTTAAAGTCTAAAACACTGGACTGATTTGGTAGAGCCTGCTGTGGCTGCATTATGGCAAATTCTAGCATGACATGGTCACTTAACCCAGAGTTCCTACGACTTCCATTCCCTCAATCATTTCATCCCTATTAGGTAGGTTTGAGTCCAGTATTATTGACTCTCTAGTTTGCACCTCCACCTTTTGGGTGACCAATTTGTCCCCTACACATGTCAACAACCTACAGTATGTGATCTCCCACTTGCTGCAGAGTTTGTTTCCCAATGGATATCAAGGAAGTTAAAGTCTTCCAATATTACTGTGATGTGTTATCTGCACACCTCAGCTAACAGATTAGCAAAGATTTCATACGTTTCCTCCGTTTGGTTGGGTGGCCTGTAGTATACATCTTTGGCAATACTATTTCTTTTTCCTCTGATATTCACCCAAATACTTTCAGTATTACATATTTTAGTATTTCAGAGTGGCAAGGTGGCCTAGTGGTGAAAATACCAGCCTCCCTCTCAGAAAGTCAAGAGTTCAATCCTAGGTAGTGGCAGATATTTCTCTCCTGGGACATAGAGAAAAAATATCTGCTGCAAACTGCACATAGGCGTCAGGAAGGGCATCAAGGCAGTAAACACTCACCTCCATTCAGTCACCCCAACTCTACCCCAAATAGAAATTACAGGGTCATAAAAAAGGAGTATGTATTTAGTATTTCAATTGTTCTTTACAAAACTGCATCTTAAACTTTATTGCATTTTAAACTTGATTAAGAACCACAGCTTGCCAATCCTTACTAAGAAGAATAAACCAGGTATTTATTTTTAGATACATTCATGAGAAAAAAGCAGAGATTAGATAAATATACAGAATTATCTTTCATCAAAGAATAAATGAGGGCAAAGACCTCATAGTACACATCAGCATAGCTTTCTTCAGATACCAGGTTGACTTGCTGTTACAGATTTGAGAGTTATGTACTGATAACACCAAATTTGTAAGTTAAGCCTTGTAAAATAAGAGGATGTTTATTTGAAAAATGAAAAGGTATATTTTAAACTAAGTAGAATATCTTCACTCAATATAATGAGAGCAATAAGGTTATTTCTCAAAAGTTAGTCTTACTCTATATAAATGTTTTGTGATGAATTTTACATTATAAAGATTGATCAAAACCAAAATATTCCCAAATTTTAACAATCAAAAAAACAAGTACTAAATGAAAATGTTATAAATTTAAATTTAAGGTAAGCTGGGAAGATTTGAGGGAATTACTTGAACTACTGGCATACCTTTGCTATGAGGTGTTCAAAATGAATGAGAAATTAGAGCCAAGGCACAATTAGTTAAAAAAAATAGTGGGGGTAAAATAAAAAAAAGGTAAAGATGTCTTCAAAACAGCCAGCAGGCAACATCTTGCAACATCTATTGTTAACTCCTGCTGCCAATCAGCACTGTCCTAGTTATACAAAGCCTCCAGTGCACCAGACTGTGGCTAATTATGTACATTCAAGTGATTAGCAAGCACTTGTTGCCTCATTCACACCACCATCCAAACAGCAGCCTTTGAGAAGAGAATAGACTGCAAATTTATTGAGAGAACACTGTTAATCCTTTGGGGAGAATGTAAATGTAAACAGGACTAGTCTACATCAAGGTGCTTTGACAACAACAATCATCTGCATAAACACATGCTCAACAACAAACAGGTGTTCTATTTCACAACTAGAGCCCATTTGATGCTTTCAAATAAGCACTATGCCCAAACTGTTAAAAGTACTTTGAAACCAGCTGCAATTACTATAATTAGCAGTTTTCTTGCACTTTTTCTCTTCTACCTGTCCAATGGTAATGCTCACTGCAAACTACAACACTAATTTAAAAAGCTTTTGCTTTAAAATAAACTGCAATTCTTAACAAACACACACACTCGTTAGTAAATGGTAAATGACAAAACTACTTCCTAAAAGTGCCTATGTCTACTTGTAACATAGTATTGCTATTCAAATATTTCCTTTGTGAGTGAAGAGGAACAGCCTAACACAGGGGTCTTCAAACTTGGCCCTTTTATGACTTGTGGACTTCAACTCCCAGAATTCCTCAGCCAGCTTTGCTGGCTGAGGAATTCTGGGAGTTGAAGTCCACAAGTCATAAAAGGGCCAAGTTTGAAGACCCCTGGCCTAACATATACATACATACAAGTATACTGTTTGAAACCAGTACTGCTCTTCATGCTATGCTCAAGCAGTACTTTCTACAGCTAAAACAGGATGCAGAAGCTAAAGTTCCTCACAATGGTGAACAAACGTGATTTTCAAGTGTTGCTATGCCATTTCTTTTGCCAGTCCCTGAAATGTTATTACTACGAATAATGTAAATATCTAACTGCAAAATCTTATGATCATACAATACCGTCTTCAGCAATACAGCATTTTACACATGCTTTAGATTGCAACTCCTATAACCCACAATCAATATTGCTGTTTTATGACTGGGCATTACATCAGATTGGGAAGAAACTCTCTTCATCAAAATATCTGCATTATTAGATTTCTCTTACTATTTATTCTGATTATCTGTGGTAACAGGTTAGCACACAGGTATGAAACTTGATTGACATATGGTGATGTATTGCGACTTTTTTTTTCCCTTTGCAGAGCCAGGGTGGGTGTGGCCTGTGCGTGACACATCTAGCCTGCCGGCCGCCAGTTTAACGCCCCTAGGTTAGTACATTATAAAATAAGGTTCCACCTCAGCTCCTAATAAAAAGTGTAAGTCATACTGCTTAAAATATACCAAACACATAAGTAGGTAAATATTTATTGCATGAAAATTATAGTCAATTTACACTGAATTGCCAATTATTTATAATTCTTTTTTTTATGTACTACTCATCTGTATCCATGCAGATGGAGAAAATTCTACAATTGATAAAATTAAAAGGGATGATTGTATTTATTCAGTGTCCGCTTGAACACATTCATCATCTGGAGAATTAATTCCATTATCAAATTACTCTATTAAGATTTTTTTAACTATTCATCCATATTCCTATAATTTTTTCATTATTCTATACTCAGCACTCTACAATGAGTATGGATCATCCCTATTTAGACTGGATATGGCATTTTTATCCACCTATTTATTGTAGACCTGATGTAAGCAAAAGTTGTTTGATGACCTTAAAAGTATCACCAAAGGACATAAATTGTTCCTAAGATGCCCTTTGCAATCAATTGGTGATTTTTGTCAATGTCAATACTGTTCAAGTGTTCAAGTCTGAGATTGCACCAAGGTGCTCATTACTATTGGTACTATCTTTGCTTTCTTTTGCCATAGTTGTTCTATTTCTGTTTGCAAGTTTTTGTATTTTGTGATCTTCTTTAGTTCTTTCTCTTCTATTCTGCAGTCTAGATACTGCCACTATTTAGATTTTTTGGTTTTAATTATTGACAATTATTAAGTCTGGCAGGTGTTTGTCTGTTTTAATTCTAAAGCCCCAGAATATTTTAGCTTCTTTATTTTTTATTACTTTGTTTCTTTGTGGCCTACCAGTTCTTGCTTACAGACAAATGGCATTTCTTGCAGATATTCCAATGCACCAATATTGTTAATTTGTCATGCTGTTGTTTGTATAGTCAGTTTGTTCTTGCAGCAGCTAAAACTAGGTGATCTACCTGAAGACCTGGTTCTTTGAGCTCTCCGGCCCAGGCTGAGAATTTTTTAACCGGGGTTTTTATTTTAAGGGATAATTTAATCTTTTTAAATTGTTTTTTAACTTTTGTATTTTGTATTGCTGATTTTAAATACCCTGTAAACCGCCCTGCATCCTTCGGGAAAGGGCGGTATATAAATCTAATAAAATTAAAAATTAAATTAAATTACTGTTTCTTATAGGTGCAGTCTCTTTTTTGCCTACCATTAACATTAAAAGTCTCATGTCTGAAAAACTTTTGCCCAAAGGCATAACTGATTGTGCAATATTCTTGTTGCAATTAAGGCATGGATACATACATACATACAATAAAATGCTCTAATTGATAATCCAATTTTGGCAGGGGAAAAAAGTTTGGCCAAAATAATTGGATAACTGATGGGTGCATGATGCACTAGCAGGCAATACAATGTCGGTTGCAAAAAAAGGAAAAAGAGCCAAATTTAGCTTAAACCCTACAAGACAACTTCATGTAGGTTGCATTACATAAACTAATCAGGTATTACTGCTGCCAAGGGTATCCTGACCCAAAAATGATGCTTTTCCCTGCTGTTTCAACATGAGTCACAAGTCCAGGAGAACCCCAGCTTCTTTAGGAAGAGAGCATCTCTGTTTACAGTTAACATTACAACTATCTCAAAGGCAAAATATTTCTCCAAAAAATAGCAATTTGCTAGAATTCAATTCAAATTCTATTTGTATCCATTCAGAATCCCACAGTCTTCTTGTTAGAACCGCAACTTATCTGATTTGTCCTCTGGTGTTAACACATAAAGTTTGTTGATAATAAAGTTATCATCAATGTACAGTATTGATGATACCTCACCACAGATGGATGATCTCCTAGAATAGTATTATATAGTTTAAAGAGCACTGGGGAGACAACTGAGTACTGTAGCAGGGCTTTTCAACCTTTTCACCCATTGTACCACTTTTAGGATAAGGCAATGTCCAAGGACCACCAGTCGCCCAGCAAGGTGTCAAAAATTTGACCAAAAAAAAAAAAAACGGAAAAAAATGATAAAGTACAGGTAGTCCTCAATTTGCAACAATTCACTTAGTGACTGTTCAGTTATGACGGCACTGAAAAAAGTGACTTATGACCATTTTCCACACTTATGACTGTTGCAGCATCCCCAGGGTCATGTGAATTAATTCGGATGCTTGGCAATTGATTCATACTTATGACGGTCACAGTGTCCCACCTTTTGCAACTTTTTGACAAGCGAAGTCAATGGCGGGGGGGCAGCTCATCACTCAGGTTGCAGGGTGCCTGTGTGTAGGGGATCCATGGGTCTCTGGTGGAAGGGGGTTTGACTGGGGTGGGTGCCCTTCCTCCCTCTCTCCCATTGTCCCTTCCTTCCTTCTTTCCTTTCTTCCTTTTTTGTCCCTTCCTCCTTCCCTCCCTCCCTTCCATTGTCCCTCCCTCCCTCCCACAGGTTGCAGGGTGCCTATGTGTGGGCGGGGGGAATCCATGGGTTACTATTGCGAGTGGGCAGGAGGGAAAATAAACTTTTCAATAGGCATGTTACTGTTTATCCCTACCTTTCTTCTTTCCTTTCTTCCTTCCCTCCCTCCCTAAGTCTAAGGCTTCGGGGGGTGGGGGGTGCTGGTGAGGAGACAGTGGAGAATCCACCGGGCTCTGCCTCCAGCTGCAGCTTCTCCTCCAATTGGTCCCTCTTTCCCTGCGCAGACCAAACAGGAGATCCGCTCCAGGTTTTCCAGCGGGGTGCCTTCACTTGCCAGCCCACCCGCCCGCCCACCCAGTTCCCGAGTCAGGTGCATCCTTAGGGCTAAGGCAAGGATAGGCAACCTTGGCTCTTTTATGACTCATGGACTTCAACCCAGAATTTCTGAGCCACCATAGCTTGCTCATGAATTCTGGGAGTTGAAGTCCACGAGTCATAAAAGAGCCAAGGTTGCCTACCCCTGGGCTAAGGGGCTGCTCCGGCTGCTGCAATCGGAGAGTTCAAGCGGCAGAGAAAAGCCAGCGAGTGAAGGCAAGCACAGTCAGACCGCTTCCCACAGCTGCGGGAGAAGACACCTCGGGGGCGGGGTGGGACAGCTTCCTTCCCTAGGAGGAGCCAGTAGGCCAGGCAGAGGCTGCAGCAGACACGGAGGACTTCAGCTTCCCAAAGCTGGGAAGAAGGAAGCTGAGCTTGTTCTGGATCCTCATGCGCTGCAGCGGACAAGCTCTGCCCGGGTCCGGCTGCTCCTCCCCGTGGCTCGCAGTGCGCACCTGGAGGATGCTGCCTCCTGCCTGCTCGCTCAGTCTTATCTATGCCGAGACAAGGACACCGCGGGGAGAAGCGGCGGGAGAGGAGGGGAAGTGAAGGGAGGAGAGGAGGGTACTGAGGCCACGCCTCCCTCGCCTGCCCACCTGCCTGCCGCCACAGCAGCCTCCACTGGCTGGAAGCAGCACTGCACGGGAGCCTCCGCGTCACAACCAGGCAGAAGGGCTCAGTCCCAGCCAGGCAACCAGGCAGGCGAAGGAGGATGGAGAAGCGATGCCAAAGCCAGGTCCCCGGTTTGGTGATGTCTCAGACAATCAGGCTTTTAGATCACCCGTTCCAGCCAGCCACTTTCAAGGGCAGCTACAGGTTGTCAATTGAAAAACACGGGGAACAGCAACAAGCTGCAGTGGCAGGTGCTGGGTCACACCTCCCGCTCGGCAAAGAGAAATCACCTTAGCAGGTCTTAAGTGGAGCTACCAAATCTGGGCTGCTGATATCCAATAGGCGAGAGAAGGCCTCGCGAAGAGGACAGCCACACATGGCAGAGGTGCTGCTCGAGGATGGAGGGGAGGCCAGGCAGATTGCAGGCTCTGGCGGTGGTGCCGGCATGGAGGGCGCTCAAGCGTGCGATCACCCTCCGGCCCCGAGTAGCACCTCTGCCATGCGCATCTGTCCCGCTCGCATGTGTGTTCGCCCTTTGTGCCGGTGCCGCCGCCAGTGCCCGCAATCTGCCCGGCCTCCCCTCTGGCCCCAAGCAGCACCTCTGCCGTGTGTGGCTGTCCTGTTCGCATGGGTGATCACCCTCCGGCCCCAAACAGCACCTCTACCATACGATCACCCTCCAGCCCCAAGCAGCGCCCACAATCTATCTGGCCTCCCCTCTGCCTGCTTTATGCAGCTCCTCCTGAGCCCCCTGCACCCGTTAACCCTCCCACCACCATGCAGGGTAAGGTGACCGCCCCGCCCCCACCCAGATGCCCTCACCTCCCCCAAGCTTTTTTACTAACCTGCTTTGAGCTGCATTCCGTTTCTCCGTTCCCTTCTCGGCCTTCCCCATGTGTTTGTGGGACTATTGGTAAAAAAGAAAAAAAGTTCCATGAGACTTTCTAACTTCTCACGAGATCTTGCGAGAAGTTAGAAAGTCTCATGAAACTTTTTTTTGTCCCACAAACTCTGAAGGCTGAGAAGCGAATGGAGAAACAGAATGCAGCTGAAAGCAGGTTAGTAAAAAATGCTTTTAAAGTTTTTTTTTTACATTTTTTTTACAGTGCTGTTCAACCCATCCTACGCGTACCACCAGCCAGGTGCTCGCATACCACTAGTGGTACGCGTACACCGGTTGAAAAGCCCTGCTGTAGTATCCCACTGCTGCAATCACTCTTTTACTACCACATATTGGAATCATCTTTTCAAGGAGGACTGTGACAATTACAGAATGGGAGGCAGTCCAGTCAGAAAGCATGATAAATGGTATCAAATCACTGAACAATTTAATAGGACCAAGGCAGACACATTTAAATAATAATAATAATAATAATAATAATAATAATAATAATAATAATAATAATAATAATAATAATAATAATGATAATGATAATTATAATTTTATTTATATACCGCCCTTCTCCCGAAGGACTCAGGGCGGTGAACAGGGCAGATATATAAAAAATACAAAAATACAAAAGTTAAAAGAAAATTAAACATATGCCCAGCTAAAAACAATAAATACAAATATTAAAAATGACATAAAAACCCAACCCATCCCCCTTCAGGCCAGGCCGGTTTGTTCAAATAAGAATGTCTTCAGATCGCGACATTCAAGAAACTGATATACATTATATACCATATTGTTTCTTTTGCAGTAACAAATAAAAGAGCCTTTTCCATTATTTAATGTAACAAAGCCAAGGTAATAAATTAGCACACACATCAGGATACAATATTCTAAGATGGGGAAATGGTCACCCAATCCTTTAAGACCATATAGAATTGCCATTGTATGTACAAAAAGAATTAAAATTTAACCATTTGTGACAAAAGCATATTAAACCAGTGACAATATATATAAATTCTGTATTCATCTCAGCGTCTGCAAGAAAGATACTACACAACTGAATAAACCTTTATATTAATCTGCTGGCCTATCTCAATGAGGGCAGAAACATTATTCAACAATTGGATTGGAAGCTATGGTTGATAAAATAGTTGGGGAAATGGAATCTGACACAGTTTAAAGATTTTGTTCTTATCATCCTGTTTTTTGCCTTGCTAATCCCTTGTCCAATTTTAACTCAGAAAAGTAAACTGCATAAAGAAAGTAAGTGTACCAGCTGAGATATCATTATCCTATCCTTTTCCCAAGCCATGGGAATTAATGAGAGAAACTCACAGAAATTAGTTTATCTGGCTTGATCCTTATCCTTTTCAATGAACAGGATTGGGTGCTTCCAGATATTCAAAGAGAAACCCAGCCCTGCCCATGAAAAGTATTTATGCAATGCATGGTGTGAAAAATATACTTAATGGGAATGGATGAATGCAAGATGATCCATTCAGGCAATTCCTTGGCAAGAAACTGTTTGGTACGGACAAAATGCTGTATCTTAAAGGATTTCTAAAGTATAGAAAAGTAAATGAGACATTTAAGGTCATTATTATTTTTGGGAAGGAAAGCATGCAATAGAAAACAAATATTTCTAGTAAGGAGTCTGCAATAAGAAAAATAAAGCAATGAAACTTGCTTTTAGTATGAATATATGGGGTGGTGGAACACCCAGTGCCACTAGAATTTTGTCCAGCCTCCTCAAAATTGTTCCTTTGCAGCCTCAACAACAGTAACAAGAAAATGACTTGTCCAATCAGGCTGACTTGGGAAGCTTCCATTTCCTATTTTTCCTCTTCATGTTGATGCCTCTGTCTCTCTTTCAGTAAATGAAGTTCTCTCTGCAGTGGACTCTGGACATTAACCCATTACTATTAAACCAAAGCAATAAGATATTTTGATGCCCATTTTGGAACCCGGTAACACTCCTGTCTTCACTGTCAAAAAGCCTCTCAGAAAGAGAGTCAACTCCAGTGCCATCTGGTTCAGGATCAAAGACACATCAAGTTATATCTGTCCATTTTTCCAGTTGTGCCTGGAACTGGACAGTATTCCTCCTATGACTGTCTGCTTTATATCCACAGTTTACAGGGAAACCCAACTAAATCACTATCCATCAAGGCTACAGAAAGTTCCATACTGTACACACCTGCACTCCATGCTGATCTAGCTATCCTTTTGCTATAATTCAACCTTTTGTTACCAATAGATGGCAATAATGCTTTTGCATTATGATGTTCTTTTTTGTGTGAATTGTGCTCTTTTCTTGACATGGCCAAGTTCAGTTGTCCTTGGATTATTAACTTTGCTTCTCAAGTTCAACTCTAAAAGCTCTTTTATAGGTATCTATTTTACTTGGACCAAGGACCATAACCAAACCTTTTGTCGTATGAAGCAGGCCTATGCTTCTGTCCCTATCCTTGGTCTCGTTATTTATCCTTTACTCTTTCCCATATTTTGCCATGAACATGACACTCTCTGATATCCTTCTTCAACTTGTGGCGATTGTCTTCACCTGGTGGGGTACTGCAGTTCTAAGATGGATCCAAGCAGCTGCCTTTCCAACTTCTCTCTGTGCCATTCAAGCTGCTGATTTCTTACTGGACAAATCCTATGCCCTCATCATACCTATTCCCCATATGAGAGTGGCCTTTCTGTCTCATCACTTTGGCTTGCTCGGCTCCCTCACAGCTGAACAAACTGCAGGTAGCACTCGTGAATTCTCCAATCTTCTTGGCATCCTTGTTTCCTTCCTTGATCTCTGCTCTCTTTTAGCCCTGTCTTGTGATGAAAGTTTTTTTTCCAATCATAATTCAAACATTCTTCCTCTTTCCAAAATTCAGGAAATTCCCATTGTAAAGGCCATTTTTTAAATTTTATACTGATTATAACCCTGATAGATGTTTCTGAATATGCAATATGTGTTTCTTCTGAATGTGTTGAATCTGGTTTTTTGCTCATTCTGTTTCTGTTGCTGAATTACAAGCTCTGACTTGAACTTGCATTTTAAACGCAGGTTCCTCTGTTAGCAGTAGCAGTTTTTATTGTTTTGGTGTTACACATAACAACAGCCAAGTCTGGGAAAACCTTGTTGAATTCAGGATGCTGACTTTGTTTCTGTTTTACAGTACTTGCTGCTATTCTTCTGCCCTCTGCTGTTGCTCTTGTTAAAGTAAATGTCTATTCTCATTTGCCTAGCAATGAACTTCTTAATTTGTGCTCAACATGTTGCACTCTAGTCTCCCAATGTTTCTATACAAGGTGCTTTTTGAAAACAGACCCAGCCTGAAAGGACTGGATTTAGGCAGAGATCCTTTCTTGGCCCTCAGGGAACTGTTCAGAATCGAGATGGTTCCTGGTTCCTCCCTTTTTCCTTTCTCTTCTTGTCCATTTAGCTACTCAGGTATCAAATGGGGGCCTACAAGGATCAGTGCAGGATGCTCTATTCTTCAATACTTTTATAAATAATTTGGATAAAGTGGAACAGGGAATATTATCAAATTTGTAAATTAAGCAACATTGGGTGGGATGCCACTACTGCAGAACATAGAAATAACATGCAAAATTATCTGGATAAGTTAGAGAAATTAAATAAATACAACAGAATGAAATTTAACAGAAAAGTTCACTTAGGAAAATAATAATTCACAGATATAAGATGAAAGATAGCAGGCTTGGTAAAATTCAAATTTAAATTTGTGTAAAAGATCTTGAAATAGTAGTTGCTTACAATGAGCATGCAATATAATGTGACTGTAATATAATGTAACTGCAAAAAAGGACATCTATGCAGAGCACAGAGACATGCACACCTGTGTGCGTGTGTGTGCGCATGTGTGTGTGTGTGTGTGTATGGTATATTCTCTCTCCCTCTTCTCCATCTCTCTGTGTGCGTGTCTGTGTATGGGAGGAGAGAGAGAGAGAGAGAGGGAAAGAGAGAGAGAGAGAAAAAAACAAATTCCAAATCACAGTAAGTAATAATTTCACTTTATTCTATTTTGGTCAAACCATACCATGTCCAGGTCTGGGCACTATATTTCAGCATTTAGAGAAACCTGACATAAGGACAATAAGTTAAGTAAAAATGAAATTATGAAGACAAATGGAAGAGTAGTGTTCGACTTACAACAGTTTGTTTAGTGACAGTTTGAAGTTAAATGGCACTTTAAAAAGTGACTTAGGACTGGTTTTCACACTTACAACCATTGCAGCATTTCCATGGTCACATGATCAAACTTCAGATGCTTGGCAACTGGCTCATATTTATGATTACAGTGTCACAAGGTCATGTGATCACTTTTTCTGACCTTATGACAAGCAAAATCAATGGGGAAGCCAGATTCACTTAACAACCATCTTACTAACTTAAACACTACAGTGATTCACTTAACGATTGTGGCAAGAAAGATTGTAAAATCGGGCAAAACTCACTTTAACAAATGTCCCACTTTGCAAAAGAAAATTTGGACTCAATTATGGTCATAAGTTGAGGACTACCTGTACATTTAGCCTTGAGAAAAGCCAAATGAGATTATGACAGAACTCTCTGAATAGTGAAAAGAATGTCATATAGGCCAAAAGTTGTTCCTTCTCACTCCACATGGCAGGAGAGAGAAGAATAGAGAAGGGTAGATTCCAACTCAAATTCTATTTTTCATCAAAGTGCTCTCAACATTTCTTATGATACTCCCCTGTACTTCTGTGCAAATATTGAGATATGTAATATACTCTGTGGATGACTCCTTTTGCTTTGCTTCTATGTCTTCTGATCAAGCTATGGTAGTCTTCAATTTATAATCGGTCATCTAATGACTAGCTGTTGCTGAGATAGTAGAGAGACATTTCAGCAAATAAATCACAAATTACTAGAAATTGGGCAAAATGAAAATACAAAAGCATCAGTCAGATACCAGCTGGAAGTACTATACCTCTCTTATCCCTTCTTGAGAGAGCCACTTTGGTATAAGGGCTAAGGCACCAGGCTAAAATGAGGAGTTCTGGTCCTGCCTTAAACACAAAGCCAGCTTGATGACTTCTCTCATTCCTAGCAAGAAGGCAATGACAAACCACCTCTTGAGAATCTTGCCAAGAAAACTGCAGGAATTAGTCCAGGCAATCACTAGGAATCAATACCAACTAAAAGGCACATGCACACACTGAATAGCTTTTGGAAGCAGTGCAAAATCCTAAACCAAAGTAATGTCTTGATTCATCCTCCCCAGTAAGGAACAGAAACACACAACCAGGCACCACATAAACACTATGCATAGAACAGCCTAGTGCAGAGGTCTCCAATCTTTTTGATTTGGCGGCCTAGAAAGGGAGGCAGGCACTGCTATGTGCACACGCACAAATGGGCCGCAAGCAAGTGCATGCACACATGCAAACAGGGCTGCACGGGTGCGAGTGCTGCAAATGGGGCAGCACTAGCGCTGGCAGGATGCTACGGGCGGCACTAGTGCCAGTGGGACACTCTGGGGCGGGGCGGTGCTAGCATTGGTAGGATTCTCAGGGAGGCGCTAGCACCGGTGGGACACTCGGTGGCAGGGCAGCACTAGCGCCGGCGGGATACTCGGGGCAGCGCTAACACTGTAGGACACTCAGGGCAGGGTGGTGCTAGTGCCGGCAGGATGCTCGGGGCAGTGCTAGTGCCAGTGGGATGTTCGGGGCAGTGCTAGTGAGAGTGTGGAGGGTGAGTGCACACACGTGTGAACATGCACTGGCTATCCCTTCACGCAGCTCTGTGGCCAAGTGGCTGCGGCCCAGTAGTGGGCCATGGTCCACAGGTTGGGGACCCCGGCCTGGTGGATACATTCTGAAGAGAGAAAGGTTCCCCTGGGATGGGTTCCAGCATGGGTCTGAAAGCTTGGAAGAATAAATCTCTGGTGACCAACTCTGATTGGATCCTGAAAAACTATCCTGGGACACATATATTTGCCTTCATTCATGAACAGAAACTGAAGTCATATATAGTCAGACTCCTTAGATTTCTATTTCAGAAGTAGTGGAAGTGACTATGAATTTACTAGAGTTAGAATACAGAAATTGGTGGATTTCTTAACTGAAAAATTCTCTAGAAAGGAGACAGACAACTACTTAGCACTCACCAGTCATTTATATTTAATTATTTTTTAGCAAGTATGGATGGTGTGATTCTAATTTGCTCCTATAATCTTTTTTTTCTTTTAATCCACATCAAAAGCTTAATACACTTATTCTTCTTAATGTCCCATGTAAGATGAAATAAAATCATACTTGTCTTATTTAATAAGTTTGGTTGCTGAAAGATTCAGTATCTAATATTTTGACACAAATTGTTACATTTCACTCCAAAGCCATACAAAAGAATAAGTGCCCTATAAATAAAAACAACAGGCTTACTAACATTCTATGTTTCATCCTATTTGAATATTGAATGCCATAAAGTTATTTACTTCATTTCAGTTTTTCCCATTCTTATCTTCATCCAAGGCAATAGATAGGTTTTATAAATTTAGTTAAATAGTTCAGTTTTATAGTTTTTATGTCTATAATTTTTATGCTATCTTAAGTATACCTAATTAATTTACCTATATGTACATGATATTTTGTTTTATTTTCTCTGTCTCTTTTTTCTTTCAACTGGTCAATGCACATAATAAAATTTGTTTCCTTCTGCCCTCATTTAGTAGTTAGCAACAAAACTCTGCAACACAGACTTGAAGAATCTGTTCTGAGGGTTTTATTCTCCCCCTGCTCATGCAGCCTGAGAATGCATTTCGCTTGATTCTGAATAGGATGGAGATGACAAAAAAAAAAGCCCAAATCCATTTTCTAGGCTGTATCGGCAGAAGTACAGTGTCAGGATTAAATGAGATTACTATTCTCTATTCTGATTGGATCACACCTGAAATATTACATCCAGTTCTGGCATAGCACTATAGCAAGAAGAAAGGATAGCAACCAAGAAGCTTGGAAGAAAAAGTATGAACTGTTGGAAATGCTGGTATATTCAACTTGGAGAAGATAAGACTAGGAAAACCCTCACAGCTGTCTTAAGTATCTTGAAGAGCTGGCATATGGAACCGGCATCTTCCAACATTTCCAGGCTGTGGAACATGTTAGTATTTTTTAAAAAAAATTCTTGTAACCCCTGACTCATAAAATGTCAATGGTTTTAAAAAATGGTTTTAAAAAATTTATTTATCACATTTCTGCACTGACAATCTCACCTAAGTGACCCTAGGAGGTTTTCAATAGGAGAAAAAAAAACTTCATCTTTTCTATTATACCTTAGAAGAATTGCTATAGATGCCCTGGCTGCATCTGAATGGGGCTTTTTTTTGTTTCTGTGTTTCTTGTTTCTTTTTTTGCACATAGTCTTTCAAGAAACCTAGTTTGAAAAAAATGGGGGGGAAATGATTCAGTTGCTTCATAAAACAGGAGAAGAAAAAATAAGTTTCTGAAGACATGCTACTTTTCTACTAGTGTATACAGAACTCCATCATTTTTCCATGTTTAATAAATATGCTATCTAAAATATATTTATTTGCTCTAGTTTTCTGCCATGTATATATATAATTTCTGCCATGTATATATAACCTGCACTTTATTTTCACTATTTTCAGTATCAATATTTTAGTCTTTGATACATTGATATCCAGACGCATAATTCTCATTGTATCATATAATCTATTAATATTCACTGGCAAACTTTTGGGTTCTCAGTCAACCATATATGATTTGCATGCAAAAGCACACACCCATTTGCATCATTTACTAAAACATTTGTATCTGTATTACAGAAGGAAGATAACAGCAACATAGTATACAAAATCAATTGCAACAATTGTAACCAATTCAATGTGGGACAAACAGGAAGGCAATTGAAAACAAGGGTCAACTAGCAGTTCAATGACATGACCAAAAATCCCTGATCTCAATCCACATTGATGATAAACAACACCAATTTGATTGGGAAGGAACAAAAATTATTGGGCATGCTAACACCTGCCACACACTTGAATTTATTGAGGCCTGGTATTCCACCAAAGGAGCAATTAACAAGCATATTGATCTAGATGCAACATATCAATATGTAAGAAACCAGACCATTCAAAGTACCAATCAACAAGAGAACCAATCAGCTGCTCAGAATTCAAATATAGCTCCTAATAAACAACCCATCGCATGACCAACTGACCACACTGGCACACAAGACATTTATGAGCGAAGGAGAATAAGACAAGAAAATCCTGCTGATAATGTTACCTAGTTTGATAACAAAATGTTCAGAAATTATATTAAAATAAGCTTGGAGAACAAACCACAGCCAAAACCTAAAACCTGAGCAACAAGTATTTTCTATTGTTTCATATATTACCTTTATTATATAATTTCTGCAAATCAATAGAGACCGAATAAATTTTCACACATTCATGCACTTCTCAATTACTTGCTGAAGGTAAAAATATGTACTTCCCAGCGTTTGCTTATTTTTGTATACTTTCAGTTAGAATTACACTACCTGTTTTCAGCACTTAGACTAATCCCCCTGTAGTTTTTGAATTTATACTTGCTACCTTTTCCCTTACTAGATATTGGTTATTCAGTCACTAAATCTTGTCTGATTCTTTGTGACCGTACGGACCATGACACACCAGCCCGTTCTCCAGCATTTCCTGGACTTTGCCCAAATTCATATTCATTCAGTCAATGACATTATCTAACCATCTCATCCTCTGTCATCCCCTTCTCCCTTTGCCTTTAATCTTTATCAACATCAGAGTCTTTTCCAATGAGTCCTCTCATTTGGTGATCAAAGTACTTGAGCTTCAGTAGCTGCCCTTCCAAAGAACAGACAGGGTTGATTTCCTTTAGGGTTGATTTCCCTTATATATATATGGGAAAGTTAACAGTATTCTTCCAATGGTCATGCAGTCTTTATACACATTAAATATTAAACTTTCTCTAATAACACAATATACACCTGCAGCTTTGTTATTTTATAACTTTTTTTTCTTGGACAATAACATTTAGTTTTAATTTCAATTCCATTGTTTGGCATGTCACTATCATTTCTCTACAAACTCTAAAATACTCTTACCAGCATTGCTTTACTTCAGTTTCATCCAAAATCATTTAATCTCTTCTATTCTTAATTCCTTTCACCCTGACAAAGTCTCTTTATTTGGTCCCTTTCACTTACTTCCAAAACTTTTTTTATTTCCATTAAAATCACTCTAGTTTTACCTTTTAAATTTTAAACATTCCTTGTTCACTTTGACTACATTTGTTACAATTACCCTTTTCTGTCATTACATCGATGCTGTATAGATATAGTATCTTTCAACTTCATTTCTTAGAGCAAGCATTCCTACATGCATTACTCTCATCCTGTTTATTTTCATTCAACATTCTCATCAAGCAACATTTTTGGATTTACTGTCAGTGTAATTCCACAGACTTTGTGATACTCTGTACAATACTTTTTTTCTTAATACTAAATAACCTTTTTGCTTACATTCACTTCGATTCATGATGCTGGGAGAGCACTCAGGGTTTCTCTTCCCACAAATATTCTACCATTTACTCCTGTTTCATTCATTTCTTCCCTTTTCCATGTTCTTCTCCCCCTTCACAAGATACTGGTTCTTTATCCATATCATGAACAATATATGGCACTTAAGGCTATTAACAAGAAAAGCTGAAAGCACTGAAATGCTAAAATGTATTAAATGTAATTTAAACATAATAAAAACAGCCCACATGTCCTAAAAATCAATTGGCATATCAATGCCTAGAGAAATAAAAAAGTATCTATTAAATTCTATGGTGTTTTGTATTTTATTAAGTAGTAAATTAATACAAAAACTATTTTTCATAAACAATTAATAGCAAAACTATATGCTGAAACTATGGAATATTTTAAAATGTGACACAATTCTGACAGAAAAGTCAGAATTGATTGTAAGAATAACTATTGGTGTATCATCTTCACTGAGTTATCATTAAATTAAACACTCATTTTGATACAGATGAATATCATTTTCTATTTGAAGTGGGCAGGGATCCAAACACAGCAAACACATTGTTTCCTGATAGCATACAGTAAATTAATAAAAACTCAACAAAACAAGTACAAATGAATAATAGCATTAAGTGGAAATAAAAGTTAAATTCAAAGATACTTTTAGCCTTACATTCCATTTTATAAGTTGTTTATTTTAAAGAATTCCTAATGTACAAGAAAATTATAGACTTAATTAACTAAAATGCAGAGATAATAACAGCTCTCTCTTATGATTACTGACTTAGGAAATGTCATCTCCAAGGGAAAATCCGTTTTTTCTTGATGTGCAGATTACTTTTTCATTTTAAAAAAAGTATGATTAATTGTAGTCATCTCTCCCATAATATAAATAGTTCCTTAGGAAAAACCAGCTACCCAGACAACTGGATTACTCTGCCTGAATGGTTCTATCGAAACTTTCCTACAGTACTTCACTTTGCATTGAACTATCTGATTAGAATGCCAATTATCTAGGTTTTCCTTGTTGACTCTGCTATCTTACAAATGAGATACCAGAAAGCCCATCTGATGTTGAAAAACTGTCTAGGCTGCTTCATAAGCCTAAGAGACTAGAACAAAGGGAAATACTGCTTTCCATTTGTACAAAGGTGACAGAGAAAACAAAAGAATATTGCCTGGAATACCCTTTTAAAATATTATTTATAATATGAAAATTAATGTGTCTTGAATTTCTATTTTTGGGTGCATCGAAAGTGCTTTTATTAAAAAAAATCACATCAAATCTATAGTGCATTGTTTCTCTTGATTTTTTCTCACTTGCAATAAAATCTATAAATATGTGGAACAGCTTTTTGCTATTTTTAGAATTTATTTAATAAGCGGACTGACAGAGGGCTCATGTATTACGTCATTTTCCCATAATGTTAAACGTTAAAAACATAAACTTAAGTTTTTAAAAAAAATCACAGACAAGTAACACTTCATTAATGATGTCAGTTTTTCCCCAAGCCATTCAAGCTTCAATAATCCAATCCAAACAATATTTTAAGGAGCAATCAGTGAACTGAGGACCAACTAAATTTTCAAGCATACTGTGATTTTAGTGCTAATAAAAAAACCACATCTGCATAGCAGAACTCTACCAAAAAATCATTTCTAAATGCAATGAGTAACTGCACATTTATCTTCTTACACATTATTCATTTTCTTCATAAAATTGTTACCCTAAAGGTACTAAGTTCAGAGAAAATTCAAATTCTATGCAAAATAAGTTTCAAATGTACTAGCTCGGTTGAAACATGTCAGCCACAATTCTCTACACCTGATTACTACACCCTGCCTTAAATGGATTTTGCAAAGGTAAATCATGCCTTACCAACCTTCAAGGAAGTGATAATAGGTACAAGGGCATAAATGATCCTGTCAAAGTTGTATAATACATGTTAAAAATTTCTTTTTAATTGATTTACTGACTTCATATGAGATGAAACTGATAAATTTCATTCGAATTTCTTCCTCAAAATGTTATAAATAAAAGAACAAAATGACAGAATGTACTGATTTTACATATATGTATCATGTTATATTACAGTTTACTAATCACTGCTTATAGCTTTTGAAAATTCAACAATAAATGCTTGTTACCATGAATATCTAGGCAAAAAATAAGATTCCAGGTAGTTGGTTGGGAAATACATGCAAAAAATAGTATAGAAAATTAATTCAAGATACTCACCATATAAAAATACTTTACAGTGGTTAGGGACACATTTGCAACAGTCAAGAATTTTGTTATATGAATATTAAAGTATATTTAGTGTAAGAAATTATAAAGTTAGACTATATAACAAAATTCTGATCATATATGTATAGCATCCTATTTTATTTTGAATCAAAAATAATTTTGAGCAAAAATAATTTCTGCTCAATTCATTATAAGAAAAGCATTACAAGCTAAACTGAACATATTTGAGACTGGTCAAGTCAACCATAGATGAATAAAATGGAGGGTTATCTTTCCCTAAATTCTTGGAAGCTATGCTTACAGAATAGGGTTTCAAGAACAATGAGAGGAAAGAGTGGTAGGTGAACAAAGTTTTAGATATATTAGAAATCCTCCAGTCTTCTCAATTTGCCATCCCCGAAATGTCAGGCTTTAAGTAGAAAAGTACAGGATTAATAAATCCACTGCATAACAACCATATTTAGTGGATTTATTAACACCCTTTTTGGAAAGAAATTGTCTCATTGGGGGGAAAAAACTTTCCATACCAAAATTACACAAAGTAGTATGCATGTATATGTATGATTTTATAATTCTATTACAAGCAAAGTCAATATGCAACGAGATTATGTATAATGAAATGTAATATAAACAAAGAACTTGTACTAAAAAGCAGAAAAATCTATTTTTAATTTGCTGCTCAGTCATTAGAAAGGTACCCTATAACGACCATATGTTACTCAAATATGTTATCACACCTACAATTTCATCATATGTCTCCCAAGAAATTAATTAGCTCTAACTTCTTCAACTTTGACAAAATGTCTTCAGTAAGTCATGTTACTAGCTGTTAACAAACATTTCAAATTTCAAAGCTTTCCCAGCTTTTATTTAACCTTTAATTATTACAATTTAGCAGTATTTAAAAAGCAGATGTTCTTTAATGTTTCAATTTCTTAAGAATAGTATTTAGTTTTTCAAAAATTAAAAAAAACATTTTAACATAGTTAAGTTTTCCAATAATGTTTATTCATATGCATAACTACTTTCATCCTTTTAGAATCAAGTTTTTTAAAAAAAAAACCCCAAAAACCTATAATTCTAACTGCATAGATGAAAGCAAATTATATAAAAATATTAGAATGAGGAAGCACTAAAATCAGAAGAGACATTCACTGTGACATAATAATTTTCTAGGTGGAGGGAATTTTTTCCTGAATGAAGAATTTCCATCCCAGATCTGTAATGGGGGTTCTAGTTCACAACGCAGCTAAGGCTATCGTCTCCTGTCCTATATACTTTGCCTTATATAGAACCCAGTCTTAATTAGACTTTTAGGCTGCATATAGTCTCTGCAAGTATGGCAACCATGTATTTTTCTTTGGTAGATTTTAGTAAGTATTTTCGCTATAAACTTTTGTAGATTGCTTTAAAGCTAAAGTATTTATTATGTTATTAATATTTATTAATATGTTTCTTTCTGTATTATTCATTAGTTACCAAATTTGTTTAAGAAGGGCAGCCATATACATTTTCCAACAAATAAAATATATAAAAAAGTAGCATTTACATTAAACTACCATTGACCAATGGGTTTTCTACTAAAAATATTTCCAGCATTATTTTTTGTATTACCAGAGTTGTGCATTATATTAAAAATACGTATATTTGCATTATGCAAATGTACATCCTCCTCAAGATGGAATCAAAATACCATAAAATGTATTACCAACAGATGGATTATGTGGTAAGAAGTACAGATATAGACTACTATACTAAATATACATTATTTCAATTAAGGCTAGAATTACAGAAATTGCAGGTGCCTGGTGCGGGCATTTGAAATACTGTTCTACCTGAACTATAGCTTAAAGCATGTGAAAGATGGGGAAAATGCTGATGACGTAGACTTTCTTTTTAAAATGAGATTTTATTTATAAAGGCTTCTACAATATTTCAAATATCTGTAACTCTAAGCAGTTAAGTTGATAGAGAACTGAACAAAGAACATACTTGCAATGAAAATGTTCAATAGTAACAGACGTTAGAAACAAAAATAAAATTAAGAATAATCAACAGAGGCAGAAATTCTTTTGGTTGAATTTTTCCTAATTTTACCCTTCTGAGCAAAAACTGAACCAAAACTCAATCGCTCCTCATAAATTTTCACTTCCCTAAAATAAATTCTCCAGACAAAATATTCATAAAAATGTATTTAAAAATACTGGAAATAAATTGGAAATAGTACAACAGTGAAAACAAATGTAAGTGAGCTATAGCCCAATTAAAGTTTAGTAAAGCAATGGCCTGGATGGTATTCATCCCAGAGTTCACTGGGCCATTAAGTGATCTGTTTAACCAGTCTTTTCTAACAGATTAAGTTCCTCAGGAATGGCAAACAGCTATCCACAAGAAAGGAGCTAGGGAAGAAGCTGGAAACTAGAGAGAGCTTAACGTCTATAGTAATGAAGTTAATGGAATCACTCCTGAAAAAAAGGATTACGAACATTTAAAAGCACACCATTTGATGGACCCAAAGCACCATTTATTTTTTTTACGGAGGGCAGATCATGTCAAGCTAATTGACTTTTTTAACTATGTGACAAATGTTTGGGCTGAAGGTGGTGCTGTATACATAACCTATCTGGATTTTAGCAAAGCATTTGATACGCTTCATATGAGCTAATAAAAAATGTTGCACAGGCTAGGGCTTAACTACTGGGTGGTTTAGCGGATAGGAAATTAGCTCAGGTATAGGTGATTGTGTGATTGTTAATGGGGCACTGTCTGTCACAAGGGGTGTACCACAAGGCTCAGGTCCTATTTTATTCAATATATTTGTAAGTGATATAGCAGAAAGATTTCTAGATAAATGTTGTCTTTTTGTTGATGACACAAAAGTGTGTAATAAAATTAATAGTCCTGGGGGTATTCGTTACATGGAAAATGATTTAGCTTTGCTGGAGAATTGGCCAAAAATGTGTAGACTGGAGTTCATTGTTTCTAAATGTAAGATGGGGAAAAAGAATCCTCTGGCAGAATACAATATTGGGGGTACAATATTAGACAGAGCAACAGAAGAAAAGGCTTTAGGTGTGCTCATAGCAGATGACTGCAAATGAGTAAACAGGGTGGCCAGGCAACTGTGAAGGCAAACAAAATTCTGGGATGCATCACTAGAGGGATCACCAGCAAGAAAAAGGAGGTACTAATCCTGCTGTATAAGGCTTTAGTAAGACCCCATTTGGAATATTGTGTCCAATTCTGAAGACCTCACTTTAAAAAGACATTGACAAAATTGAGTGAATCCAGAGATGGACAACAGAAATGGTACAATGTGTAAGGGACAGAAGATATCAGGAGAGATGGAAGGAACTGAGTTTGTACAACCAGGAAGACAGAAGGGAAAAGGGGGACATGATTGAAACCTTTAAATATATTAAGAGTGTAATAAGGTTCTAAAAGGCGGTATTTTCAATATTAAGCAAAAATCAAGACCACAGAGGCATAATCTCAAACTGTCAGGAGGGAAGTTCAAAAGTAATGTTAGAAAGTATTATTTCACAGAAAGAGTAGTGGAAGCTTGGAACCAACTTCCAGAAGAGATCGTGAGTCAATCATCAGTAACTGAGTTAAAACATGCTTGAGATAAATACATGTCCATCATCTGAGAAAAATTTAAAAAATGAAATAAAAATATTAAAATTAATTAATTAAAAAGAAAAAAACAAAATATGTCAAGGGGCAGTCTTGATGGATCATTAGGTCTTCTTCTGCCATCAGTTTTCTGTTTCTATTTTGCTAATTGTGCTGAGTTAAAAATGTTTCATTCTGGAACAAACAAGAGTAGTTTCAGATGTTGGAGAACACTAATGATGTGGACCCCTTGAACCCAACTAAACCATATAGTCCTTTCCACACTCTTCATTTGAATCAACAGATGCCCACAGAGGTATTCCTCAATTTTGAGAAAAGGTGAAAGTTGTATGTCACCAAGTCTGGACTGTAAGAAGAGTAGAGGAAGACAGATCCAACTTCTCAACTGCCTCTTCAGTGGTTTGTAGAGTGTGAGGCCTAGCACCATGTCACAGAAAATATTTCTTTTTATGGTCCTGAACTCTGCTTAATCATTGTTTCAAGTTTTGAGTATGGCAGTTCTGTTGAGCATTGCAGTTGAATATAGCACTCTGATCTGATACTGGTGCCAGGTTCAAGAAAATCCATGTGAATAATACCATCTGTGTCTCAAAATAACTGTACACCATAAATTTTCCTGTCAAACCCTAGGTTTTTATTTTTTTCTATCTTTTTTTTTGCACATGAAGTGTTGTGATGATATTCCATGGACTGACACTTCAATTCTGGGTCATAATGAAAAGCCCATATTTTGTTGGCTGCCACAATGCTATAAAGAAATTCCTCACTTTCTTTGTCAAAGTGTGACAATTGCTGCCAAGTATCAACTCTTGGAACTCTCAGCATGTGAGGAATCCATCTTCCACAAATCTTATAATATTGAAGAACATCAATAATATGACCCATACATTCCTGTGAAATGCCAAGCTTGACAACAATTTCCTTCTGAGTGATCCGTTCATCAAACTTTCTCACATGAAATTTGTTGGTTGTTGTTACAGCTCTCCATTTCATTCTTTTTCTTTCTATAATTTGCTGTAATTGTTTTGAAATTTATCTTTATTACTTCCTGTCAAGTGGAAACTTAGATATTTCAGAGTCCTTTGCTATCTTGCAGACAGTGTGTCTTTTATAAAGTCTTCTTCTTCACAGGGTAAATGTCTTATTATCTTAGCTTTCTTTTCATTAATTTTCTTTCTGGAAAGGCAGCCAAAATCTTTGATTATTTATATCAACAGTCATATGGAGCTTTGTGGTTGCATAATTAATATTATATTGTCTGCATAGTATTTCATTTTGTATCCCTCTTCTTGATCATTATTCCAGTTATTTATCTTTTGGGATCTTGTTTACTATGACTTCCAAAGAGATTACAAATAGTAAAGGAAAGAATGGATATTTTGCCTTGTGCCTTTCATTCTGAGAAGCTTGCAGAGTGTTCCCTTCACTGTACTCTTTGCTGTTTATTGTTGACATACGCTCTTTGGGATCATTCCCAGGATTCATTTTGTCTAGAACCTCCAGCAGAAATATTCATTCAAAGATGTCAAAGCTTTTTCCTCAGCTAAAATATTACAGCTGCCTTATTCATAATACTGACATATAGTGCATTTATAAGTAATTCAACTGTTCTCCATCAATGTTGCCTTTGGAATATGTGTCTGGTAGGTGGTTATTATTTGGGAATGCACTTCTTTTTACATAGCTAATATATTTACATACAAAATTCTATTACGAAATTGGTCTATGTGACTGAGATTTCTTTGTGTTCTTGTTCATGACTTTCCTTTCTTTGTTATGAATGCTTATTTCTATGTCTTTGACATTGTTTTTATCTCCTTGATTTCATTCATCATATTTAATAGTTATGTCACTAATTCCTTTTCTAACTTCTGGTAATTCTGGGCTATCAGCCTACCTGGGTTTGACATGTATCCAATTTTATTTTTAAATTGTTTTTATTTTTATCTCTTTTATTCTTTGATCTCCTGAATGGTTAAAGATTTGCTTCACAAATGTGTATGTTCTTTACTGGATTCTTTAAGAGCTGTGCCTTTGTATGTTTTCAGACATTCCTTGTCAATTTTAAGTTTGGAATATAGTTCCTCAAAAAAAGTCCAATTATTTCCAATCTCTGCTGTCTTCTTTCTCCCGGTGTTCTCCAAAACATGTGTACCCTTCTTGTGAAGCTTCAAACATTTCTGAGTCCTTTCAAAACCAAAAGAACAACACACATAACCTCAAGAAGGCCTGGCATGGCCAATAACTGTCTTGTATAGGGTCATACCAGGCATGCCTAGGCAGCAGTAGATGACAAAGGTCAGCTGTGCACAGCAAGGCCAGCAGAGTTCAGAGTAGTAAAAGCAGCTGCAGCTTTGTGCTGGTGAGCTGGGTGGCTACTCTTGACATGGTGCTTGAGGTGGCACTTGATGTTGAGGTGGCACTTGATGTAGGGACAGCATTGGCAACACTGGAGCTGAAGTAGAGGCCAGGAGTGGAGGTGCCAGCTGAGACTGCTGAAGACCCCAAGTCTCTACCCAACTACTACTAGTCCTGTCACCACCATCAGGGAGTGCTTCTGTGCAAGGTACCCAAAAGGGCAGAGATGAAAGAAATGGGAAGGTTGGGGGTGTTCAAGAGGAGGCCCTTACCTTACCGAAACTAAGCACTGGGATTCCCCAAACGGGGAATAGCTTGCATTAGGGTGGCTCCTCACCTAGCAACTTGAGATTCAGTCAACAATGGCAACTAAGACTGTTGGGATTTCTGTAGCTAAGTGATGCAATCATATGATGCCATGCTTTACAACTGCATTACTTAGTGATGGAAATTCTGGCCTCAATTACCATTGTAACCTGGATCTACCTGTATATGTCAATGTAAATTGTGTATTTTGGTGCCATCTAGTGGATCTTGAAGTCAGAGGACGGGAGAAAGAACTGATGATACTGATCAAAACCAGCATGCATTTATGACAGTTACAGTATTCCGTGATGAGCATTTACAATATTCCCAGGACCCTTTCAACAAGCAGTCAATGGACAAAGCCAGATTCCCTTAACAACTACACAGCTCACGTAACAACTGTGTGAGTCACTTAACAACCATGGCAAAAAAGGTCATAAGATTGGGTGTGACTCACTTAAGGATCGCATTGCTTAGCAATGGAAGTTCCAGTTACAGTCATGGTTGTAAGTCAAGGATACTTGTGGTCTCTCACTTCACTGTTGTAATTCTCTATGAGTCACAGGCATTCACAGAAGCAGTTAGTTAAAGCCTACAAATTTTTCCCAGAAAGTGTGTTGTAATTCAAATTCAGATCATGCCATATAAGTTCAACAGAATCTGTTTCGCAGGTGCTCTGAATTCTGGAACTCATCTTGATTAAAGCTTTTTTTTTCTTTTTTTAAGGAAAGAGTTCATCTCACCACCATATAGTTGTTGCTGCTGCAATCGAATTGTCTCTCCCTCTCCTTGTTCCTCCACATGGGAACAGGTGGGGAAAGTGATCAGAATAATTATAATTATGAAATCCAGAATAAAAAAGTAATTGTCACTAGAAAATCCAGTACAGAGAAATAATAATCTTAATTTTTGATTCTTTTGAACAATCTTTTAATCCTTTTGCCAAATAAAAAAAAAAGAAAAACTGGGGGGACTTCGCAGCATGGTCAGTGTTGGAGAACCTCAACTGCATGGGTGCTAGATGGTTTTTAAAAATGGCCTGGGGAAACCTGTATCTTATCTAGACTCATGGTTTAAATGTCTAAAAGTTAAAGAAAATACCCAAATGTCAGAGCAGGACAAGAAGAAAACTCAAGTTGCTATGGCCATGCTTCTCCACTTCATTCTTAATTCATAAATCAGTTCTTCTTCCTAACTCACCATCTTTACATTTTTGGGCACATCAATGCATAGTACTCAGATCAACACAATCATCATTAAAAACTGCATTTAATGGTGAATTTCAATTCATCTCTTTAGCAGTTAAAAATTCAATCACAGTGCTTTACTTAAAGCAGGGGTTCCAAACCAGGGATGCTGGCACCCCCTGAGGATGCAAGACAATATTCCAGGGGATGTGAAAATTTGGGTTTTCAAAATTATAGTGTATATGCATAATTCGTTGCCATTATTTTGAACTTTTGTAAGGGGTGCGAGAATATATCAGAATTGTTCTAGGGCTGCAGGGTATAGAAAAGGTTGGGAACCACTGGCTTAAAGCATACTCATGAAAGCTGCAGGTTTCTATTCCACAAACAGAAATATAATTGTTTTTCACAGCATCTGCCTGCCAACTGAAAGAACAGATACTAAAGAACATGTGAGAGTTTCTAGCATGTCAGTACTGCCATCTGTTGGTGGCTTATAATACTGGAGATATTACTTTTCACTCAACTATCTGAAATAGTTGAATCTGAATATGACCATATTCTACATGGAGTCTGTTTTCTAATTATAATTAAGGCCAACATTAAAAATGCTTCAAACTAAAGCCTAATTATGACATTGTAGCACTATAATAGCATAGAGCCTTGGTGGAGCAGTGGGCTAATGCCTCCTTAAGTAACACCAGCTGCCTGCAATTAGTGCAGGTTCGCATCCCACCAGGCTCAAGGTTGACTCAGCCTTCCGAGGTAGGTAAAATGAGGACCCAGATTGTTGGGGGCAATTAAGCTGACTTTGTAATAATGCCGCTTGGGGTGTGTGTGAAAGCCCTAATAAGCAGGCATATACATAGAATGAAGGCTACTGCTAAGCTTGTAAGCCGCCCTGAGTCTTCGGAGAAGGGCGGGATATAAATGGAATTAAAATAAAAAAATTTAAAAAATAGTTAATAAAAATTCTGTGAATTACAAATAAACCAGGTATACAAATATACAATAAATGTAATCATTTTTTATTTAAAAATATATTTACTGAATAAAATAGTTTTTAATTCACCTATTCTCTCAGGATAAACAATATTTAATCTTTGATAAGAAAGATAATGGCAACCTGTTCCTTTTTTCACTATCATCTATTTTCTAGCAGATGAATAGTGAATAATTCAAGCACTGGATGACAACTGAAAGTACAGTGTCCTAAACAGAGTATTCCATATTCTCTATAACAGAGGAACTACTCATACTACAATATCAGAAAAGTAAAGCATGGTATTGTTCAGTTACAACAATACAACAAAATTATTAAAGCTCCTCTCACTTCTCAATTAAGAATGAAAAAACAGAACTCAAAAGTCTTCACCTTCCTCAAACTAGTAAGGGTAATGCCATGACAGCAAACAGAAGCAAGAAATATAGCAAGAGAAAAAGAGAGACAAATGAGTAATGAACCAAATAAGTGGCAGAATATTTAAGTTAGTTCCTAATTTCACAAAGTAAGATTTTGATTTAATTTTCAATTTAAACAGATTTTAATTTAAAAACTAAGAAGTCAGTTTTATATGACAAAAAGTTTTAACCAATTTGAGAAATTGGAATACATATTTTTAATGTAAAGCATTTCTTCTTAACTATTCGGGTAGGTTTGTTTCTTTTGTAGTTAAAGATTAATATGGCATGTTTATGTTTAACAAACAACAGAGTAGTCTTAAACCACAGAAATCTATAATGGAAAAGTTTTAAGTTTTTTCTGAGTTCTTTCTATTATAACGGAATCCAACTTCAGGTTAATTATATTTGAATATTTCCATGAGTGAGGAATGAATTGGTGTAGTTGGACAGAAGAAGTGGTGTGTTCATTCCTCAGAGATGGTGTGATTTCACTGGCCCTCAAATAGGCAGTGGCCCATCCCTACTTCAAGAAACCAGTACATCCGACAGTCCTGGATAATTTTAATCCATAATTTTAATCCATTCTCTATTTAGGGAACATTTTTGAGAAGGTGGTAGTCAGTTTGCATCTTCAGAAGGCCTAGAAGTTGATTATCCAAATCCTTTTTAGACAGATTTAAGATAAAGATTGCTAAGGCAGAACTGATTGTGTTTAGCATGACTGGGACCTTAACAGGATCAGAATGAGGGTTGTACATCCATGCTGGTCCTACTTGATCTCTCAGTGGCTTAATACCATCAATCATGGTTGTCTGACCATGGTTGCTGAGAATGGAAAGCACAGTGCTAATTTTCTGGAAATTGCAATGATTATTATTATGATCCTTCTAATACTTTTGAGTACTTTTGCATGATTGCCATGTGTGATATGTTTCTTCTTTACTGTGTCATTTTTAATATTATATAATTTGTCCTTCTTGCTGACCATTGATGGAATTATACACCATCTCTTAAAACATTTTATACCAATTTTCTTTCAGATTATAGCTTGGAATGGGTTTGTTTTTTTTTAATTTTTACAGCATTTCCTATTGTTCCTATGGTTATTCTTTGAACTTTTGCATCTTTATAATATAATTTTTAATTTATTCCCTCTTTTGTGCAATTTTAGTAATAATTTGTAAATCCATGCTAATAAATTCTCTTAGTTCTGTATAAGCATTTCAAATTCTATTCTCTTTTAAGGTAACTTCTTTTTAAGCTTACTTTTTATTCTTCCATAAATTTATAAATACATTAACCATGATAAGTTCCTATCTTCATTGAGCAAATCTTGCTGTCTTTACCCTGTTTTCGGAATTTGGATGTAGCATATTAGCATTTGAAATTAAATCTTTCTTACTGTAGTTATCTGTGAAGTAAAAACCCTTTGATCATGAATGCTAATGCTGAAGTTATTTGTAGAACATTCCACATTTTTAACACTGTTCCTTCAAATTATTGTCCTCTTTTGTTTCTTTGTACCCTAAATATCTCTGAAGTCCATTGGCCAAGCAAGATCCTCTATAACTGAGGTTTTGATATTCAGATATTATATTCATTTTGTTATCCATGATAGACAGCTTGTTTGATAATATAATGTAACTTGAAATGTAGGGCCAGCTCTCTTTTGAGTCAGATTGTGAATTTCCCCCCCTCTGTATGATCTATTAAATTTTCTTTGCTAGACCTGTAAATGTTTTTCCATGTTTCAAGATCATTTATTCCTTTCCATAATTTATTATAATTGTTCTGAAATATATTTGTGTTATATCCTGTCAAATAAACTCCTGAAAATACTGGATCTTTTGTTATCTCATAGCCAGTCTCTTTTTTCACAAAATCCTCTTCAGAATTTAGGTACCTGTTTTCATTAAGCAGAGTCAGACCCATGCTTTGTAGTGCAAACTAATTCCATTTGCTTTAATCTTTACTATTTGCCATTAGTATATACTGATCACCCAATTCTTCTTCTGGATTAATTTTAGGACCTCTAGTCAGAATGTCCAGTCCAAATTACTAAAGCTTTCTCTGCAATCAGAAATATTACACCTGTTTCATTGTTATTGTACATGAATACATTTACTATGAATTTACTGTTGCCCTTCATCTTCTTCAACCTGATCTGTGTGCATATTTATTTATTCAATTTCTATAGCCGCCCATCTCAATCAAATTGACTCTGGGCAGTGAACAATTATCACAATTAAAACTATAAAAACACAAAAACCATTACAAATAATATATCTAGGTAACCTGTATTAACCTTTGCTAACAATCTATTATTGTATTTAACTCATGGAAAGTCTACAACGGCTTCTTATCTACCACAAATCATCACAATGCTTACTCTGATCCATCCAGGATCAAATATTCTCATTTGTTATTTAATAATAAAACTTTTCCTTAAGGTTTTGATTGGGATCTTTCCCAACAATTGCATCTCATTCCCCAGTCATAAGTTTCTGTTGTATCTCCACAGCATTTGTTGTTCAAAGCATCTCTCTGTAAATTAAAACACAGCATCTCGTCAATTGCTTTGTGATTAAATATAATAAATCCACTCTCCAAACTTCATCCATCTTCTTAAGAAAGTCCACTCCATCACTCATCAGTTCTATCATCTCTGAATCTTTTGTATTCATTCCCTTTTCAGCCTTCTCCAACAGGCTCCTTTTCCCTCACATCTGCCAGTAAGAGATCAAATTCCAGTCCATTCGACTGCACATTTAATTCAGCTACTATTATTTGTATCTGGGTGTCATCTTGGGTTTGATTTAAAACCATTGGTAAACTTTATCCAATGTTTCAATTAGAGTTTGTAAGTTAAAAAGCATTTTTTCAAAGGCCTCCCGAAGACATTGTAAAGAATATATAATGTATAATATTCAAAATCTTTGATTTATTGTTGTTTACATTTTAATATAGTCCAAAACTCTTTTGTAGTTCAGCTTTCATGACAAAAGCATAAAATTTCACTCTTCAGGACATGAGAAGTAAATGTACCACAGAGAAAAACTGAGATAAAATGTCCTACGATAAAAAATAGTTAGAAAAAAAGGAAATTTCCCATCAGAATTTAAGAAAAATAAGACCAGAGCTTTTAAAAACTAGTAAAATACAGAATTCTTATAATAAAAATGTAATATAAATATAAATTAAATCAGATGACTTTCACTATCTTAGGATGAATCTTCTCTTTAAGCACGCTTTGGTTTTAACTGAATGTTTAAAGTTGACTTCCTTACAGCAAAAGTGAAAGTGATTTAAAACTCCAAAATAAAAAAAAAATAAAAAAAGTTTACGCTAAAATCCAGCAAGGGGCTGTAAGGATAAGTCAGCATTCAACCAGTTGATTAGTAGTTAAGATATAAATCAAAAAGTAAAGAAAACTTTAAAATGTGCAGTTAAAACCAGAGAGTGTTTAAAGATAGCAAACAGTTGAAAGGAAAAGATGGAAGACTCAACCTTCCAATTGCTACTACCAAAAATTGTGATCCTCAAGATCCCACTTCTCAGCAGGTACACAATCATTCAAGGATCCTCTTGGGTAACTCCTAGTTGCTCCCATTCAAATCTGGGGAGCAAGTCGCCAAAGTAGCTATTTGGTGGCATCATCAGCTGTTTGCAGGAGAGAAAAAGTCAGCTGGCCACACCATCCTGGGAAAAGTCCCCAAGTGTCCAAATTTTGATCATGTGACCATAGGGATGCTGCAACAGCCATAAGTGTGAAAAACAGTCATAAGTCATTTTTTTTCAGTGCCGTTGTAGTTTTGACTACCCACAGGACCACCTGTATCATTTCATATTAGATAAGCTCAAACCTCTACTTTCTTTAACATCTTGTTATAATTTGTATTTTTTCTTTGCATATAAATTTAGGTATACCTTGTTACCATTGTTTAGTAGATACATCACGTGTCAAAACAAATATTGCCTTGAATAAAAATAACATTCTAGGTAAAACATTCATCTTAATCACAGAAATTTCCCCCAACACAAACAATTGTAATTTTTCCTATATTGGCATATCATTTTTAATTTTATTCCATGTCTTAATATAATTATTTCGAAATGACATCCAATTCACATTTGTTAAATTAACACTCAATTTTTTACCCTTTTCTTAATCCCAAAACACTTTTTGTTCATCAATGGTTTGATCTTGCATTTTCATATTAACAATTGTTTTTGTTTATTATTCTTAAAAGGAGCAAATGTCTGAAATTCTTTTAGTTTTCTCATTAATAATTCAATCCTCTTTAAAGGATCTTCCAAAACCAGCACCAAAAAAATCTGCAAAAGATCTCAACATATAAATTTATTTTTAAATTTTTACATCTATTATCCACTTATCTTGCCCTTTCCCTATTCAAAATTTCAGGAACCAAAATACACAAAAGGAGGAATACGTCTTGTTCCTTTTTGTACCTCATAAGCTTTTGTTATTTCTTCATTACCAATAATTTGTGCTTTCTGTGAGGTATATAAATTGATTTTACCCATTTATAAAATTCTCTCCAAAACTCATACCTTCCAAACTTTAACAAAAGCGCCAGTTTAAATTGTCAAAAAATTTCTCTGTATCTAAAAAAATTAATACAGCTTGTTTTTCATTATGCTATTCCAAGAATTCATGTCCAACATCATTCTAACGTTATATTTTAACTGTCTTTTAAGTAAAAATCGATATTGATCTTCAGAAATAATTTTTTGCAGATTTTTTTCAATCTATCTTCTAAAATTGCTGTAAATAACTTATAATCATATTCAGTAATATTGATCTATAATTTCTTGCCCCTAAGTATTATTGCTCTATCAGCCACTGTCAAAATAAATTTCTGGCATGTTTTTTTCCTTGAAGGATAGAATTCATCATATTTTGGATGGTAAAAGATTATTCTGAAAACATTTATAATAAGAACCTGATAATCCATTAGTCCTGGTACATTTCCTGATATTTTCATAGCTTCAGAAACTTCCCTTATTGTTATAGGTCCATTCCTAATCTATCTTTTTTTCTGTATAAGCTTTGATAAGTTTTTTTTAAAAATATTCATCATTTTTTCCAATATCTGGTCCTTTATACAAGTTAGAACAACTCTGTTAATTCTGGTTTTTGAACAGGCACATTGTCCATATCTCATTCTTAAAGTTTCAAAATCATTTTTCTTTCTCTTTTCTTAATTAATATGCTAACAATTTTCCTAATTTATTCACAAATTAAAAATTCTTTTAAATTTCAAAAATCTTTATTTTCATTTTTCTTATTGAGAATATAGATAACTATTGTTGTAATTTGATATGAAATGTTTAACTTTTCTGGCAGTGTCTTTAATTCTTCCTCTTTTCTTTTTATCTCATTTGAAATAGCCTGTATTTCCTTGAGTCTTCTTTTTACATTCAGCATTATGTTGCATAAAATAACCACAAAAGGCTATTCCCTAGTACAGTGATACAGGAAGCAGGAGCAAAACAGGAGCAAAACATACAAAACCCACCAGTTGCCAGAACAATATGGAAAGTTATCGTGCTGAGGAGTAGTCTTCCTTCAAATTTCAGATGCTAGGGATTTAGGGCTGGCACTTTCAGAACTTTGGTTTGCTCCAGCAGGAGTTCGCGTTTCACCTTGATTTTGTTTCTCAGAGGGGGAAAAAACGGAAAAAAATCTCCAGGGTGTTTGGTTGTGAACACTGTCTAGGTGTTTTGAATGTTGATTTTATTGCATAAGTTAAAATAGGTAAACCCATCAACCATAAATCTGCTGGTATCCTGCTCTGCCAGCTCTTAGTTCACCCTTGTTTGCATTACACCAAGATGTTGGTATCTTCCTCATCTTGTCATATTGTCTACTAGTCTCTGAGGCTTCTGTTAGAACTGCTGCTATCAGTGACATAGCAGCTGCTGGAAGGTGTTGTGTTGCACAAGGCGTAACTGGTTGATGGGTTATAATGGCACTGAAAAAAAAGACATACAACCAGTCCTCATACTTATGACCATCATAATGTCCCTGTAATCACATGATCAAAATTCAAGCATTAGGCAACCGGCATGTATTTACAATGGTTGCAGTATCCTGAGGTCATGTGATCACCATTTGTAACCTTTTAAGGGGGCTACTGACAAAGTCAATGGAAAAATGTTTGTACTGACAAAGTCAATGGAAGAATACCACAAAGAAGAGGGAGTCAACTTATTTTCAAAAGTACCAGAAGGCAAGACAAGAAACAATGGATGGAAACTAATCAAGGAGAAAAGCAACCTAGAACTAAGGAGAAACTTTCCAACAGTGAGAACAATTAACCAGTGGAACAGCTTGCTTTCAGAAGTTCTTAAAAAGTTATTTTTAACAGACTGGAGAGCCACTTGTATCAAAGTGTACAGGGTCTCCTACTTGAGCAGGGGGTTGGACTAGAAGACCTCCAAGGTCCCTCCCAGTTCTATTCTGCTTGTTGATTTATTATTGATTTAAGAAGCTGGATTTGCTTAAAGACCATAGCAAAAAGGTGATAAAATCTTTACTTGCATCTCAAACCATTCATAAATCAGTACGTTTGTTATTTTCAAAAATTTCTATTAATTTCTTCTTGCAATCCTCCACTATTGACTCTTACTTTAATAGTATTTCATTTAATCTCCATCTGAAAGATTTCCTTTTAAATTTATAGGATCAGAAAGTTTTCAGCACAATCTGGAGTCTGGGCATCTTTCCTTCTAAAGTTGAAGAGCAGCTGCAGTCTATCCCAACCTGAAAGGCAGGTGGGGAATGCAGCAGCTAGAGCAGCTGCTTAGCTCTAAGGACACATTTGACTCAGGAACTGGGCGGGCTGGCTGGAAAACCTGGAGCAGATCTCCCACTTGGTCTGCGCAGGGAAAGCTTTAGAGTGAATTAGGAAACGTTTAATCCACTTGCACTTGGTGGAGCAGTGGGCAAATGCCTCCTTAAGTAAAACCAGCTGCCTGCAATTAGTGCAGGTTCGCATCCCACCAGGCTCAAGGTTGACTCAGCCTTCCATCCTTCCGAGGTAGGTAAAATGAGGACCCAGATTGTTGGGGGCAATTAAGCTGACTTTGTAATAATGCCGCTTGGGGTGTGTGTGAAAGCCCTAATAAGCAGGCATATACATAGAATGAAGGCTACTGCTAAGCTTGTAAGCCGCCCTGAGTCTTCGGAGAAGGGCGGGATATAAATGGAATTAAAATAAAAATAAAATAAAAAATATGTTTGATGACAAACAGCCTTATGTTTATAAGTGACACTTTTCCTACTAAGTACCTGCATGTCATAAGTATTTGAATTAAAATTACCATATTAAAATCAAACCTGATGTTTTTTAATTTTTATTTGGTGTGCGTTGGAAGAGGGGTAGTCTTATACGGCGAGTATAGCCCAAACCCTATAATTTAACAGGAAATGTAGGGGGTCGTCTTATACGCCCAGTCGTCTTATACGCCAGAAAATACGGTACATTATCTGGGGATATCATTTTTCTGTCTCCATATATACACTAAAGCTAAGTTATCTGTCATTTTTTTTTAAAAAAAAGCTTTTAGTAATTCACCTTCAGTAACTTGAATATTCTTCTCTGATGTGCTAACTGTGAAGAAATCACTCCCTTCCAATCTCCCATCAAACACCAATCTTCATAAGAAAAAGCTTGTTAGTCACTCCATAAGTTATATAAAAAAATTCATTTATCTTCCTTAGGGCATAAATTCCCCAAATCATGGTTTTAGCCCCTTGTAATTCAACCTTGTAGCCCCGTGTAATTCTACCAAGATCATGGTAGAATTACAAATAGATGGCAAATAGATGAGGAAGAATAGATGAGGAAGAATAGATGATGGCAAATAGATGAGGAAGAAATGGAGGTAGTGACAGATTTTATTTTCCTGGGCTCCAAGATCACCGGAGATGGGGGCTGCAGCCAAAAAATTAAAAGACGCTTGCTCCTGGGGAGGAAAGCCATGGCAAATCTAGATAACATACTGTAAAGCACAGGCATCACCCTGCCAACAAAAGTGTGTATAGTCAAGGCTATGGTCTTCCCAGTTGCAATGTGTGAAAGTTGGACCATAAGAAAGGCTGAGTGCCAAAGAATTGAGGCCTTTGAACTATGGTGCTGGAGAAGACTCCTGCAAGTCCCTTGGACTGCAAGGCGTTCAAACTGGTCAGTCCTAGAGGAGATCAACCCTGACTGCTCTTTAGAAGGCCAGATCCTGAAGTTGAAACTCAAATACTTTGGCCACCTAATGAGAAGGACTCACTGGAGAAGAGCCTAATGCTGGGAAAGATTGAGGGCAAGAGAAGAAGGGGACGACAGAGAATGAGGTGGCTGGATGGAGTCACTGAAGCAGTAGGCGTGAGCCTAAATGGACTCCAGAAGATGGTAGAGGACAGGAAGGCCTGGAGGAACATTGTCCATGGGTCAGACACGACTTCGCAACTAACAACAATAATTCAATTTCTACACCAACAAATCAGTCATGTTCATCAGTTAATAGATGTTCTGGTTTTAGTTGAAATTTAATAGAAGGCAACGCCATTTATTTTTTTAAGTCCAGCTGAAATACATTCTCCCAACTTTTACAAGTTAAATAGTTTATGTTTTTTTTCCTAATAAGACTCTGTTGTAGGAAAATGTTGTTTTAATTTTTTTAAGTAGTGATTATTTCTTGAGGTGCATTTGCTCCATTTATGTTTCACGTTAAGCATTTATAATCCATAATTAGGCTAATGGTTTAAAAAAATCAATGCCAGTAGCACCTAATTCAGAATCACCTTTTTCAAAATCATTTTGCATCTGTTGAGATTTTGGAGCAGTCTCTTTTGCAACCTTCATTTGAATGTCCCAGATTTACTTCAAATTCCCCCCTTTCGCTCTCCCAAAATCTGACCTTTTGAACAGATTTCATTCAAAATCTGTTTAGAAGTAAAAATCATACCTTCTAATTTGTCCCAATAAGATAAAAATCTTTTTCTGTTTTGGTACTCACATATCCTATCAAAAAGGAATAGTTTTTAAGTATTAATTCTTAAGTAGAATTCTAATTAGAATTTCTTTTAGGATAATTATATCTACATTATCAATCTTCTCTTGTGTTTTTTTAGCCTTACAAAATGCACTGAACATCCCTTTAAACATTTCTTATCCTTTAAAAATGTGAGTTTATTAGATACAACTTATGAATCTCTTGCCTCAGTATCCTCATCTTCCCAGTCCAAAAAAACTGGTCAATGCTGGTATAATTTTTCCTTCATATTTTCATCTGAACTCCATGGGATAGCTTTAAATCTCAAACTTAACTCCTTCAGAGTTCCCAGCCACACTATTCATTTTCTTCTCCAGTTCTCCATTTCTAACTTTTGATTTACTTTTCAAAATGTCCATCTTATCATTAGCTTCTTTTATATCTCTAGACATTTGTTTGAGAGAATTTTCCACCTTTCATCTTATCAAGGCTTCCATCTTTTTTCCCCAAAGACTGAATAGGGCTTCATGAGACTGAGTCAATTTAGATCCCAATTCATCGAACACTGTGTGTAGTATTGCTTTATCACTTTATCTTCCTTCTCTAACAATTGTTCTAAGGCAGCGGCCTCCAACCTTTCTGGCTTAGTGGACTGGTGGCGGCAGTAAGGAGGGGAGAAGGGATGTTTTCGCATGTGCATGGCACTTTTCCAAATGCATGCTCACCCACCATTTCTGTGCCCTGGTTCCAAACAGGCTGCGGCCTGGCAGCGGGACATGGACCAGGGGTTGGTAACCCCTGTTCTAAGGAACGTCTTCTACTCTCTATTCTCACTGCCTTATACATCATCATTTGAAAGCTAAATTGTTAAAAAGAAGATAAGATAAACACAAGCTTCGTCTACTTTTTAAAATTGTAATTGCAGGCATGCACCACATCTGTTTCCACAGTTACAACCAAATATTCAATCTATTCATATATACTTGGAAACCTCTCCCTTTCCCCTCAGCATGGCTGGCTCAGGAATTCTGGGAGTTGAAGTCCATGAGTCATAAAAGAGCCAAGGTTGCCTACCCCTGGTATATAACTATAGTATAATCATAATATTTGATTTTGCCACTATTATTAAAAATCATTTTAAAACTAGACAAAAAGCGTCATTGGTTAACTTTACAAGAACTAGATTAATAGGAATTAACATTTTGTTCTAACATAACTGCATATTATTTTGATATTATCAAAATACATGCATTATATAACAAACATAAAACCTGTATAATATATGTCACTCTATAATATAGTTTATTTGTTAGTAAAGTCAAATCCCTGGTTGGGATCCACAAAAAATGATAATAGACAAGATACTATTTAATCAAGGGACAAATAAATAACTTTTACAATAATTATAATAAAATGTATTTTGTGGATTCTTCTCGATTCTCTATGAACCTTTTTGTCCTATATTCTAATTTATTTAAAATTTGAAATTAGTAGTTCATTATTTTTAAACCACTTATACCAGCAGAAGAATACCTATACTGGTCCACTTATTAATGGGCAAGACTTATCAAAAATGATGATTCTAAATAGTCAGTAACAGACTATTTATATACTAACGCTTACCAAGGTATAACATTAAAGAACCTAAGGTATAATATATAATACAATACCCCGTATGTAGTATAGAATATATACTCAATTATGAGAATAATTGATATATCAATGTTTTCTATGACATATATTTTAATTAATACTTACCTCTTTTCTGAACCCAGCCTTCTTTCACAATTGTAACATCGCTCATGATGGCTCTACTGAGCCTTCAGATTAAAGAATATTTTGCAGTATTACTTTTAGAGTTCCTTTATTCTTCTGACTTTCCAATATTTTAAAGCAGCCTGAAAGTGTAAATAAACAAAAATTAACTCTTCTGATGTCCCAGTAATACTTAAACTATTTATTTATCACACTTATATAGCTGCCCAGCTCACTAAAAATGATTCATAATAAATGAATTTATATTCATAAAAATATAAAAAAAATCATCTTGAACAAGAAAATATTATAAAAACTTTAAACTGTGCAAACTGCACAGAATGAACAAAATATCAATCACAGTGGAGTCATCTCAAAAAGTTTTCAGCTTCCTGAGGTTCCCAAGCTTGATAATATAAAAAAGTCTTAAGAAACTTCCAAAACAATAGCAGAGATGGAGTTAATGTGACTTCAGGGATGTGAAGAATGTTCTTAAGGCAAATGTCATACAAGGAAGGACTGCCTCCCGGCACTCATCAAATGTAAGTTCCTAGAAGATAGTATCAATAACATGCCTTCTCTGCCATATCAAATGGGATGGGCTGATGTCCCCAATCCCTGGGCCGTGGTCCACTACCAGGCAGAAGAACCTGGCTGCGCAAATGGTGGACAAGTGTGGGCAAAGATCTCCTCATCTGCCACTCACAGGGAACTGTCCCCTCCCCTCCCTACTGGGCCGTCAAACCAGAAAAGTTGGAGACCACTGACCTAAAGGCAGTTCTCAGGTAACTGGACCTATTTCATGAAGGACTTTAAAGGTTAAAACCAGCGAATTGGACCCAAAACCAGATTGGCAGTCAATGCAGCTTGCAGAGCAGAGGTATAATATCTTCTAGGAGCAGACATAAACTGCCTGTGCCTTTGCATTCTTTAGCAGTTGAAGCTTCAAGATATTCTTCAAGGGCAGCCCCATGTACAGCACATTACAGTAATCCAATTTGGAGGTGAGTAGGGCATAAATGACTGTGAGCAGAGTCCCCTGATCCAGGAAAGGAGGCAACTGGTGCACAACATGAAGATGTGCAAATGCTCTCCCAGTGATGACTTTAAATATAAATATTGGCAATTTTCCCACAAAATAGTACATAGAATAGTTTATAAAAAAATGTAAAACGATGTAGAAGAGCAGGCAAAGCTAGGGGGTGGAATTAATTGTATAATCAGCTTAGAGTCATTATGTTATCACAAATGGTCCAAGCCCAACCCTCTTGAATTCCATTGACCCTTATTTGGCACCAATTTATTACTGAATTTTAGTTGACTAGATTCTTGAGCATAAGTTTGAACTGCAGCTTAATGTATGAACCTGATCCTTTGCGCCTGTCAAATACGTAGATAACACTTAAGACATAGTAATAACAACAATAGTAACAAAAAGTCTTAAAAAGCACAGATAACAATAAAATTTTATCTAGCATCAGGATAGCAACAATGGTGTGAATAAAATTAGCCTGGCCGAAATAAAAATCATTAGTTTTGTCACCCATTTCATCAATAAATTATAGTTCCTAATATATATACTTTTAAATTTTAACAAGTTGCCTCTATCGATATTTCAACATTGCTGTGATGGATATTGGTTCTCCCTGTCCATGAGCAGAACAATAATCTTATCACAACTGAAAAAAATGTAACTCTTTTATCTAGCAACAGATGGCTTATGAACTACATGACGAATTCTAAAATTGCACCACAGATATCCAGTGGCATATCAGCCATTTTAGCTACAGATAATCCTCAATTTAAGAGCATTTGTTTAGTGTCTGTTTGAAGTTACAATGGTGTTGAAAAAAGTGATTTACAGTCAGTTCTCGCAGAATAACTACATAACTATGACCATCGCAGGATCCCACAATCATGTGGTCAAAGTTCAGATTCTTGGCAACTGGCATGTATTTACAACAGTTGTAAATGTGATCACCATTTGCAATCATCCCAGGGGGCTTCTGACAAACAAACTAAGTAGAGAAAACCAGATTCACTTAAAACTTCATGATTACTTAATGACCACAGTGATTTGCTTAACAGCTGTAACAAAAAAAATCATAAAATTAGGAAGCATGTCTACAGGAACAGAGGGATAGAAAAATATGAAATCGGTATCAGAACAATACAGAACAAACCATGTCTGATGTACTTGTTTCTGACAATGCAATATAGACTCAAAAAGCCAGGGATTATTCCATCATTCCACCATTGTTTTCTCATCAATTTCCTGCATACACTAAAGTTACAAAATTCCTTCTGGTGGTCAGTTAGCAAATACAGTGCATTCAGAAAGTATTCAGACCCCTTCACTTTTGTCAATTTTGTTATGCTGCAGCCTGATTCTACAGTTGTTGAAATTCATTTTTTTCTCATTAATCTATACTCCGTACCCCATAATGACAAAGTGAAAACAGAACTTTAGAAATGACTGTAAATTTATTAAAAAGAAAAAAAACTGAGACAATTGGGAGACAGAATGTTCTATAAGTAACCTAATCCTGTGCCATGTAGGATTTTATAGATTCTAACCAGATTGTGAATGCTCTCCCTGATGCTCCTGTTAAATGAATGCAAAGGTAATTAAGCAAGAACGGGGTACCTCATGAGTGGGGGAGGCCCTGGGAGGCATCTGGATCCATAAAAGAGGCAGACAAGCAGCACAAAGCTTTGCAAAGCCAAAAACAGCCTAGCAGGAGGGAAGAACCCAACTAGATTAGGTAGGACCTACCACCACATTCCAAAGCCAGGAAAATAAGTCTCTGTGCTTGGTTGATGAAGTCACATTTGTAGGCTGAGCCTAAGTCTCCATCCCTGCCTGTTGGGAGACAGCAAACCTCTCCTGGCTCTTATTTATTTATTTATTGATGGGATTTATATCCCGCCCTATCTCCCAAAGGACTCAGGGCGGCTAACAACAAAACATATAATAAGTACAGAAATCAAGATAAAAATAAAATTGAAATCATCTGTGCAATAAATTAAAATTAAAGAATTAAAAAATAAATTAAAAATTCTAAATATAAATTAATTAAAATGCCAGTCCAGGTCAGCCTGGTGGAACAGGAGTGTTTTGAGGCCGCGGCGAAAGGATTGGAGGTTTTGGGACATCCGAAGCTCAGGGGGGAGCTGATTCCATAGGGCTGGTGTTCCCACAGAGAAGGCCCTCCCCCTGGGGGTCGCCAGCCGACGTTGCCTAGCTGACGGTACCCTGAGGAGGCCTTCTCTGTGTGAGCGTACTGGACGATGGGAATTTGTTCCCAGCAGCAGATGGTCCTGCAAGTATCCCGGACCTAAGCCATGTAGGGCTTTAAAGGTAAGTACCAGCACCTTAAATCTCACCCGGAGGGCAACTGGTAGCCAATGCAGCTCACGCAGGAGGGGTGTAATATGGGAGTATCAGGGTGCTCCCATCACAACCCGTGCAGCTGCATTCTGCACCAGCTGAAGCCTCCGGGTGGTCTTCAAGGGCAGCTCCATGTAGAGAGCATTACAGTAATCAATACGGGAGGTGACGAGTGCGTGGGTGACTGTACGTAGGGCATCTCGGTCCAAAAAGGGGCGCAATTGGTATATAAGACGAATCTGTGCAAATGCCCCCCTAGCCACGACTCCAATATGATCTTCAAAACTGAGTCGTGAGTCTAGGAGGACGCCCAGATTGCATGCTCTATCAATGGGAGGTAACATCTCTCCTCCTATAGTCAGAGATGGAAACTCTTGGACTAAACGAGATGACGGTATGTACAGCCACTCAGTCTTGGCCGGGTTGAGTCGAAGCCTGTTTTCTCCCATCCAAATCTGTACCGCTTCCAGGCAACGGGACATCACATCGAGGGCATCACTGGGTTGGTTCGGGGTGGAGATGAATAGCTGGGTATCATCAGCATATTGATGATATTTCACCCCGAAGCTACGGATGATCTCTCCCAGCGGCTTCATATAGATGTTGAACAGGAGGGGCGAGAGCACCGAACCCTGAGGCACTCCACAATTAAGGGGCTGGGCTTTGGGGAAGAAAGCCAACTACACCCCACTCCCTCCCTCCAAAACCCATAATTCTCCAAGAAAAAAGGAAAGCTGGGAGGGACAGACTTATTGGTTTTTCTCCTTAATGGGAGGGGGAAGGATTAGGTACTGACACTAAACTCTTCAGCTCTGCCCTCCAACCTTGATCTCTTTTAACTACTTGTTAAATTTACTGCCCAGAGTGCCAAAGTTTATGGGTGACCAAAGTTAAAATGAAATACACAATATGAATATAAAATCTGATTTCCTCACTGCTTTAGAACTTTTCCTTTCTACACATTTCAAAAGTAGATGCTCACACAGTCAGTCAGTTGATAATGAACAGCACACTAACCAGACACTGCAAGTCATGAAAAAGAAATCATTATTACAGCTAGGGGTCTCAGGAAGCTAATAATATTATTGAAGCAAAGAAAAGATAGGAAGGTACTAAAAAGGTAACTCATATGACTATAGGTAGTCCTCACTTAACAAGAACAGTCATGACCAGTAACTCGATTGCTAAGCAATACAGTTAAGTGATACATCACATGACTTGCTGGACTTATAAAATCAGCATGTCACCTGTAGTCATTAAGGATGACATCAAGTGATCATGACTTACTGCCAGCTTCTTCACTGACTTTGCTTGTCAGAAGCTGCCTATTAAGCTTGCAAATGACAATCATGTGACCACGGGACACTATGATTATTGTATATGCATGTAAATGTTGGTTGCATAATGAAGTTCCCTGTTGCATCTACTTGTTTTCCTTTAGGCCTTGGTCTGGAAAACAATGGTGGGGGAAAAATTCTAAAGGAGACCTAAACATCTTCAAAGATAAATACAGTCACAAGACTGCTATATTCTCTCAATATTCTCTTTGCACTATTACAAACAAAGGCAATAAGACCAAGAGAAGGCTGAAAAGAAATCAGTATCTTAACTTTCCTTCATGTATTTGTTTTAAATCAAGCAGCAATTCAGAGTCTACCATCATGCAGAAAAACAATCAGTGGATGGAGAATGAAGGTCCTTCAGAGAATCATCCTGCCTTCTATTACCCAAAATAAAAATATTAATCTAAGTAGCAAACTATAAATTCTGCCCTGACACTTAGAAATTATGGAGATCCTACATGGTATTGCCAAACGTATAGTTGATATACTACCTACTGCCCCAGTGAAGCATTATTCATTATTATTGAATACAAATGAAGCATATTGATGCTTCTATCTCTTACAAGCATCTATTTTATTATTCATTTCTATCTTGCCTTTATTATTTTTACAAATAACTCAAGGTGATAAATATATCCAACACCTTCCTTCTCCTATTTTCCCAACTCTTCTGTGAGGTGGGTTGGGCTAAAAGACAGCAACTGGCCCAAAGTCACCCACCTGGCTTTCATGGCTAAGGTGGGACTTGAACTCATGGTGTCCCAGTTTCCAATTTGGTACCTTAACCACTAGACCAATCTGGCTTAACTATAAAAATAATTCTGGCCGTTCTTTGATTAACATGATAATCAAATAATCACAACATCAGTTCTACTGCTTTATAACGTATTAAAACAGGGGTGTCAAACTGCTGGCCCATGGGCCAGATGCATCATCAGGAAGCCACACCCACCCCATTGCCAGCAATGGCAAAAAAGCTCCAATACGTTGCATGACATCACATGACGTCACGAGTTTGACATATCTGTATGAAAGAAAACTGTTTTACAATAATTTCCATAATGCAAAACAATACTTCTGTTTTGGATATTTCCTTTAATTCTAGTTATGTCTGATAAACAAAAGAACTAACACTATATCAGTGAAGAAAAATAATATAATTCTGAATCCTAACTGAGCAAAGATGAAAAAGTAAAACAAAATACTAAGCAATCCCAAAAAATCTATAAAAAAGATTTTGAAACCACTAAGTATCTCAGAGATATCTGAGGTAATTACAATAGGCACTCACCCAATAAAGTGCATTCAAAACTTACATAAAGGTTGGGTTCTAATTCTTCTATTGTCACACTAAAATTCATATTCATAGGAGAAAGTTTTCTATTTTTTGTTTGCCTTCTCTTTTTCTCTGCATCAATTCCTGTGGAAGGAGTAAGAAATTCTTGCAAATATAGTTTGTAAACAATATGATTGTTAGAAACGTATACCAAAACTTATGGAAATAATACTTCCTACATGTAACAGCCATTGAACATCTACTCACCATCTCTTTCTACATCAGTAATTATGCCTCAGATTGGTATAATGTGCATCTCTATTAACAGTTTATGCTCAAGGCAGAAAACATGTTTTTCATTATAACCATGAGATAAACCATGTATCTTTCCTCTTTTAAAGTCTCCAATTTAAAAATAGCAGAATTATGAAATTCAAAATTTAGATAATATAGCTGTGGCTATTAACTTCAAGATGACATTTTTATATTTATATACTAAAGGCCTGAATCATATTGAGAAGTCAATGGAAAGACCAAAACATACTTATTACTGACAATTAAAATGAAACTATTTCCTAAAGTATCTATTTCTCTCAGAATCAGGACACCAAGTAATCCTATACAATTGGCAACACACAATTTACTAGCTGCTTATTCACATGTTTACTGAAATATAAGCATCAATATCAAAACCAAATAACACCTTATATGTGATCTGCTTTAGTTGGAAAACTTTCTTAAATCTCACAGGAAAATTTCTAAGAAAGACCATTTTATTGAAACATTGCATAACAAAAATTGGGATGCTATTGATACTTTTTTACCACAATCTAATTCATAAACAAGCTATGTTCAAATGTAGTTGTAAGAGGTTTTTATAAGCATGTAACTGATGTTTATGATATGTTCATGGTCTTTATGAGCACAGAAAAGATTTCTTTACAAATTCTTAAATTAATAGTTAGCCCAAGCAAATAAACATGTAGCGTTTTCTGTACTGGTTTTGTACTGTTTGGAAGGAGCATTTAACAGAGAGAAAAAAGCAATTCTGAAATCTTGTTTTAAAATGCTTAGTAGAAAATATACCTTTAAAAAGAATAATTCATTTTTATTCGTAATAAAAATTAAACCATTTAAGAAGTAGCTCAATTACTCAATATTCATATATATTCAATCTTTCCCAGCTTTTCACTTTCACACTGTGACTCTGTACAGAATGTAAACAATATTCAATATTTTGCAATAAACAGGGTAATTAAAAGCAATTCCCAACTTTCAAAACTATTAGTATAGTTTTCTGATCTGTTAACTATAGATCGTAACAACACTAAGTTTAGAATAAGCCTTAACAAATGCTACAGAGATAGCTTCCAGCATAACATTTGAATAAAACAGTCTTATTTTCATAAATGAGTTATAAAGATGATTTTAGGGCCTCCATTTAAAGAAAAATATAGCCAAACTTTAATTCTTTATTTTTAGCTATGCCACTTAATTCCAAATTCTACTGCAGCTGCAGGCTAAAGAATTTATTCTTGTTCTTAAAAGCCTTCAGTCCAAATTTAATCAGACTTTGAAAAAGCCTGGCTCAAGTTGAAGTCAATACCTTGGTAATTATTTGCATGTGTCTACATAGTATAGTTGCAACAGTATGAAAGCAGTTTTTCCCTGCTTTCTGTTGGGACTTTTTTCAATATTATAGTCTTTGCTACCCGTATATCCTGAGATTTCCCAATGGTGCTTCATCCTATACCAACCTAGTTTGACCCTGCTGAGCTTTTCAAGATCAACCAAGAGCTGTTAGGTGCTGCCATCTACTGTAAGCTTAATCAGACTTCTGTGTAGTAAATACCACTTATTTCAGTAGGACATAAATATCTAAGTAAACAAATTTAAATAGGCTAAATTGGGAGTAAAGTGAGCTGGGAACAATAGCCTGTGTCCCAACTGCTATTATAGCTCTATTTTTATATAGCTATATCTGTTCATTTTATATTAAACCATTTTGCAAAGTTTGTCATATAATCATATTCTGATCACAATTTATAGTGCATACTGACTTGAATTACCAAAAACATTTTCAAAAATTTACACTGTCATTTGCATAATTACTACTTTCAGGTAGAAAAAGTGAGTGAAGCCAAAATACATATGTAAATATCTATTCATACAATAAGATTTCTCTTTTTCCATGCTTCCCAAAGTTTATTTTTGAGGGTTCCTCCTCTAAGTATCATACAGTAGGAGATTTTGAGAATGTGCAAAGGGCTACAAGAACAAATTGTCTCTTCCTTTTGTATTTATACATCCAGTTCCTTCAGTGGAAAGATAAGAATTCTATCCAGAATAACATGTTAAGACATTAATCACATGTATTTTAGATGGAAATAAATCTGTTTGAACTCAGAAAATCTCCTACCTCCTACTCCCAATGAGCTGTTTGTATGAAAAGATAAAATAGTATGTTTAAGTGATATTCTTTAAATTAAAATCAGATAAAACCATATATTTGATTCCAATTCAAAGCACACTTTATTGGTAGGCTAGGAAAGTGATATTTCTTTCCAAATAAACTTCTATATAGCAAAACTCTGTTTTACTGTGAATAGAGGAGAATCCATGAAAAATCAAATTATATTTGACATGCACAATAAATACTATTTAATAACAGCTTCTAGAATAATTTGTAGAAGTTAAAATAATGTAAAAACAAACATTAAAAATAACTATCCACAGCAAAACAAGGGAAAAATAAAAAAAAAATCTAAAACAAATTCATTAACCAAATATGGAAAAGCAGAATTGTAGATATTGTTGCTATAAAATATGCACATGCCTCTTCTGAGCAAACATCTTTATCTTGTCCAGTTAACAGATACACACATAAGTACAATCCCATGAAAGACACTGGGATCAATTTAAACCCACTGAGAGTAAATAGAAATATGAGAATTTCAGTTAGGATTTTTGGAGGAAAATTGATTCATCCACAGAAGAATGCACTCTCTACAAACAAAAAAAAAGGCAAAGACAGAAGAAATGCATCTGGAAAATATTTACTAAAAATGTACATTTGAAATTGTAGCTTTTACATAATATAGTATTTTATGTTAATTCCTACTAGGGAAGCAAAAAAAACTAATCCATATTAAAAGTTCATAAAGCATTCTGCTTAAATTCTAATAGGAATTTGTAAATTTAATTTAGTCCTCAGAGTTTATTATTTTGTTTACTCCTTTATGTGTTTGCTCCTATTTGTGAAATATAAAGAATGTTTAATTTCCTACTTTACCTCATCAAAACTTGTATTACTTCGTATGATTCCAAATACAATAGTGTTTTTTTTAAAAAATGGAACTTTTTAAGATGAGGCAACAAAAATGTTTCATGCTATTTCATCAATCCTATACGTCAACATTATAATTATACATTAGTTTATACATCAGTTATGATGTATAAATAAAATAATAATTAAATTTCTGCGAAGAAAACACTAAATTATTTGAACAGAATGCCATGATATTTTAACTGAAGTGACTGATTAACTGGGGGGGGGGGGAAATCTCACGTACAATACTGGAAAAGACTGCATTGAAATTTTCAGACTGTGTTTGAAAGTATTAATTCCTTTGAATCGTGGGCTACATAAATTGAAGGAAAGCAGCATCAGACAAGCAATAACGTACATCAATGCCTGTACATCCAAAGCAAGTAACCACCACGGCTGTCCAGCAGACGTGATGTAAACAAGCAAGCTTTGTTTACTTGCATCAGCATCTGCAGACTTCCGCCAGAAAGAGCAGGGCTGCCTCTTATTTATTAGAACAAGCAGGTTTGTCGTAACGGAAAAACAGAAAGGATACTACTTCATCAAGCGCATTTTAACATTCACTGACGCCCAGGAACAGAATGTAAGAAGAGATAAGAACATACAAGGAGGAAGCACAGTGACCCAAGCGTTTCCTGAGGGAGGGAGGGAGGGAGGGAGCTGGGATGTGGCGGTTGGGCACAGGAGAGAAGCGAAACGTTGCAAACTGTAACGCGCCATCCCTCTCAACAAGCACCTCAGATACAAGAGCATTTCAGCAACGCTCCACACAAATCGTGGGGGTGGGTGGGGGGGTGGGCTGCGCGCGCCAGTGTTGTTGTGATGTGCCTCGTGGCCAAGCACACACCTTCTCCCTCCTTCCTCTCACCACCCCCCCCTCCATTCCACGAGATAGTAACGTTACATAACCCTTCCGCCGCCACAAGAAAGCCCGATAGGCCCCGCCAACCCGGCCACCCCAGAAGAAGAGGACTTTGCATTTTAAATCTAAGCTGCTGCAAGCGCTGGTTGAAGAGCAGGAGGAGGAGGAGGAGGAGGAAGAGGAGGAGCTGCGAAAACGAGGCAGCAGCAGCCGCCGCCGCCGCCTCCTCCTTCTCCTTCTCCTCCTCCCTCTGTCACTAGGCACGTTTAGGATGGCGGCGGACGAAAGGGGAACGCCGCGTTGGGCCACGGGGAGCGGGAAGGAGGAGACGGAGCAGTCGCCGGAGACGCGAGGCTTCCCCACCCGTCCCCTCCTCCCTCGCCTCAGCTGCCCCCAGAGCTACCGGCACCCAGCCGGCCTCCCCAACGCCGCCCGTCTCCCCAGCGCGGGCGCGCGCGCGCGAGACCCCCCTCCCCTCCCCTCCCCCGCCTCTGCCAGCCTGCCTACCTGCAGCAAAAGGCGAGGGTGGCGGGTGGCGGGTGGCGGCCGTTGGCGCGGAAGCGGGTCTCCGGGCAGGGGGGCGCCCACGACCTCTCCTCCCTTGTCCCCCCTGCCGGGGTGAGAGTCCTGCGCGGCCGCGGTCTACCTCGGTGCCGGTGGCGAAGCTTTCGGACTCCAGCTAGCGGCGCCCTGAGAGATGCGGGCGGGGCGGCGGCTACATCGAGAGCGGTTGCCCTCCGCTATTTAGGGAGGCGCCCGCCTGGGCAGCTCGGCCGCAGCATCCAGGGAGTTAGGAGCGGCGGCGGCGGCGGCGCCTGTTCCCAACTGAATTCACCCGGAGCGGCCCCCGGGGCCCAGCGCTCGCCTCGATTCCTGCCGCCTCCTTCGCCAGGTTCGTTATTGACTTTGAGGAAAACTCCCGACGTCACTGGCTCTCTCTCCCCCCCCCCCCGCCCGCCCCGTGTCTCCCCCTCCAAGGCGACGGCGGCGGCAGCAGCAGTAACGTCGACATCCCCCCCAGATCTCGCGAGAAGCGCCAGCGGGCGGAATGGAGCGGGGGAGGGGAAAGGAGGGGGGAGGGTCTGCCAGACGGAGCAAGCAGGGAAAGGGTGGGGGCCGCCAGACAGAGGGAGAGCGCGGCGGGGCTGGCGGGCGACGGGAGGGAGGGAGACGGAGGTGAAGGCGTGAATGAGAGAGGGAGGCGGGAGGCGTCGGGGCTGCTGACCAACCGACGCGCATGTGGTTATAGCAAGGCGAAGATGAAAGGCAAGCCGGGCGGGCGGGCGGGCGGGTGGGAAGAGCGCAGTCCGCGTGATGGGGGAATACCTGTCGAAGGGGAACCTGTCGTGTTGGCGCGCCTCAGTAGGAATGCTGTTTCGGAGTAAGAAAAGTGGGCGAGAGCCTACCAGGCGGCTCAGACCGCTGGAGGCTCGCTCTCCGAAGCAGGACTTAGGAAAATTAAGTTTCATTTCATTTCATTTATTATATTTGTATACTGTAGAGCAGCGTTTCCCAACCTTAGGAACTTGAAGATGCGTGGACTTCAACTCCCAGAATTCCCCAGCCAGCTATGCTGGCTGGGGAATTCTGGGAGTTGAAGTCCACGCATCTTCAAGTTCCTAAGGTTGGGAAACGCTGCTGTAGAGGACAGGAAGGCCTGGAGAAACATTGTCCATAGGGTCGCGATGGGTCGGACACGACTTCGCAACTAACAACAACATACCGCCTTTCTCCCGAAGGACTCAGGGCGGTGAACAGAGCACATAAAAAATACAGAATACAGAAATTAAAAAAGAATTAAATCTGGTGTCAGATTTAAGAACAGCTTCTCAATCACGAATGAGAAATCGGTACACGGCCTTCCATTAATTTCGCTTCAGCAATCTTTGCAGGACGGGCAAGCAACAACATTTATGACTTCAAAAATCTCTGTAAACCTAAACCCGCCTGCCACAAATTTATCCGGGGTGGGGGGGTGGCTCTTGGAAGGGAAATTATTATCTGTTGCCAGATTATTATTTTTTATTGGCGTTCTCTGATAACATTATATGTTATAGGTGAACATATCCACGCACAGATAGTGGTATAGGAATACATAATTCACTTCTTCCTTCTAGTATTTATTTTAAAACTCATTTCCTCCAAACGAAAAGGGTTCTGAAAGATAGATAATGTGACAATTAATATCCATACAGTATTTTTCAGCATCAGTGGACACTTAACCAATGCTTACTGGTTATAGTTGAATACAGGTAGTGCTTGACTTACAACAGTTCATTTAGTGACGGTTCGAAGTTACAACAGCACTAAAAAAAGTGACATGACCATTTTTCACACAACCGTTGCAGCATCCCCATGGTCAAAATTCAGATGCTTGGCAACTGACTCACATTTATGATGGTTGCAGTGTCCCAAAATCATGTGATCCCCCTTTTGTGACCTTCTGACAAGCATAGTCAATGGGGAAACCAGATTCACTTAAAAACCATGTTGCTAATTTAACAACTGCAGTGATTCACTTAACAAATGTGGCAAGAAAAGTTGTAATATGGGACAAAACTCACTTAACAAATTTCTCACTTAGGAACATAAGTGTTCTAAATGGATGGTATAACTGATGCTACTTGTAACAGTAGTTCATCAGCCTATCAAATAATTAACTTGGTTGCAGTTTGTGGCCATTTTTAGCTTGCTTAATTAAGACACTAGATTTTTACAAAATAGATGCTTTAATCATTATTGTTGTGATATATATTAAAATATTTGTGTTGTATTTGTAATCTTAGTACTATTCTTCTCTATGGTTTATTATTTATTTACACCATTTCTCTACTGCTGACTATTGAAGCCTTTGTTTCATTAGCTCTTTAAGAAAGATAAACACAGAGTTGTAAATCCTTCAAAAACCTAACCACAGTTGGAGTTTCTGGATTAGAAGCTCACACTATAAGCAGTTTCAATTTCCAACTTCTATTCCAACTTCAGTGAAAATACGTATTAATTTTTTCATAAAGTGTGCTAATACTAATATTGCTGGGCATTCTACAGTAATTACTTTTTAGAAATCATAAATGATGTCTACAAAGTTGAGCCTGTACATGGGTCACTTCATATCAAACAGGTTAATTTATTGTCAATATTGTCGATATTTGCAACAGTAGTTTATCAGCCTATCAAATAATTAACTTGGTTGCAATTTGTGGCCATATTTAGCTTGCTTAATTAAGACACTAGATTTTTATGAAATAGATACTTTAATCATTATGGTTGTGATATATGTTAAAAATATTTGTGTTGTATTTGTAATCTTAGTACTATTCTTCTCTATGGTTTATTATTTATTTACACTATTTCTGTACTGCTGACTATTGAAGCCTTTATTTCATTAACCCTTTCTTAACTGATATAAATTATTTATTATAAAAGGGTTGAATATTGATATTATTAGATCCCATCTTAGGCACAAAGCCGGCTGAGTGACCTTGAGCCAGTCACTCCCAGCCTAGGAAGGAGGCAATGGCAATTCATTTCTGAAATCTTGCCAAGAAAACCACAGGGACTAATCCAGGCAGTCCCCAGTAGTCCACACCAATTCAGAGGCACCAGCATATTCGGGACACCGTTCTCTATTTCAAGTTGAGATACTAGCTCAAGTTCCATACTTATTTTCAAAGGAGAAAAGAGCTTATAGTATCTTCTTTAAGACTGAGACATTGAAATGAAAACATTTCAGCTGAATGTTGGAAGAAATTAAATTTGGGTATACTTAATAGAACCAATTATCTAGGAACAGGCTTGCACAACATGCAGCCTGCCAAGCTGCCTTGTATGGCCTGCTGGTATATTTTAAAACCTCAATCAATTTACAGTCACCAAAGTCACCACCATATGATTAATAACTTTCCTCAGTTTAAGGAGATTTACAGGTTATTGCTTTAGAAATAATCAATTTCAAACTTAAATTTCAAAACTGAAGGTTATGTTCTTACATAATTCTCAACCAGAACCCTCATCCTGACAGGTGTTTACATGTACTTTCTCCTCCTATTGAATATCCATAGATGCTACTAGTTGTATTCTTTACTTGAAAATTTGAAGCCTCTGCATGGCTTGCTTATCTCTTCCTCTATCCTCAACTTACAATGGGTCTGAGATGACATTAATTCTAAATAATTCCCGGATCTTATGCAACTATAACAATCACTGAACTGATTCTGTTGCAAGTAGAACATCCAAAATAGTTACATTTGACCAAGAAAAGAAACATTAAAAAATGAAAGAAGGAAAAAGTAAGAAAATAAAATCTTTCCATAATACTTAAAACAAATACACCATCACACCTAGATATTACGTATCTTAAAATTATCAGAGAACCCAAATGCATAGCTGCATTATTTACTTGCCTCTATCATGTGATTTAATACTATTTATGCAATTCTTGGAAAATGTCATCCATCAGTTTGAAATTAAGAATCATTAGTATGTCAATACACCAGACTAAGTTCAGGATGCTGACATAGTTCTGACACTTATGCCCAAGTGGGTGGGTTTTGGTATGACCTTTGCAGACCTGGATGGGACAAATTGAAGTCAAATGACGTTAAGAAAAGTTGTCATTTAGAAAATAGAATAGAATAGAATAGAGTAGAATAGAATGGAATAGAATGGAATAGAATAACAGAATTGAATGGGATCTTGGAAGTCTTCTAGTCCAACCCCCTGCTCAGGCAGGAAATCCTAAACCAGAAGTCTCCAACTTTTCCTGGCTCATGGACCGGAAGGAAGGACAACAGCTTCAAAATTGGTTTGCGCATTTGGTTTTTCTTGCCTAAATGTATAACCTTATTTTTAATACCATTGAATTTAATTTTGTTAGATAGCGCCCAATGTTAAAATCTGTCAAGATCCTTCTGTATCTTAAGACTATCTTCTGGCTATTCCTGGCAGCTTGGTGTTGTCTGCAAATTTGATGAGTTCCCCATCTATCCCCTCATTCAAATTATTGATAAAGATGCTGAAGAGTACTGGGCCTAAAACAGCCTTGGGATACCTTACTGCATACTTCCCTCCATGTAGATGCATTTCCATTGAGGACTACACATTGAGTACGGTTGATCAGCCAGTTACAAATCCATCTGGTGGTGATGCTGTCTAACCCACATTTTTCTATCTTATCAAGTAATAGGTTGTGATATACTTTATCAAATGCCTTATTGAAGTCCAAGTAAATTATATCCACAGCACTCCTCTGGATACTAATTTGTCACTTTGTCAAAGACTGCAATAAGATTTGTGTGGCATGATCTGTTTTTGACAAACCCATGTTGGCTTTTGGTTATTACTTTGTTTGCCTCTATAACTTTATTTCATTCATTGCTTGATTATCTTTTCCAGAACCTTTCCAGGTATTGAGGTCAGGCTAATAGGTCTATAGGTCCTGGATGGGAACTACATCAGCTTTGGTAGTTCCCTGGGGCTCCAGGATCTTTGAAAGATACAGTTTAGTGGTTCTGAGATCACATCTGCCGGTTCCTTGAGAACCTTGGGGTGTAATCCATCTGGTCCTGGTGATTTGAATTCGTCTAGGGCAGTGGTTCCCAACCTTTCCTATACCCCGCACCCCTAGAACACTTTTGATATATTCTCACACCCCTTACAAAAGTTCAAAATAACAGCAATAAATTATGCACATACACTATAATTTTGAAATTTCTAAACCCAAGTTTTCGCACCCCCTGGAATATCATCTCACACCCCCAGTTGGGAACCTCTCATCTAGGGTGAACAAGTGCTCACTTACCATTTTCTTGCCTATTTCAACTTGTATTCCTAATCTGTTTTTTTACAATACTGTTTTTTGGTAGGTTGGACTGTTGTTGTTTTTTTCCTTTTGTGTAAAGACTGATGCAAAAAACGAGTTAAGCAGTTCTGCTTTCTCCCTGTTGCTTGTCACCTTCTTGCCACTTTCTCCCATTAATGGACCAATCGTTTGTGATAATATTACTCTGATTTCATCATTGGCTCTGAATAGGTTTTACTGCTCTGAAAAATTGTGGAGTAGCTGCTGGAGGCCATGGCTACAAGGGCTTTTGCCCAAACTTAGCTGCTACATCAATTATAAGCTTGGTAGGGCTACAAAGCTGATTCACATTCTTATACTCTCACAGACTACTGCAATGAGGGCTGCCTTTGAAGATGATTTGGAAACTGGGGATTCTGTGACAGTTGTAAGTATGAGGACTGGTCGTAAGTCATTTTTAGTGCCAGTATAACTTTGAACAGTAGTTAAACTAATGGTTGTAAGATTAGGACTTCCTGTACTGTATTTTTTTCACACCAAAATAGCTTGTGTTTCTGAATTGTTTATGGAGGCAGATGTGGAAAAATTATCTTCTTTACGTTCCATCCCAATGATCCTGCTTGCCAAGATAAACACAGAGTTGTAAATCTTTCAAAAACCTAACCACAGTTGGAGTTTCTGGATGAGAAGCTCACACTATAAGCAGTTTCAATTTCCTACTTCTATTCCAACTTCAGTGAAAATATATATGATCTCTTTCATAAAGTATGCTAAATACTAATATTGCTAAGCATTTTACAGTAATTACTTTTTAGAAATCATAAATGTTGTCTACAAAGTTGAGCCTGTACATGGATCACTTCATATTAAACAGGTTAATTTATTGTCAACATTATCAACATTTGTGAAACAAAGTATTGTTTTTCAGAATGTTTTAGCTAGGTGACTTTTTTAAACTACAAATCTATCACAAAAGCTTTTAACTCTTGATACTTTGTGCTCTAGAAAATCAAATTTCCTTTTTGTCTCCAAAAAGTTCTATATCATTTCATCCACTGCAATTTGTATAAATTCAGCTATTCTGAAAAAACAACATTATGAGCAAGGGCTTTTAATAACATCATCTTGATAGGACTGTACCTCTTGTGAGCCAGGAATAAATACAATTTTTTGCTCTTCTTCAACTGTAGGATTTCTCTGAAATGCCATTCCTTTTCAAACAGAGGAGAGAAGATGGTTTTGCTATGAAATTTTAACCCATAATTTCTCTCCATAGAATAACAGGTTAAGAAAAAAGGCAAAATGTATTTTCGGTTTACCAATTAATCAATAAAGCAATGAAAATATGAGTAGTCCTATTAACAGCTAAAGTATTGAGACTACGAATCAGAATGCTGCCATACCAAATCAGAAGTCCAAACCTAAGTTTTTGAGATAGCCTGACAGATGAATGGATAGATCTAATTCTCATGCTTCTCTACAGATCAACTAGTTTTCATGAAAATCTATTTTAATTATTTTACTTTTTGCTTTGAAAGCTAACATATACTGTAGTCCTTTATTTCTTCCTTTTAAGAAAATCTATGCATTTTTCATTCTTTTCTATCCACTGAAATTAAGAGATAGTGAAATTAAATTTGGAAACTATGTTTATGGGGGGAAATAGCATTTATGGTAAACTTTGGAATTGATTATAGATAATTAATATGATAAACTACTATATTTATCCATAAGGAAGATAACTAAATTTTAAGTCAATCTTACACAAAAAGAAAGAATACATGTAAAAATCATAAGCAAGGACAAAAGCCCTATGCAATGTCCAGCTTTATTTGATTAGTCAATTAGAGCTAATATCTAACAGCTAAAATTGTACCAACCATGTTCAGAAAACATGTCTTAATTGGGGAATTGTCCAAAATACATACATACTGATAGCTAAAGGAATGTTGGTCTAACTAAGGTTAGAATGCTAGATGTATGTATTAATTAATAGTAGTAATTGTTCAAAACAAGTTCAAGGATAGGAAGTTCTGTGCTTATCTGTAATACCTCTAAAATATTTTCTGACAGCATAATAATCAGTAGATCTTGCATTTTCCAGGGTTCAGTCAAATGACAGTTGTTGAATGTTTGTGAGATAGAAATGTGAGGAATAAATAAATGGATAGATTTCAGCTTTCTCTGACCTCTTAGATTCATAATCTAGATATTTCCTTGATAAGTTAGCTGGTGAACAATTGCAGCACCATTCAAAAGCACTTTCGACTAATGAATATGAGGGTAAACTTTTTCTCAGATTTTGTGAACATAATTAATGCCACATCAACCTAGCATAATATGGACTTGATAACATGAAGATAATGGGGATCTACTGTACATCCCAGTGTGATGAGTCATAGTAAAAAAATTACACCAGTGCTGTAGTGTTTTTACTGATTTCCTGGTAGATGAAATTCAAAGTTGTATGAGAATACTGAAGACACTCAAGTGAAATACTTTTTCGTTCACCCTGTGATTTCCATTCTCTATCCTGAAGATTCTCAACTCTTCAGAAAAGATTTTGAGAGTACATAGGAAGAAGGAAACCATCATCCTCCCTTCTATTGACAAAGCACTTCCACACAAGGTATTACATAGAAGACTTAAACTTTTCATATATTGTAGTCTGTACTCTCACTTGTGCCCCATTGAGATAACTTTTCTAACTATATTGTTTATGTGATATAAAAATATTTTGAAGAACTATCTACCGTAGGTCTGGAATTCCCTTGCTTCTGAGATGGTTCAAAACCAAGTTGAAAATCTTCTTTAATGAGAGATATTTGTGATTTGTTTTATTTCTGTATACATGATCTTTGTATTTTAAATGATTTATCATAGAATCAGCTGATAAGATAGTACGTTGATAAAAATTAGTTTTGTGATAAAAAAAATAGTCTGAAAACCACTATGATACAGGCACAGAGGTGGCGAGGAAATTTCATCAGTGACATTGCAGGGATGTGAAGGTTCCAAATAAGGTTTAAGGTAACATCTTGAAATTTCTGGGTAGAGTTCTAAAATTGCCAAGGGAATTTTACTTCAGGATCCTTAGCTGCGTGCCAAGAGCAGAAGTCTACCCAACAATACAGACTATATAAAAGCTAGGATTTTGGAAGGGCTAAGTTTCCTTCAATTCTGCCTGGAAAGAAAGCAAATGTCTCTTTATCCATTGGTTCATCCTATGTCCAAATGCTTTATTTTGTGTCAAGATCTGATGGTTCTCATTCCCCCTAAGCAATGCCTGATCAACCTGTTATAGGAAGTTGGTTTGTGTGTAAGGTGAATATTACATGACTGTGTAGAATTCTATTTAGTTTTGTTAGCTAATACATTTTCTTTTTCTTAGATATTTTTTTGTTTCTGCATATCTTATGAGAAATTTTTGAGTGCTTGTATATCAATATCAATTCCGACTCTGTAGACCAGGATTGCACAACACTCCTCTTCCAACTGCCCCTAGCCATAAACTAGGAATAAATCCATGATCTGGTGGATTTGGATAGCAAGGGAAAGAGTGTGGTATGCCTATGCCTACAAGTAGCACATAGATAGTGAGAGAAGTATGATTGCTAGTAAGCAGGACAGCTTGTGTGAATGTCTGTCAGCTTGTCAGTAGACCAGACAGGAAATGGACCATATGATCTAAGTCTACTTTATTGTGGAGCTACATTAATTAACAGACTCTTACAAGTACGAAGGTACAAATCTTCCTATCTCTCTTTTTACAGTCTGAGAAGAAGTTGGGACAGACCCTTCTAAGTTACATTCTCTATCCATTATGCAGCTGCAAGCTACACATCACAAACACACACATATTTTTATCTATTTCCTAGGCAGCATCTCTTCCCCTCATCCCTCAAGGTCATTCCCACATACTATTACACTGTCACTGCTGGAAATAAGTCAAGACTGATCATTTAAAGATGTGCATGTTCAGCATACTTAACATTTTAGCATTATAATTCAGACTTTTCCAAGTAATTCTTTTGCGCAGAACTCATCACTTATGCGTTTATGTCAACTCATTTCCCACTTCTTATTGTTCTAAAGTAAGATACGTAATCATGACTCTAATTCAATATTCATGGCTTGTTAAATATTTTCTACAACATGAATCTTCCTGTGCACATTGGCTATCATTTGCCTGCTCCAAGTGACAGCAAGGGTTATTTACTTAATCAGCTTCTGTGTCACTGTAAATATAAATGCAATGTTAGGCAAATTACATAGCATAATTAATAAGAATAAAAAACAAACCTTAAACATTGTGATGTTAGAAAGACTGGTTCAGTATTCACTTTTTACTCAAGACTGAGCTTTGTTATTAAACATAGCCCTTTTGAACTTTATTCCTAAAATAGCAGACCTATACAGTGAAAGTTTTGAGGACTTATGCAATTTTCAATGTTTAATTGATGATTGACACTCATTGATTTTAATTGTTAGCTTTTTAAAATTTTTATAAAGCCTTTGAAGAACTTGAGTAAATATACTGAAGGTAGATAACTTTCATTTCTTTGTTCCTTATCAGTAGAAAAAAAAATCATTGTTTTAGTGGTTTCTTTAGTCAGGATTTGTAATAATGTCAAGAAAATTCCATCAATAAATTATAGGTGGCTGTTAAGTTTTTGTGGGATATCAGCTGCATTATATCACTTATTTATTTTATTTATTTTATTTTATTAGATTTATATACCGCCCTTTCCCGGAGGACTCAGGGCGGTTTACAGGGCATTTTAAAATCATACCAATACAAAATACAAGTTAAAAGACAAATAAAAGATTAAATTATCCCTGAAAATAAAACCTCAGTTAATATTCTCAGCCTGGGTCAGAGAGCTCAAAGAGCCAAGTCTTCAGGTCTCGGCGGAATGAACGTAGGTCAGGGGCAGTTCTGAGCTCCACTTGGGCCAATTAAGTGAAATTTGCAGGAGTTCTGAATTAACAGAACTTACATTGTGATGCCGACACATTCTTATATAAACATACAACTATCCTTCCATATATAATACTGTATATTGTAATAGGTTGCACAGTGTGTGAGTCACATAAAAAAGTAAGGTTTTCTGCCAACGTGTATCAGTCTCTTTGGCACAGATTTTTCATGACAGCCGAAGCTGGCTCAATTATTAATCTTTTTAATATTTTTCCTTCATAGCTTAAAATAAGGAGTATTTCTTAGCAAAGAATAGATATTTGAAACTAGCACAATTAATACAAAAGATTCAGCCATCTTCTAGTAATGCCAACATTCAAATAGGGCACTCAACAGATGCTTTAACAGACTAAAGCATTAATTTGGTGATCTTCAATGCCTGTTATTTACTTCCTTGATTTATTACAATGTTAAATGATTTTAAAAAGAAGATGTGTTAAAATAAATACAGGTAAATGTCAAGAAATATAAGTATACAAAACCTTTGTATATGACCTTTAACAATTATGCACTTCGCCTAATTGTTTTAATAAGTTCATGAGTAAGATATAATTCTTTTTTTAAAAAATGCTTAATTTCATAATTTGTGCTGTGAATTTAATTACTTGTTGGAAAGTATCACTAGTTGGATATGATGAGTAGGCATAACAGAGAATTCAATGATATTGCCACCGAGTCCCAACTAACTAAAGCCTGAGCCTATATTTCAAGAACAGACCAGATTTATAAAGCATTAGGAAAGATTAAACATTGATGTGTTGCTGTATATACCTTTATATGACTGGACTCTGCAACTTCTGATTTCTTCTGCTTGTGAACCATTGGGAGCTGGACTGCCTTGTTTCCAGACAAGTCAGAATTGGAGCATTTTGGACTTTGCTTGCAAAATATGTTCCTTCCCCACAGATATGTCTTAATTTCTGGGTGTCTGTGTTTGCATGTTTCTTAACACTCATATACAAAATGGTCAGGTTCTCCACAATATAAATAGCCTTTACGTGCTACAACTTTTCTCAAGGATATGTTGTAACTCAAATGCATGGGTTCAGCTTTGAGGAGGAAAGTGTATTGGATATATTTGCCACCTTCAGTTATTTGTAAAACTAATAAAGATGGGATACAAACAAACAAGTAATTTTTACTTCACATATGTAGATAGAGGAAAAAGGAGCAATAAAAAAAATCAGGCATCTTCCTTTCCAATCAGAAAAATACTCTGCTGCATTCCCTTCAGTCTTCCATACTATAAGTGCCTAAGCAGATGCTGATTAATACTGTCATAACTTCTAGGGTGCCTTAATTGATAAAGGTGTCCCATATTTCATCTGATAGTATCTCTGAACTAATCATTATGCCACATCTTGTATTACCAACTGAAACGAGGCGGCATACTCTTATACAGATGTCTACATTGTTGTAGGCAATGGGTTTTCAGGGCTGGTAGTCATTTGCTTGACTAGATCATCAAAGTGAGCTCTCAGGCATGCCATAAAATTAGTCTGGTTATACATGTCTAGGCTATGAATCAGAAGTGGAATTGCCCCATTTCACAGCTTATTCACTTGTGTTAATTAGAAATTCTGTGTGTATTCAGTCAGTGAGGAAGACATCTGGTCTCAGAGAAACATTGTTCACACTCAGTGAGGAAAGCAGTAAGTTTGCTTAGATTCCCATTGTACTTGTTGAACATAGAAGTTATTCATATGGGAGAGCTACAGCACTTCAACAATATTTATTTTATTTTATTTATTTTAATTCCATTTATATCCCGCCCTTCTCCGAAGACTCAGGGCGGCTTACAAGCTTAGCAGTAGCCTTCATTCTATGTATATGCCTGCTTGTTAGGGCTTTCACACACACCCCAAGCGGCATTATTACAACGTCAGCTTAATTGCCCCCAACAATCTGGGTCCTCATTTTACCTACCTCGGAAGGATGGAAGGCTGAGTCAACCTTGAGCCTGGTGGGATGCGAACCTGCACTAATTGCAGGCAGCTGGTGTTACTTAAGGAGGCATTAGCCCACTGCTCCACCAAGGCTTACAGAATCTTGGGGAAGGGTTAGTATAGGGATCACTAGTTGTGTTGGATTTTGTTCTTCCTGCTCAGGTTCACTAGTTCACTGTCTGGGCTCTCTGGTTTACCTGGGTTACCTCTGAATTCTGATGCACAGTAGTGGGATTGCAAGACAGTCTTTATATGTACTTCAAATTTTGGCCTCTCCTATGTGGCCACAATCAAAATTAGTAGATCAGGGGTCTTCAAACTTGGCCCTTTTATGACTTGTGGACTTCAACTCCCAGAATTCCTCAGCCAGCAAAGCTGGCTGAGGAATTCTGGGAGTTGAAGTCCACAAGTCATAAAAGGGCCAAGTTTGAAGACCCCTGGAGTAGATAATATACTTTATTGCAGATACAAGCAACCTTAGTAACAGTGAACTTCTACAAAGGTTAAGAATCTGAAGCAATACACATACAAACACACACACACACAACACACTTGCACATATAAACATGTAAACTCACATTTAAAATTTGATTTTATTTCTCCTGCCCTTTTGTAACATCCTGCTTATATTCCTTTTCTCAGGCTGGCAAGTTGCCTTCTTTTGGTTTTGTTTTTTTTACAAAATGGTTATGTCTGGTCTCCAGCTCCTTGTGTCTCACCTTCCAGAGCTTACCATCATAGCTTTTTTCTCTCTATTCTCAATCTCTCCTCATCTCTTCCAGAAGCCTCTTCCCTTTCCCCTGGTTCCATCTGTTCGTTGGTGAAGTTTAAACACGCCTCCATTTTTATCTGTCTGTTCTGACTTCCTGTGAGAAGATATTGAGTGACAGGAGAGAAACAGATGACTGGGAGAGTATTTAGCTCCTCAGCTTGTACTTTGCTTCAGTCTTATCCCAAATGGTCCTAAACAGAACAGATGGTAAAAGTGAATGGCAATTCAAAGTAAAATGATAGGTGGAGAGTATCAGGTTACCAAGAATGAGTTAGTTTCCAGAACCAGATCAGTTACATTCAAGAGTTTTGAAGGAGTTTCTGGTTATCAACTTGCCACATCTTTTCAGTGACCTTTGAGGAATTGTGAAGGCCAAGCATAATGCTAGAGGACTAAGAAAAGCCTTTTTCCCCCCCTGTGTTCAAAAAGAGATTTAAAATGTATTAATGTACGGGTAAACTTGACTTACAGCAGTTTGTTTGGTAACCGTTCAAAATTACAACAGCACTGAAAAAAGTGACATGACTTTTTTCACATTTATGACCATTGCAGCATCTCCTTGGTCATGTGATCAAAATTCTAGATGCTTGGCAACCTGTTCATATGTATGTCTGTTGCAGTGTCCTGGAGTCATGTGATCAGCTTTTGCAACCTTCTGACAAGCAAAGTCAATGGGGAAGCCAGATTCACTTAACTGTGTTACTAATTTAACAATTGCAATGATTCACTTAACAAATGTAGCAACAAAAATCATAAAATGGGGTAAGTCTCACTTAACAAATGTCTCCTTTAGCAACAGAAATTTTGGACTCAGTTGTGATTATTGCTTGAGGAGTACCGTTACATACACAGATTAAAAATGTACGAACTTTTGTTGAAATTTGAACAGAGGAAGAACAGGCTAAAGTATGTATGATAAAGTAGACTAAGAATTTTGGTTATAATATATAGATGGATCAATGGGAAATGTGTGGTTAAAAGGGTTGAACTTTATTTATTTTTATTTATTTTATTATCAAATGTAGAAACCATCCATCTCCCTCACAGAGTGAGTGACTCTGGGAGGCGTACAATTAAAATTCTATGTTGCCCACAGATGAGTGGCATATTTAATAAATATATAAAAATACATAAGTAAAATCAAGAAGAACATATAAAATATTATTTAACATTGCATTATGATCTGAAGGAAAACCTTCATAAGGTAATATTATTGGTACCTGATGCCAGAAAAAATATCTAGATATGTTCAAATACAAGTTGGCAATATGAAAAACAAAAGGGCATTTTATTATGCTTGGAGTTTAAAAAATGGATTTAAGCTTTAAAAATGGATTCAAGTACGTATTTGATACAGGTAATTTTAAAGATCAATATTCAATTGATTTTCCTTTTAGGATTAATGGATAAACAATTAGAAAAAAGCTATGCAAGAGTATTTCAATATATGGTCACGGTGGCAAAATTGCTGTAAGCACAGAGATGCAAAGATTCTTGTGATGTATGGTTTTATTAGATAGGATGATGATTTGATGATTATATAGGATAGATTATAGAAAGAAGAGTAAATGATATCACTTTAGAAGGAGAAATTAGAATATATTTGTCCCTTTGGCTGCTGTGAAGCATATATAGAAGCCATTTCTATATATCTTTTTTCTTTCTTTTCTATTTTTCAGTTGTTTTTCTTTTCTTGCACTTTTTACTTTTTATTTGATTTCTTTCTTTATTCCTTACTTTATACTAGTTGGTGTCAGTTTTTATCTCTCAAGCTTATACCAGGCAAAACTTGAGTAGTTTACTAAATGCTTAGTTTGTGGCCATTTAGAAAAGAATGCATTGTTTGGTAGAAGCAGTGTGCATTTATACAGAATAAATTACAGTAAACTAATCCAATCTTTTTGGAGAGAATGACTATGAGGGAGAAACAAAGCATCACTCATAACACTTTTTGTACTTACAAAAAAAAATAAGACGCTGTGCTGTGCAGAGAGGCTATACTTAAATAATTGGTGCAAGCTTTCAGGGGGAAAAAAACCCATTCAAGCTACTACTAGAAAAAGCAACCAGCTCAGCTGATTCCATCCCTCAAAGGATCCTGAGCTTCTGACACCATCCCCACCACCCGGCTCTGCCAGGAACCCAATTAAGAGACAGCTCAGTCATGATGAAATATGATCAAGATGTGCAGCAGATCATACTAAATGGGCCAGCCCCACTTCACTTGCATCCATCTTGGTATTTGCACCAGCTAGTTGGTCATATCTACTTTATCTAAATGCAATGAACAAAGTATACCTTGATTTCAGCAAATTATGACATGAAATTCTAGTAAAAAAATGGCTACATGTCTTGATGTATCATCAACAAAATGTGAGCCAATATAATGCAATTACAAAAAAAGCAAATATTCTAGGCTGCATCAATAAAATGCAGAGATATTATTATTCCTCTCAGTTCTGTATTAGTTGGACTTCATCTAGATTGTTGCATCTTGTTTTAGACATAAAATTTTAGGAAGGACATTGACAAACTGGAGTATGCAGCCAAGATTATAACAGGCTTCAAAGAAAAAAATATATGAGGAACAGTTGGGTACATTCAATCTGCAGAAGAGAATACTACAGGGAAACATAACTGTCTTCGTGTAACTAAATGCTGCCATATAGAATATAGGCTTCACAATTGTTTCAAAATACAGGAAAGTTTACATTACAAAGAAGTTGATTTTGATTAAAAGACAAAAAATAATACTACAATTGAACTGACGGCTTCAAGAATCAATTAGAGGTATTCAAACAGAGACTGAATGGCTATCCATTAGGGATGCTGTAGTACTGGATTATTAGATTGGATAGAGGGTTGGGCAGCAATCTAAATTTCTAGAAACAGTAAGTCTGTACTGATGGGTGAAGATCTACCAGTGGTCTATCTTGGTCTACTGCCAGCGCATCTCTAAAGTCTGTTCCAGAATATTAAGGAATTCTTGGAACCAGATTTGGGGGGAATATGGGGAAATGGAAAGAATAGGAGACATAATGGAACTCATATGAACTGTATGTAATGTTAGCTCTAGCGCATGGGTGTCAAACTTGCCACATCACGTCTCGCAACGTATCGTGACTCTTTTTGCATTGCTGGCAAATGGGGTGGGCAAAGCTTCAGTATGATGAAACTGGCCCACGGGCCGGCAGTTTGACACCCCTGCTCTAGTGTAACTATAGCTAACTAAATCCTATTACATAATCTGTGTAATGTTAGCTCCAGCCCAATAGATTTTGTTGGGGTTGGAGAGAGTTTCCTAATTTTCCTTCATTTTCAGCTAAATAACAAGGTTGGGTAGACATTTCTTTTTGCAAATATGTATCTTTCAGACTGTTCCAGACCAGATGTACTTTATATTTGGAATGCAGAGTTATAATTTTAAAACCTTTTCACCAAAGATGTATGGTGAGAGAAAAAAAATGATAAAACTGAGGAATCCTTTCTTCTCTTCTGAAGGAGAAAACATTTGTGTCATTTCCAAAGCAAAAAAGCAGATAAGCAGGTGAGAAATATCCCATATTATAATGAATGTATTATTCTGGGATATTGCATTATTATTTTTTTACAAATACAGTAGATCTATATGTTTCTTTTTTTTTTTCTTTTTATCCACTTCAGCTTCTAAAGAGGGTTAGGGTTAATAAATGATTTTTAATTAGTTTTAGAATTATGGAAGTAATTATGATTTTTGATACAGCAAATATTGTCTATGTCATCTCATAAAACATGTTCTGATTGCACTTTGGCCCAATTGCACTTAATTTCATGATGGTGAATATTCTTAGCCAGTAATATGCCTTTCCAATGTGTTAACTGTTCCTAATGAAGAAGTGCCCAGAAAAGTTCTTGTTGATTGTATTCATTCTTTCCACGTTTTCGACCAGGTGTATAAAACTATATGCTTGTTCATCATTGTTCTAAGATGGCGGCGCCTGGAATGGCTGTGGCTGCATTGGCTCTTGAAGGTGAATAGTTTTGGGAGGGATAGTAAGGGCTATAGGCCACATGATCAGGAAGATTTCAACGTGTTTGAGCAACATGGTGGAACTAAGGTAACATATGACATACGACCGACAATCTTTGCTGGCCTGGCGAGTTTCTAGTTGTTTTGGAACTGTTGGTGAGACCGTTAAAAGTCGTTGGCGCTGTTTGAATTTGTTCTGCCAGCAGCAAGATCTGACTGCTGGCCCAGTGATGGATTCTACTGCAAATCAGAGCTGTTTCCAGAGGAGGAGAGGTCCTGGAGCTTATGGAGTGAAGGAACTGGATGAGGCTGTCGGCAGGTCCAGAGGAAGAGAGAGAGGCTTTTGGAGGAGTTGGTTGTGGCGGCAGCAGCGTGCTCCAGGGGCGAAAAGAAGCAAGGCCTCTTTAAGGAAAGGGTGGAAGAGTTAGGATCAGAAAAAGGAAAGAAGGCGAGGTTGTCAGAATACAAGCGAATTTGAGGGCTAATCCACATGGAGCCCCATTTCCATCTGTCCTGTTTGCCATCGTTCACTCCCTAGAGACTAAAATGGACAATGTGAAATTTGAGCGGGCCCCGAACAAGGAGTATATATCGGAGGTGGTGACCCTTTGAGAGCTGTATGGAACGAAATTTCATTTTGATGTATGCCAATTGGTGTACATTCAAAGTGACAATAAAGTTATCATCATCATCCTCAGTACATTCATTTCCCTTGAAAGCATCTTTATTATTGTATTGTGTTGTCTTCCACTTTATTTGAATTTACATGTTTTATATGAAAATTGTCCATTTTTCTAGGCAAATGTGAGCCACAGACCTGTATTTTTAAAAGAAAATATTAATTTCAATTATGTAACTATTTCAATATAATTTATTATATAACATACATGCCTACATAACCATAAGGCTGTTCCCTTTTTGAATAAGCAGTGGTTTGAAGAGTACAGAAAGGGGCAAGAAACAGTAAACCAAAGAAACTCAAGGTACGTAATGAGCTGTGTGAGCAAGCTCATTACATACCTGCAAGAATTGCAGCCAAGGCAACAGACATAAGAGAAATTTCAGCCCAAAGCAGGAATGTCATTTGGGAAAGCTCTCAGGACTGACACTCCCTAGTTCTGTTTAAGATAAAGATAGAGAGGAGAGGGGCACACTCAGAGTTGCAAGTTTATGTTACTGTAACCTTCTAATAAAAGTAGTTTTAGTATTCATGTCTTGAAACTGTTACTGGAATTCTCATTAGGATCACACATGCTAGAGCAGACATGTCAAACACAAGGCCCGGGGGCCAGATCCGGCCCGCGAAGTGGTTTCATGTGGCCCGCGAAGCCATCCTGGAAACAGTGAGGGAACGCCCCCCCCCTGCCTTGGCCCTGGCCCAGAGACCCTCCTTCTGCCAGAGACCCTCAGATCTGTCCCACTCCTGCCCAGGCCCCCATAGGCACCCTTGATGCGAACCATGTAGAGCTGGCCACGCCCACCCAGTAGGCCATACGCACTCTAGCCACGCCCACCCAGTAGGCCACGCCCACCCAGCCCCCTGAGGGCAACCGCAATGCTGATGCGGCCCTCAATGAAATTGAGTTTGACACCCCTGTGCTAGAGCTTTAATTCAGATAAAGTTGATTGTAAGTAAATCCCTTTGAAACAATGCAGTTGTCTTTGCTATGAAGTGCTGTCCAAAGAGTTACATGTAAATATACATTAACATTACATTAAAGGACTGAATAAGGTAAACACACACTCTCTAAGTCTGCATCTTATATCAAGAATGTCATTAGACATGCATCTTAGTATAGTAAAATCATTTTTCACTAAAGGGACTGAATACAGTAACATTCTTACTGCAGAATACTTGTTATGTAAGCTTTGCAGAAGAACATGCTGTGTGCGCGCATGTGTGCGCATATGTGTGAATGCTTAGAAACTGGTTTCTTTTTAACATTTGTTTTATAAGGTGACATGTTTGACTGAAATGAGTCTATTAATTCTTAGCTGTTCTCAGTTTTACAATTGCTGTTTAGGTAGGCACTGATTGCAAAAAACATAATTTCACCTTCTATTACTTTATATAAGAAGTTAAATCTTATACAAAACATCTCCTTACCAATTATTATGTAAACTTAATGATAGGTTACATTGAGCTTGATCTACCAGCATACCTGCTTTTTTAGGCTGAAGAATAAGGAAATACAAGTTTTCTTTCATGCTCCCATTGTTTCCTATGATGGAAAACTCAAATGTATTTGAAGCTTGTTCCACTAAAACAAAAGAAAAAACATCTGGAATTATTTTGAGACTGGCTGCCTTATTATGAACAAAATATTGTTAGGGTTTTTTTTTCTTGGTTTGGTTTGTGAACATTAATGCCAAGTACAAAGCTTAAGTAGTATCACAATATTTCAGTACCTTGGAGAGCACTTGACTCATCATAATATAGTAGCAATTTAGCATTAAAGTGATGGAAATTCTGAACCTATTTTAAAATTAAAACATAATAAGTCTTGAAAATAAATATTCATGGATGCCTTGGGAAAGTACTTATCACAGAAGTGAATAGGGGTTTTTGATAGAAAAGATTTCAAAAGAGTTAAATAAATTTCTAGAGGTCAAGGCAAAACATTACTTGTATCTATATGTTTGTGTGTGTGTGTATGTATAACTGGAAAACTGAAAAGTTGAAAGTTGTTATTGATTCATTTGTTGTTATTATGGTCAACTTGCAGTGGTCAACTTACGACCAATCACTTAGCAACCATTCAAAGTTACAACAGATCCTCCCAAAACTACTTACAACCTGATTTCAAAGTTATGATCACTATACACACACACACACACACACAGAGAGCAGAGAGAGAGAGAGAGAAAGAGAGAGAGAGAGAGAGAGAGAGTCACCTGATTAGACTCTGGGTGCTTGGAAACCATTTGCAGGGGCTCATGATTACTAGAGTGTGATATATATATATTGGCAGTTTTCAGGGTTTATTTCTGCTTTCTGGAAGATACTGCCCATTGAGTAAAATGTATTCACTTAAAGACAATGGCATTCAGTTAACAACTGTGGCAAAAAATGCCAGAAAATTGGCTCCAGGTATGTGATGTGTTGATTTATGACTGCTATGACTTCCAGGCTCAATTATAGTCATACAGTAAATCAAGGATTCATTGTCATTCATTCATTCATTTGGTTACATTGGATCCTATAAATTTAGATTTGGTTCAGGGATGTTACTTTAGAAACATTATTTTTGCCATTACTTTAAAAATTTTACTTTAAAAACACAGGTGCCATCATTATTTTAAAATAAATTAAAAACTAAGAAGTTATTATTCATTTGGTTATACTCTGACCTACAATTTAGATTTGGTTTAGGGATAATCTTTATTATATTACATATGAACTTTACAATGATCAGTAGCCCATGCTTAAAAATAAATTTATCAAACCATTATTCTTCTCTCTATAAGACACAGAGGGTGGGGGAGAGAGAGAGAGAGAGAGAGTTTCTAGTCACTGAAAAATTTAGTATCTCAGAACTCCTGTCCTTTCCTAGGGAGAAATCATCCATTTCTAAGTAATAAAAGAATTATGAGGTATGCAATTACTATAATTCAAGGTGGCAATACAGAAACTGAGAAATCATAAATTCTAGTCCCACCCGAGGCATGAAAGATGGCTAGGTGATTTCAGGGAAGTCATTCTCAGCCAACCCACTTCAAGGGTTGTTGTGGGCAATCAGGAGGAGAAAAGAGTATTAGGTATTTTTGCTGCTTTGAGTTATTTATAAAAAACAATAAAGGCAGGATATAAATGAATAAATGTGCTCAGTGTTTGCAGATAATCATTAATATATTATTTGAATTTTTGAACCATTATACCCATGATAAATTGAAAGGTTCTGTGTAGAATTTCATTCACTCAGTCATTTGTAGCCATTCTACAATATGCTTTCTTTATTCTTTTCTTTTTTAACTAAAATAGTACAAATGTTCTTCATCGAAGGATACACCTTTTCTCTTCCTTGAAATTTCAAGTGCTGTTGGTTATTAATACCTGTTCATTGACACAGAGATAAGAAGAACCTGTATTCAGAACATTTGTTCAAGCATGCTATAATTGTTTAGTGTACATTATTCAGTTCTGTGAGGAGGCCAGCGCCTTCTGCCAAAATTATCTCTGGAGGGAAAATATTCAGATTCCCATTGCAATACTTCTAAGTGCATATTCTGTGCTTAATGGGTCTGCAGTAGCTCTGCAACCATCCATATGTTCTTTGGCAGTTCAGCAAGAACTTAGTGTAGATAGACTACAGATACTTTTAACATATGCAGACATCAATGCAACTCTTCTGTAAGTCTTCCTAATAAATACCATCCTCATATATCGCACAATACATTCTTGAATTCCATGCCAGCATAACTTTTGTCAAGTAAAAGGAAGTTTCTCTATTAAAAATATGCTATTCTTGATACACATTGACAGAAATGGACAGTAAATAATTTCTCCTTTGAAGCAGGTTGTTTCTTGCAGCAGGTATTTTTTCTTACATATTAAGTAGAACTTGACAGAATCGATCAAGATTAATGACCAAAAGAATCTGAGAATTAACCATGGCAAACATTCTCACTTCAATCAACAAATTTATTCCAAAGTTTTTCTGATGAGAAAAAAACCATGAAGATCTCCTTGCACAAATTGCTATCACCGATTCACATGCAATCTGACCCAGCGTAAGTACAATGATTAAATGATGGACTGAGACCTATTTCAAAACCTGTTTCTGTTATGAAGCACTTTGGACCAGTTGTTATCTCTAGCTTAAACTACCAAAGAAAGTTTTCATTAAGATAACCAAAGGACAGGGGAAGGAAAGAGAGAAGAGACTGCGTATGCTGCCTTGAACTCCTGGGTGAAATGTGAAGTACAAATTCAAGAAACAAAATAAATTTCTGTTCCCCACATTCTCATCACTTCATAGCTTCATTTAATTTCCACAATCTATTGCATCTGAATATTTTGGAAAGTGTATTGGCAGCCCCAATAGAGCTCTACTATTTAGCATTGTTGCTTATGCCAGCAAATAATTTTCTCTGAAGAATACAAGTGATCTCAAATTTAGTTCTCTAGAGTGAAAAATAGAAATGTTCATGCCTGCACACTCTACATTAGTGAATCTCTTCTGCCAATGTATATCATTGTGAAATCCCATAGCTTAATTAAGGTAAAACTACTTTAGAACTAAAGCTCATTGGGCCTAATAAAAATATTTCCCAACCATGGATTTTGCAGAAAGGGGATTTTTCATGAATGAACATGGTTGTTCTTGTTTTGATATGCCTTGAAACTATTGAATATAAGTGTTCAGTGAGATAGAAAGAATTTTATATCACCTGAGAATCCTTCAGTCACTAAAAAAACAGTGTTTAGCTTCAGTTGAGTTTTTGCAAATAAAATGCAACATATAATATTTAACCTCAGATTTATTTATCAACATTTGTTTACCTAAGAAATAAATACAGTAAGCTTTCATGTATTCAGAAAGGGATACAGCATCTCACCTAATTTTTTGGATTTTTGTTTTTCCTCCAACCCTTGCTTATCTAATAAAGGATTCTGAAGACTCATTATTCATTAATAAATCCATCATTTCAGCCATGAGTTTTGCGTTATTTCTCATAGATCAACATAGTTTGTTGTTTTTTAAAATAATCTAGGATCAGCTGTTATTTTATAGTATGTGTGTTTGAGTGAGTGAAATATCTTGTGAGATTTTAATCCTTCACTACTTCCAGTTTTCTAATCACCTCAATATTAAATGGATGAAAAATGTGCTACTTGAATAGGAATTAGGACATGAGAAATGATGGCGTAAGCACATCAAAAGCTATTTTCAGGTAGTCTGATTTAAAAACTAAACATAGTTCAGTCTTCAGCTGAGAACTATCTTAGCCTAGATATCCTATATCTAAAATTGTTAAGACATTACAGTTGAAACCACTGTGTCAATTATTATTGACCTCTGTTCCATAATATTGTTCAATTCTTCATTCACTTCTGACTATTCATGATCTGATGGCCCTCATTTTGTTAGGATTCTTTACTAGCAAATCTATCTCTGTGGTCACTAGAAGTCAATGTGATGATGATGATGATAATAATAATAATAATAATAATAATAATTATTATTAATAATAATAATAATAATAATAATAATAATAATAATAATAATAGTTGGAAGGGACCTTGGACATCATCTAGTCCAACCCCTTGCTCAGGCAGGAAACCCTATACCATTTCGGACAAATGGCTGTCCAGTCTCTTCTTAAAAACTTCCAGTGTTGGAGCATTCACCGCTTCTGGAGGCAGGTTGTTCCACTGGTTAAGTGTTCTAACTGTCAGGAAGTTTCTCCTTAGTTCTAGGTTGCTTCTCTCCTTGATTAGTTTCCATCCTTTGCTTCTTGTCCTGCCCTCAGGTGCTTTGGAAAATAGCTTGACTCTCTCCTTTGTGGAAGCCCCTGAGATATTGGAACACTGCTATCATGTCCCCCCTCGTCCTTCTCTTCATTAAACTAGACACCCAATTCCAGTAGCCGTTCCTATATGTTTTAGCCTCCAGTCCCCTAATCATCTTTGTTGCTCTTTTCTGTACTCTTTCTAGAGTCTCAACATCTTTTTTACATCGTGGTGACCAAAACTGGATGCTGTATTCCAAGTGTGGCCTTACCAAGGCATTGTAAAGTATTAATACTTATTTATTTTATTTATTTATTTTATTATATTTATATACCGCCCTTTCCCGAAGGACTCAGGGCGGTTTACAGGGTGATTAAAATGAAAAATACAAAAGTTAAAAACAATTTAAAAAATTATATCAATCCCTGAACAAATAAAAACCCCAGTTAAAATTAAAATTAAAATTCTCAGCCTGGGCCAGAGAGCTCGAAGAGCCAGGTCTTCAGGTCCCAGGGTAATGAACGGAGGTTGGGGGCAGTCCTAAGCTCCACTGGCAGCTGGTTCCAAAGGGCAGGCGTACCCACTGAGAAGGCCCTCCCCCTGGGTGTTATCCGCCGGCAATCTTTTACCATCGGCACCCTGAGAAGACCCTCCCTGTGGGAGCGCACTGGACAAAGGGAGCTTGATGCCGGCAGCAGGTGTTCCCTCAGATATCCCGGACCCTCGCCATTCACGTACTTCATGTGATCTTGATTCTATTCCTCTGTTAATGCAGCCTAGCACTGTGTTGGCTTTTTTGCTGCAGCACACTGCTGGCTCATATTTAAGTGATTGTCCAGTAGGACTCCGAGATCCCTCTCACAGTTACTACTATTAAGCAAGGTACCCCCTATACTATACCTGTATATTTGGTTTTTCTTGCCTAAATGTAGAACCTTACTTTTTTCACCATTGAATTTCATTTTGTTAGATAGCGCCCAGTGTTCAAGTCTGTCCAGATCCTCCTGTAAGTTAAGCCTGTCTTCTGGAGTGTTGGCTATTCCTGCCAGCTTGGTGTCGTCTGCAAATTTGATGAGTTCCCCATTTATCCCTTCGTCTAAATCGTTGATGAAGATGTTGAAGAGCACTGGGCCCAGAACAGAGCCCTGGGGCACCCCACTACACACTTCCCTCCATATAGATGCGGTTCCATTGAGGACCACATGCTGAGTACGGCCAGTCAGCCAGCTACGAATCCATCTGGTGGTGATAATAATAATAATTTTATTTATATACCGCCCTTCTCCCGAAGGACTCAGGGCGGTGAACAGGGCAAATATATAAAAATACAAAAATACAAAAGTTAAAAAGAATTAAATACAATGCCCAAACTAAAACAGTAAATACATATATTAAAAAACAATAAAATCCCAAACCCATCTCCCCATCAGGCCAGGCTGGCTTGTTCGAATAAGTGTGTCTTCAGATCGCGTAGGAAGGAGCGAAGGTCGGGCGCTATCCGGAGCTCGACCGGCAACCGATTCCATAAGTGATGCTGTCTAACCTACATTTTTCTATCTTATCAAGTAGAAGGTTGTGATCTACTTTATCAAATGCCTTACTGAAGTCCAAGTAAATTATATCCACAGCATTCCTCTTATCTACTAATTTTGTCACTTGGTCAAAGAATGCAATAAGATTTGTCTGGCATGATCTGTTTTTGACAAACCCATGTTGGCTTTTAGTAATGACTTTGTTTGCCTCTAGGTGCTCGCTGATTCGTTGTTTGTTTACCTTTTCCAGAATCTTCTCAGGTATTGAGGTCAGGCTGATAGGTCTGTAATTTCCTGGATCCATTTTTTTTTCCTTTTTTGAAGATGGGAACTACATCAGTTCTTTTCCAATCCTCTGGTAGTTCCCCAATGCTCCAGGATTTGGCACATAACAGCGTTATTATAAGTTTATCTTTGATACATCAAAATGTTACTTGCCTTGTTCTATGTAAGTCACTTTTTCTATTGCCCTCAGTTTCTCCAAGCATCAGAATCTTCTCCAGTGACTCTTGCCTTAACGTTTTATGTCCAAAATATCCTACTTTTAGCTTCAGCATTAGTGCTTTCAGTGAGGAAATTGGTTTTTTTTTTCTCTAGTACTGAATGATTATTCTTGAAATTGAAAATATTCTGAACATTTTTCCTCCAGCACTATAATTCAAAAGCATCCATTTTTCTTCATTCAACATTTCACAGCCATGTGTTACAACTGGGGAAACCCTTGACAAAATTAACTTTGTTGTCACTTGGTATTTCTGCATTTAATACCTTGTCTAGACTTCTCTCAAGTAACTGATTTTACTTTATTTCAGCTCTATAATCAACATCTGTTTGAATTTTTCAGTCTAGGTAGATAAAATCGGTAACTACTTCAGCCTCTTCCCTATATACTTTCCTTGGATTGTTGATATATATATATTTAGTATTGACCAGCTGGCTAGCTTTTATATCTCTTATTTCCCCTTCATCAAGAGATTGTTTAAGTTTCTCACACCTAGTCTATTTCGTATAATACAGAATTTTTCACTCTCTGTGTTTGTGTGTGTGTGTGTGTGTGTGTGTGTGTGTGTGTGTAAATTAGTGAGATAACTATATGAAACATCAGCTCTTTTTCTTTCCAATTAATCATTAATTAATTAATCATTCCATGTTCCACTCTAACTGCTGTATCCTGGTCATCAGACTTTCATTGACAGATCAGACGACATACAACCATATTTTTAAGATCTATCCTCAGCTTGTTGTGAGTGTAATAATAAAGTAAAATAAATGTCTTTTAGAATTCCTTTGCTTTTCCATTATCCATCAGATGTTATCAGTCTTGTCCTGCTTCTGAATCTAGCTTGTACAACTGGCAGCTGTTGTTTCTTGTATTGTTAAAGTCTGGATTGCAGCATATCTTGAGATTGGTATAAATTGATCTTTTCCAGTCCCTCAGCCATTGCTGTTTTTTCCATATCTGGTTAGAAATTGCACATAGCACCTTAATAGCATGATGCTGCAATATTTTAAACACTTTAGTTGGTATTTTTATCAATTCCTGCAGCTTTGTTGTTATCAATATTTTCTAGGACCCATTTAATTTCAACTGCTCTAGTTCAGCAGTTAAAACTTTGTGCACATCAATAATTCTGGGTTTGTTTTCATACAATTCTGCTATATATACATGCTAGATCCTCTTTATAGCCTATTTCTTACAGAAGTCTTTCCTGTCCTTTATCATACCATTTTGCATGAAATGTCCCTTATCCTTCCCATATGTTTGCTTTCCTCAATTTTTTTCTTGCATCATATTTCCTTATCTTTCCTTGTTCTTCTCTGGAGCTTTGTCTTTAAGTTGAGGATTTTTTTTCCTCTCTTGACTGTATGCCTTTTGTTCTCAGTACATGTTACTGACTCCTCCTAGCCAAAAGGTTCAGAGGATCTACCACTTTCATCAAAACGACAAAATAGTGTAAGACCATCAACACTGACTTTTTTATATGTGTGTGCAACATCATGATGAAGCACCCTTCAGCATGACACTGATTTTATTTTTTGTCTCCGTCCATCTCTTGGAACAAAGTTGTGAAGAATTAGAAAGGTCTAACTGAATTCTAGCACATATGCCTGGTCCTGGTTTGCAGTCCTAACTACTAATCTATTAATTTGTTTTGTGTGCCCTTGCTTCCAATTTGTTCTCTGATTCTGCTTTCTGCTTTGTTATTCTGGCTTTAAGATATCAGTAAGACTGAAATAGCATGATCCATCCAGAGAGATTCAACCATGGCAGAGATGGGCAGCAATGAATGGAATCTATAGCATTTGTAAATGCCATTCTCTGCTAAAAAAATGCCTGTATATTTAGGAAAATTGTATCCCAAGAGGAATTTACATTTAAAAATGTCTGTGTGTAATACAGACAAACAGACAGACAGGTACATATCTCTGTCTATTAAAAAATGAATGCAGATTTTTAACAGTTAATAATTGAAAACATTTATAGAACCAAATACAGAAAGACTTATGACATTGACACAAGCTGTATTTAAATTGACTCGTGTGTCTTAATCTTCTTGTTTAGTCATTGTACAATTCCTGACTCACTCTACATTGCTGACCATGACTCAACCTTGCTAGACCTAGGATTAATATGTCGGGGCAGGAAATACTGAGAAGTTCATTTTCAGCAAAGAGAAATAACTCAATTTGCCATCTTGTCATTCAGTTTTTTCCAACCTAAATGAAGTAGTCCTAACATTTATTGAACTATGATTTTTCTTTCCATGTGTTGTGCTAGGGACTGGTCCTTCAGATAACTTAATTTAAATACTAGTAAGACATAACAGGTGGATGTGGCATATGACAGTAGGAGGGAAAGGGAGGAGAAGGCATGTGTAGCAGTAATAAGAACATAAGATTATGTAGATGTGTGGAGTGCATAATTAACAGTTATTTTTTTAAATGATTGATTTATGGGCAGGTTTTTTTGTTTTCGTTTTGTTTTTGTTACACTAGAGGAGTAGTTTCATGATCATGCAGCCTACCTATTATTAGTTTTTAAAATAATTATCCAGCATATTTACACAAAAGACTCTTCCTTTATTTTATTTTTGGTATTTTAGGTATATCCAAGAAAGGTCAAAAAGACTTTAGGATGGAGAGTTGTAAGAGATGCACTGAAGAAATTGAAACATAAAATATAGGGTTTTTTTTTAAAAAAAGAAAATATTTGTTACATCTGTCTATAGAGTTTCAGCACTCAAACAGGTTTGACCTTTTTCTCTAGATATGCTTAGATGGAACAGAGGAAGTTACCTTACATAATTCAAGCCTTTGATCCATTTAGACACACATTATAAACACACACTGTCAGCAGCTCTCCAGGTTTCAAACAAGAGTCTTTTCTTGCCGTGTCAAGATGCCAGGGACTGAAACTAGCATGTTCTGCATGTAAAGCATTTGCCACAAAAGAATGAGATAAACAGCATTCCATTTCAGCAATTTTCCTGGCACTGAAAAGAATAGGCTTCACCCTTGTTTAGATCCATATTTTTCTCCACACCATATCCTTGGGGAATGGAGTCTGTATTTGCTTAAAAACAGGGCATAACTTCAATCAGTTCCTGATTTTCCATATTCTATCTTTTGGTTTCTTCATTAACTCTAAAAAAAATCTTGCCTTTTTTAATCTCCCTGCTTATTTGTTTTCTTTCACTGGGATTCTTTTGTGGATAAGGTGTTAGTTCTATTGATTTCTACAGGTTTGAAGCAATTGCAGGATGCATTTAGACAAACGTTTTTGTTCATTCACAATACAATATTATGTCTCTATGTTGGCAAACTGTTTGCAGAATCTGGATAAAATGTACAAGCTTATTCTCTACAATCACTCCAATATTAAAAGTTGTTAAGTAAACACAACATTTCACAAAACCTTTGGAAATATATTGTATCCTTGATATAAATAAAGACACATTTGTTGTCCTTTTATTGCGGGTGATCAATTTTTATTCCTTCCCTTTAATTATTTGTTCTCAACATTTAAGCCAAGATATGAAACTTTTAAAACAATGCAATTTTCTTTCAGCAAACAGTAATTTAAAGACTTAGACTTAAAGATGGACTGAATCAAAAGCCATAAGTATAAAAAAGCAAAAGGGAGCAGAATTTGAGCTCAATCTACTGGTAGGTGATACAGTTTACAACAGCCAATCAGTTTAGGGAAGAAAGATATCAGAACAAATGTTACTTGCATCTATCAGATAATGCTTGTGAAGTGAGTCACAATATTACTTTATTCTTAATTTGATGAGTTGTACCATGTAGGAAAGAAGACATTTTTATTAAGTATGCAATGTGACATTCACATCTAAAATTCATATTTAGATTACTGTTTCTCTAAAGAGCTTCAAAACTGCTGCAAAAGTTTGTTTGCTTTGTTTAAGAGATAATGACTCGATCAAAATTATTGAATGGAACACTGAAGCAGTCAGACTTCTCCGTTCTCAGTGAGCACTCACCAACTAAGTCATAGCCTGTTTATTGCCTGTTAGGAAAATGTCAGTACTGTATAAGAAAAGGTGAAGTCTGACAGATAGCTTTTAATCCTTCTATTATAGAATGTTTATTATTTTCCCCCCTCCAGGAAAGAAACTAGAGATGGGAGAACATGGCAGAGAAGGAAGAAAGCGCTGAAACGGCCTTTATCAGTACACAATTTGAACTTGAGAAACACTTAACCTGCTTTTTGGTATTGCCACTCAAGTAGAATAGCATTCTTAAAATATATGAATTTGTTTTGCTTCTGTTTTGTTTGAAGTTGGTGGACTTTTGTGTTTCCACTATACTAAGAAATGATAACAGAGCTAATCTGAAAAAGAAACTAGAGCCTAATTGAGAGTGGGTACAATGCCCCAGAGAAATATCACCAGACTTGCACTTTTGGGATGGTCCAGATCTAGCGTCGCTTCTGGGAACTCAGATAGTTGCTATGACCAAGGAGGCCATTTTGGGGTGGGGATTGTGGGGGTTTTTTTGGTGGGGGGACGACTGGTGTATCAGTTACAATTCTTTTGTGGAAAGATGCATCTGACCACAGTCATATCCATACCTTGCTTACCTTTTGGTTAGTTTGCTGTCATGTGCTTTACATAGGTTTGCTTGGGCCTGAGGAATCAATTGTAGAAAATGCAGCTGATTCAGATTGCATCCATCAAACTGGTCTCTTTGTTGAGCTTTTTGCTAAATTACATGATACTAGTTTTATGTTAAATATAATGGTTGTTAAATAATTTCAATATTCAAACAAATTTGGATAATATTAAGTATAGCATAGTTCAGGTGCAAAATCCTAGCTCACAGCTAGGTGGGAGAATAAACATAATTTTTCAGCAATTCTTTGCTGCCATCAAGTGGTCAAGTCCATATTTTTATTATAGCCCCAGGTAATAACATATTCAACATATGTCACTTTCCATTCCTACTATGTATGAATCCCCTTATATATTAATTTTCAGTTTCCATGTTATATGTCCCATCATCTGGGGAGATTCACTCGATGTAAATACAAGACAGAACCTTTCCTGCTACAGCATCATTTTTAAAAATGAGAATAAATGCCTATCAAAGGTTGTAAAATATTGCAAGCATTGTTTTTATTAATTAGCAGAGTTATTTATTAATTTGATAAATAACTTTTGTGATATAAACTTCTGTAGTCAAAAATATTTAATTCTTTATTTTTTAGGAGGGAAAAAGATAAATATGCCTCTTTAAGAAAAATAGTAGAACTTCTTGAGAGGCATTCATATTTCTGTCTACCAAATTATTTTAAAATCCATGCCTTATTAGTTTGTACTGTTAGAGGTGTAAACATAGATATATATGCCTACATAGTTCACAGTCTAGGGGGGGCGGGAAGAAACATAGAGGATCAGGCAAATATATTCTATAGTAATCTGAGGAACATGGTACAAACTAATAAGGCATGGATTTTAAAAGAATTTGTGATACAAATAACTAATAGCTTTGGACTGATTGTACTGTTCACCCAAATTATGTAGTAATGGGTTTCTTTCTAGTCAAGATCATCTGTTTTTGAAATATTTGCAAATGTATTTTGTTATGTTTGTTTTCAGGTTTGCATTGATAAATAGTTTAGGAATCCCTTGAATCAATGGAAAGATTAAAATCATAATAGGAAAAGAATTAAAGGATTATGCCATATAGGGCATTATTCTACTAGGATCTGGGACCTATGCCAGTTCAGAAAACTTAATGCTATTGGCTTTGATGAGGCTACTCCAATGCTTGAATTACTTATTCATAGCGCATAGCCTTGTACAATTAGTAACTCTATTCTGTGATATTTGCAAGTTTTCCTCTAAATATATATTTAACCACAGCCAGTTTAATGAACGTATGGCAACCACAGTTTATCTTCAAAATACTTTGGAGTGTGTATTTTTTTGTGTGTGAATTCTTAATTTTCTCTGTAACAGCAAGCAAGCAGTTTTAATTAACCTGATATAACTATCTACCACCTTCTGTTTCCATAATCACTATTTCCAGCATGGGTTAAAATCTCCACTGTATTCATATGCATGTATTGAAAGATGAAAATTTTCCATTCTTTAATTCCTTTGTATCTTGAAAGTAAACTCATTATTTTATGGCTGCAATTCTATGCCTACTTACCTGGAAGTAAGCCTCACTCAATATAATGGGACTTGTTTCTGAATAAATATGCATTGTTTTGAGGTTCCATGGGATTTAGTAGAGTTTTCCAGCACCTTCTTATGTCTACAATTCCCTTTATTCAAAGATATAGAAAGAGGTGATTTGGAACCAGTTGTACTTACAGATCTAGTATAGGCATAGCTTTAGCAATAAAGGCAATTCACTATAGCTAAGTGTGATTGACTAGGCAGGGGATATTTAAGAACTATGTGTGATCTAATGGGAAGGCAGATGGCAGCTAACTTGGTTAAAAGTAGTTTACCCTGGGGAAAATGCCACAAAAACAGTAATGGAAAAAGTGTGAGGCAGAACTCCACAAGAAGTTATATGCAGTTGCTAAGAGAGATATTTTCTCTTATCTCCCAACACCACAATTTGAAAGAACAAAGATCCAGAATTTCATTTAGCCATTTTGGTTGATAGCAACATCTCTAGAATTTCAAGCCAAGGTGAAAAGTAGGGGGGGGCATTGAGTGCATGAGGGTTGATAACTAACTTACTATTTTGAAAAATGTATTTCTTTATGTAGAGATAATTATCTGGTAAATTTTCAGGTAGGATGCTCTAATAGAAATATGAGAAGTGTCCTACACTAAATCAAACTGCAAATCAGATACTTTAACCCTGACAAATGACTTTTCCCTAAATTACAGGCATTTATAATTAAAAAGGACTTTTAAGTCCAACCTTTTGCTTAGTGCAGGAATCCAAATAAAAGCATCCCTGACAAATGGTTGTCCAACCACCTCCAGTATAGGAGATTATTACTTCTCTAAGACAATGATTATAGTGTTGAACTGCACTAAAATTTAGAGAATTTTCCCAACATTCTGTTGGAATCCACTTTCATAATTTTATTGATGTTTTTTTATGTGACGTATTTGGGGGTATTTAAAAAGTACTATCGTATAATCTTCCCAAAGATAACTGTTTCCAGTATCTTCTCTTATGATATGATTTAGTTCTAGTTCCCAATTAATCCTGTTCCTGTTTGTTTGCATCATTCTCAAAGATTTTCAGGCCTAAGAATAAATATAATAGTGTCTAGAAGAAGAGAGATGATCAGCATAGAGCAAAGAGGAACGTAGCCCTATGATTTGATGGCTACTGTATATATAAAAATAAGATAAAGATTAACAAATCCATGCTGAATCCCAGCAATTGTTGCATTGTTTTCAATATACTTACTGATCAATCTCTTCATGAGCTGGTTTGGAATCTTTCCAGGAGGGAACATCAGACTGACTGATTCTTCAAGATTCTCTTTTCCCCTGTCTGGGAAGATAGGAGCAATCATTTTTCTTTTCCATCTATCCACAGGACCTGATAATATCCCAGTAGAAATTTTTAAATTGCTGAAAGACAATGGGAAGAATCTTTTACTGCAGCTCTTCAATCAAATATATGAAACAGGAAAGATACCAAATGATTGGCTAAAATCAACCTTTTTGACAATCCCCCCAAAAATAAATGCAAAGAAGTGTACCGAACACAGAACAATAAGCTTAATGAGTCATGCCCTGAAAATATTCCTGAGAATAATTCACACAAGAATATACAACAAAATTGAGGAGCATCTAGGTAACACACAATTTGGTTTCAGAAGCAATCTTGGTATACGAGATGCGCTATTCAGCATTCAAGTTCTTGTACTGCGTTGTAGAGATGTCAATCGCAGTGTTTACATGTGCTTCATTGATGTTGAAAAAACATTTGATAAAATAAGACACAGCAAACTATTAGAAATCCTGAAACAAGGGGGGACTAGATGACAAAGACATCCAAATCATAAAGAATCTATACTGGCATCAGGTAGCAAATGTGAGACCAAGCCAAAAATACTCAACTGATGCAGAAATATGAAGAGGAGTCTCCACTGTTGTTCAATATCTACTCTTAGTCAATCTTCAATGAGGCACTGGAGAACATCGATGCTGGCATCAAAGTAAACGGTGTTTGGATCAACAATTTAAGATATGCTGATGATACAGTTCTGCTTGCCAGTAAGCTTGAAGACCTTCAGCTCCTCATCAACAGAGTTACAGAAATATCTGAAAAATATGGCTTGAAGCTTAACACCTCAAAAAACAAGATCATGGTTGTCAGCAAACAACCCGTTAATTTAGCACCAATAAATTCGGAAGGAATATCATTAGAAAAAGTTGAAAGGATCACACACCTCGGTTCTAATTTACATGTAAGCTGGGACACGACCACTGAAGTAAAACAAGGATAGAGAAAGCTCGAACAGCATTCTTCGAAATGAAAAAGGTCTTCTGCAGTCACGACATAAGCCTAAAATTGAAATTCAGGCTTGTCAGATGTTATATTTTTTCTATCCTGCTCTATGGAGTAGAGAGTTGGTCTCTGACAGAAGGCCACCTGAAGAGAATAGAAGCATTTGAAATGTGGATTTACAGGCAGCTGTTACGTATAAACTGGGTTGACAAGATCAGAAATGAGGAGGTGATAAGCCACCTGGGAAAGCCAAGGGAAATCATCAAAACAATTAAAAAACAAAAGTTAGAATATTTCAGACATGTGATGCGACACCCAGAAAAATACAGCATACTCCATTTATGTTCTGTACCAGCCTGCTACCGGCCTTGCAGAAAAGGCAACCCCTTTATAAACGGCAAGAGGCTGGAATACGTCTGCCAAATTTATTACAAAAACAAACAAAACACATACCAAGATACAGGAGCTTTGAAACACTATCGGAGCGGTTGCTTTCAGCAAACCAGCCCTCCCCAAACATTCCCTTTATAAAGAGTTCAGGGCGTGGCCTCTCTTTGCCTCCTTCCGAGAAGCCCCACAGCCTTCCTCTGCTTGCTCCTACTTGACTGCCTCCTGCGTCAGGCGTCCTTGAACAGGGCCAGCTGTGGGTCATCTTCATCCACACTGTCAGGCTCACACAGCTGGGTCTCCACCAGGTAGAAGGGGCCTGGCTGGGGGCTCTGCGGAGCCTCAAAGCCATCATCAGCAAGTTCTTCAACACCCCCCTCCTCCCCCTCATCTGAGTCATCCGACCCAACTGCCGAACCCACAGGCTGACCCTGAATCACAACAATTTAATCCTCCAGGGAAAGATTGAAGGCAAATGAAGTCCAAGCAGAAGAAGAACATCATGGCTTCAAAATCTAAGGGACTAGTTTGGACAAAACTCAGCAGCACTTTTTCGTGCGGCTGCTGCTAAAAACAGGATGGCCAACATGATCGCCAACATCCGATAATGGATATGGCACAAGAAGAAGAAGAAGAAGAAGATCTATCCCAATGTTTTATCCATTTTCCAGGTTATCCCATAAATCATCAGCAAATCACTTCAACATCTTAGGATATATTTTATCTGGGCCCAGAGATTTAAATATACAAGAAGCAAATTGATATTCTTTGACAATTGTTCTATGAACCTGAAATTTCTATTCCATGCTCTTCATCCTGCTCTTCACAATTGCCTAATGGAACACAAGCTTTCTGTGCAGACAAGATTGAGCCGAAATAGGACAGGTTAGCTTAATTTAACAATTAGTTAATAATTCGGGTCCCCCAAAAAGTAGTTTTGTGTTTCTTTCTTCATCAAGCAATGTTAAGGTTCCAATGCTACAACCAACAAAATCAGAATTCTGAGGCTACAGGTTTCCTCAAAAATATGTTTATTAGTTACAAAATATTGGCATGGTCAAAAGTGAAACCAAGTCTGAAATTCCCTCCAAAGTGTTACACTAATACAGAGTCAAACTTCCCACTCCAGCACTATGCAATTGGCTACGTTCCCCAATAGAATGATTGGCAAGCTTTCTAACAAGACGCCCAGCCTTCCAAGCTAACTGATAGATTGACCTTGGTTCCCATGGGAGCCAGAATTGTTTAGACTAGCAAAAATTCTCAGCACCCCTTTCTTCTGGCAATCTAGAATGAGCAAGATGGCTTCTGCCAGGTTCTTTGTAGAGTTGACAATAGATTTTTCTTTCATCCTTTTAATATATTAAAACAAGGGGATTCCTTTGTTCATGTTCTTCACTACTCAGCTTGTTCTGAGCATTCTCTAACTCTACATAATTCAAGGCTACCTGTATGCATTCTTTCTTGATGACCTATTCTTTTCACCTACTATATGTCTCCTTTATTCTCTTCAAATCATTAATTTGACATGTACTCACACTGCTGGTTATGTGTTTCTTTTTAAATCAGAACTGTTTGCAGTTGTATAAACAATTGTGTCACCTTTTCAAGGATTTCCCACTCACCTTGAACAATTTTTCTTATAAATAATTCCTGCCATAGTACTTGAATTACAGCTATCCCTGTGGGGCAAGAATTACAGTTATCTCAAAAGATTATTGTTCAACCTCTGCTTAAACTCATCTAGTGAGAAGGCACTCACTACTTATCTAGGTCTATTTCTCTTAAGTTCTCTTGCCAAATTGTTCTTCCTGTTAGGGAGGTATTTATTATTTATTAAATTGATATGCCACTGATCTCACGTTGAAGTGACTCTGGGCGGCTTACATTTCTAACTTTCAAACAGAATTTGCTCTTTTAACAAGTCTTTTATTTGTATCTTGCATTTTAGAATGAAGTATACATCTTAAACTTCTTATGTATATTACTGTACGCCTTCAACTGTTTTAAGAATACTATCATATACTGAATCTCTTCCCTTCTTTTTTTCAAGGCGGCATATACCAGTCCTCAGTGTAGGAGTTAGTTTTCATTCTGTCTGTCATTCTTGCTGTTATTTGAGCCAGGTTCTGTTTAGATCATTTTGAAATGTGGTGCTCGGAACAGAATAGACAACTTTAGAGAGATAGAGATAGAGATAGAAGAGATAGAAACTATTCTCTCCTAAAAATTGGAAATGATATATCTAATGAGGCAGTCTAAAATGCCTTATGATTCCAACACTTAAGCATTACAGTTTTTAAGTGAAGACTGTCCTGGTGTAAATTTGTCTGTTTTCTTAGAATAATTCCAGAGTTACATAAATGTTACATAAATATTGGTGAAAAATCTACATAATCATTAAAACAATTTCAAGCCCTATGACATGCTGTAGCTTTATTTCTACCCATCACCCCATAGTGATCTATATAATCTTTAGGAAGGGGGAAAAATCACGGAGACAGAACTTGCAATCATCTCACATAGGTTAATATGATCAAAAGAATGCATAGTGACAAAAGTTGTGTTTCAAGATAGAAGATGGTTAAATAGATGTTAAGCAGTTATAGTTGTGATTTAGTAATGATTTCATCTTTTTTTTTTTTTAAAAAAAAGTAAGATAGAATCCACCGGCTAAAACTAATGAGCACAAAACTACATTGATTTGGCCCAGGGTGGACAAATAGAACATCTGGCATATTTGGCACCAATGACACAGCTGGCATTGTTGGAACCATTTCTGCAGAAGGTACAGATGCAGAAATGGGAGAATTGGTACAAACAGTGCAGATGGAACAGTTGGAACAGATGACAGTGGGCAGAGCTGGCGATGCTGGCACAGGTGTCATAACCTCAACAGCTGGCACAAGTTGTGACAATCCTGGGATTTCTTAGTGCAAGGCACATGTTCATTTTGGCTTTGGTTGCAGAGAGATAAGAGCATTTTATAATTAGTAAATGTGCCATTTGAAAAGGAACTCCCCCCACCCCTATCCTTAAGGACATCTACCTCCAACTGTTAAAGCTTGGAATGCAGAATATTTTTGCACATTATAATTTCCCAGAGAAAGATGCAATTGATAAATACAGATTTAATAGAAGGCAATTAGACTTTTTAAATTCTTATACAGCTAATAATCATGGACAGGATTTCTTTATAAGAGTTCTATTGAAAAACATACTCAGTTCTATATCCTGATTGTAGAGATTAATGCAAGCTTTGTTTTAATGCCAGAGCTTGTTTACAATCAAACTGGTGGGTTATAGTTTCCTATACTCTCCTAAAGCACAGTGTTTAGTAATTAAATGGAGGCTGACAATCACCAATGTGAACACAATAGCATTTGATTACTTCTGCCAAAAATATGTTACCTGTTTGCTTAAAAATGGAACTACATGCAATATGAAGATTTATTCTTTACTGCAGAAAAATTATTATTTTTAAATTAAGAAAAAGGAGTGTTCCTTTACAAGATTACAAGTAACTCCTAGCAGGCTGAAGAAATAAATTAGATGATATTATATGGAAGTTCTCAAAAGTTTCATCCAAATCTAACATATGGCCCCTAGGAGCTAGATCCAGACTTTGTTGGTGGTTCTTTATTTCTATTGATTTCAATGAGATTTACATTATTCAGGAAGAAAAACGCATGGTTGGTTTAGGCTGGATCCAGCACTTTCTGCCTGGCAGGCAGATTGTAACACCTTTAAAAGACTGGACCCAGCACATTTAGGTGAATTCATTTAAAATGTATCTAAGCTTCATAGGATATTCTCATTAAAGAAATCTCAAGTGGGTTTGAAGAAATTGGTTATTACTGCCTAGATTAAGGGTTTTCAATTTCTTTCAGGCTGTGGAATACATTACTTAAAAGAAAATTGGCTGTACATGAATGGACTTTTTTGTTCTTTGCCTTTTGCCCTTGATCTCTCAGTGAATCCTAAGGGCCCGCAGTGAAACAAACCTCTGGCCTAGACAACCATCAATTCACAATGCATCCTAATGATAGTTATTTATTAAATTTATTAAATTTGTTTGGTACCCGTCTCATCAGAAGGTGACTGCTGATATGTGCTAATTGGCAGTAGTAGTAAGACACAAAACAAGGACCCGGTTTCAAAACAACTCAATAACAGAGTTGGAAGAGACTTTGGAGGTCTTCTAGTCCAACTCTCTGCTCAAGCAGGAAATCCTATAACATTTCAGACATATAGTTGTCCAATCTCTTATTAAAAACCTCCAGTGTTGGAGCACCCACAAGTTCTGGAGGCAAGTGTAGATTATTTTTTTGACATCCACATTTAAAAGTGGTAAAGGTTCCCCCGCACATGCGTGCTAGTCGTTTCCAACTCTAGGGGCCGGTGCTCATCTCCGTTTCAAAGCTGAAGAGCCAGCGCTTGTCCAAGGACGTCTCCGTGGTCATGTGGCCGGCATGACTAGATGCCAAAGGCGCACGGAACGCTGTTACCGTCCCACCGTAGTGGTCCCTATTTTTCTACTTGCATTTTTACGTGCTTTCGAACTGCTAGGTTGGCAGAAGCTGGGACGAGTAACAGGCGCTCACTCTGTTATGCAACACTTGGGATTCGACCCGCCAAACTGCCGACCATCTGATCGACAAGCTCAGCGTCCTAACCCACTGAGCTACCGCATCCCTCACATTGGCTCTAGTAGCCCTAAAATTAAGAAAATAAGAATGCCAAGGATTTAAGGCCTGTATATATTCCCTATACAGGCCAGGGATCCAGTAGGAAGCTGATAGAGCCTTGCATATAGAGTAGAAAGATTCAGTGCACCAAAATTCCCTCTGATAATCATGATAAGCATTTGACACAATGTAGTTTAGTTTTTAGTTTAGTTTAGTTTTTATTAAATTTTTATACCGCCCTTCTCCCTAGGGACTCAGGGCGGTGAACAGGGCAGATAATAAAAGTACAAAACTACAAAAGTTAAAATAGAATTAAATTAATGCCCAAGATAAAACAGTAAAATATACAAATATTTAAAAACCCAAATTAACTCCCCATCAGGCCAGGCCAGCTTGTTCAAACAGATGGGTCTTTAACCCGCGCCGGAAGGAGCGGAGATCCGGTGCCATCCGGAGCTCCACCGGCAGTTCATTCCATAAGGCCGGGGCGCCCACAGAGAAGGCCGTCCCCCTGGGGGCCACCAGCCGACATTCTCTGACTGGAGGCACCCTGAGGAGGCCCTCTCTGTGGGAACGCACAGGGCGGAGGGGGGTTGACACCGGCAGCAGGTGGTCCCCGAGGTATTCCGGACCCATGCCATGTAGGGACTTAAAAACCGTCACTAAGACCTTGAACCTCACCCGGAAGACAACTGGTAACCAATGTAGCTCGCGGAGCAAAGGTGTAACATGGGAGTACCGGGAAACTCCCAAGACAACTCTCGCGGCCGCATTCTGTACCAGTTGGAGCTTCCGAGTGGTCTTCAAGGGAAGCCCCATGTAGAGAGCATTACAGTAGTCAAGGCGAGAGGTCACGAGCGCATGAGTGACCGTACACAGGGCATCCCGGTCCAGATAGGGCCGCAACTGGCGCACCAGGCGAACCTGGGCGAAAGCCCCCCTAGTCACAGCTGCTACATGATCTTCCAAGGTAAGTCGTGAATCTAGGAGGACTCCCAAGTTGCGAGCCCTATCCACGGGGGGTAACAGCTCACCCCCCATAGAAAGAGATGGAACAATTTGAATGTCCCGGGATGCCGGAATGTACAGCCACTCAGTCTTGTCCGGGTTGAGTTGAAGTCTGTTCCTCCCCATCCAGACCCGAACCGCCTCCAGGCAACGGGACATCACAGCGAGGGCATCACTGGGGTGGTTTGGGGTAGAAATAAAAAGTTGGGTATCATCAGCATATTGATGATACCCAACTCCAAAACCACGAATGATCTCACCCAGCGGTTTCATGTAGATGTTGAACAGGAGAGGCGAGAGAACCGACCCCTGAGGAACTCCACAAACGAGAGACCTAGGGGCCGATCTCTGCCCCCCTGCCAACACCGACTGCGAACGTCCCAGGAGATAGGAGGAGAACCACCGAAGAACCGTGCCTCCCACTCCCAATCCCCTGAGACGCCGCAGCAGGATACCATGGTCGATGGTATCGAAGGCCGCTGAGAGGTCTAATAGGACTAGGACAGAGGAACATCCCCTATCCCGAGCCCTCCAGAGATCATTCACCAGAGCGACCAATGCCGTCTCCGTGCTGTACCCGGGCCTGAAACCCGATTGGTACGGGTCCAGATAATCCGCTTCATCCAGGACCAGAGGGAGCTGGTGCGCCACCACACTCTCAACAACCTTCGCAAGAAAGCGAAGGTTGGAGACTGGACGAAAGTTGTTCAACACAGCTGGGTCCAAGGCAGGCTTCTTGAGGAGGGGTCTCACCACCGCCTCCTTCAAGACGGTGGGGAAATTACCCTCACTCAAAGAAGCAGATATCACCGCCTGGAACCAGCCTCGTGTCCTCTCCCTAGCTGCATAAACCAGCCAGGAAGGGCACGGGTCCAATAAACATGTGGTGGAGCTCAGCCTCCCCATAATCCTGTCCACTTCATCAGGGGTCACAGAATCAAACTCCTCCCAGATAACATTGACAAGACCGCCCGTGTCCTGATCGTCAGACTCTGCCCAGCTGGAGTCCAAACCGGTCCGAATCCGAGCGATTTTGTCCGACAGATGCTGACCAAACTCCTCGGCACGACCCTGTAAGGGATCCCCCCTCACCTCCTGATTAAGAAGTGAGCGAGTCACCCTAAACAGGGCGGCCGGGCGATTATCTGCGGACGCGATGAGGGTGGAGAAGTAATTACACCTCGCCACCCTCATCGCAGCGAGATAAGACCTAATATAGGTTCTTAACCGCAATCGGTCGGATTCGGATCGGCTGGACCTCCAGCAGCTCTCTAGGCCCCGTTTCCGACGCTTCATCTCCCGGAGCTCCGCGGAGAACCATGGAGCTCGTTGGGATCTGCGCCGGGTCAGGGGCCGCAAGGGTACAACTCGGTCCAGTGCCTCAGTGGCCGCCCTTTCCCAGGCTTCCACTAAGGCATCCGCCGAGTTGTGAGCAACGGAAGCAGGTGGGGATCCCAGCACTGCCTGGAACCCATCAGGGTCCATTAAGCGCCTGGGGCGGTACCATCTAATTGGTTCCGTATCCCCACGGCGGGGGGTGGTAAAACGGAAGACCAGCCGCAGGAGGTGATGATCCGTCCATGACAGGGGCATGATAAATGGAGAGCCCCCACCAAGATCATCCAGCCAACGTCCAGATAAAAAACTAGGTCCAGGGTGTGGCCTCCCTCATGAGTTGGTTCAGAAATTACCTGCGTCAGGTCCATGGCCGTCATGGAAGCCATGAACTCCCGAGCCAACTCAGATGACCCTCCCAGGGATGGTAGATTGAAGTCACCCAAAACTAAAAGTTTGGGGAACTCAATCACCAAACCGGAGAGGACATCGAGTAGCTCAGGCAGGGCTGCCGCTGTGTGACTAGGCGAAACGTACACCAGCAGCAAGCCCAACTGCGCCCCCGAACCAAACCTCAAAAAGAGAGACTCACACCCGACTATCTGAGGGACGGTGGTCTCCCGCGGGCATAAGGTCTCCCTAATAACTACCGCCACTCCCCCGCCCCTACCATGAGCCCGGGGCCGGTGTAACGCTCGGAAACCTGGTGGGCAAAGATCAACCAAAGGGACCCCACCCTCTGGGCCCAACCAGGTTTCGGTAATACAAGCCAGGTCCGCATGCTCACCCTCCACCAAATCCCGCACAAGGGGAGCCTTATTAACCACGGACCTGGCATTTAACAACCACTAATCAGAGCCGCACGTTAGCTCTGTGTAATCATTGAAGAAATACTCCACAGAGCCAAAACACTATGTAAGATGTTATATTTTCATTCTGCTGAAGTTGAATGAAAACTAAACAGCCAAAACACAGATATCAGATCAAATCAGAGCCATAGTAAGTTCTCACTTATTGCTGGCATAGAGGTTTTGATGTTTTGCAATGCATAAGAGCCCTGGTGGCACAGTGGTTAGAATGCAGTATTACAAGTTAATTCTGCCCACAGCCTGGAGTTTGATCCATCCTTCCTAGGTTAGTAAAATGAGGACCCAGATTGTTGGGGCCAATACGCTAACTCTGTAAACCGCTTAGAGAGTGCTGTAAAGCACTATGAGTATACACTGTAAAGTGTATAAATCTAAGTGCTATTGCTGTATGACCTTCCAGGGGCAACAGCCTAACCTTCTTGTGACAGATACCACAGAGGAATTCTATTATTCTATTATAATCTTACATTTACATAGTGCTTAATGCCTATATTTTATTTTTCATCCTTACAGCAGTAGTATATGAATCAAGATCATTCCCAACCTGCAGACCAGTCCTCCATTAAACCAACATCCTAAAAGACTATCAAGTAAACTCCAAAATAGACTTTAGACACTTTTTCCATGACAAAAAGAAACGAATCAGCAATATCTAGCAAAACCCAAAACCCTGGGCCTACCTACGTTTGTTCTGCCATAGTCAAATGTCTGTCAATAATTTACTCTGTTTGTTATGTAAGCAAAGGATGATTTTTATGGAACTTTGCTCTAATGGAACAGCTCAGATAGCTCTTTCAGACCAATAAAAATGTTTGGCGTTGCACGGAATCAAGGGGTACAGCAAACATCTGAAGAAATTTCATACAGGCAGTCAAACCCAGCATAGATTCTGATAAAGATTGGCAGAATTTATTTATTTGAATGAAAAGATAGGGTAGCTTAGCAGATAATTCAGGAATATCAGCCTAATCACATTCCTCAGCTAATTAGAGTGCTACCTCTTCTTCATCAATCTCTGGAACGTAGAGAAGCAACGGTCTTTGTTACTGGTTCGGAAACACAGTGAAAAACTAAGTTCGCAAAGTCAGATTTAGTTCAATAACTCTCACAATGACATTTGCATTTCAGCAAGTCAGTCAACTTCTGGAATGTGCTAGGTTTGGCATTATTATCCCTTTTAGCAACTGCAAATATAAACTCATCCCCCTCCTTTTCCATACATATATCCAGAAAGACAAACGCCAGTGGGTGAATTCTATGCAGCAGCTGCTACTGAATGTCTCAGGTTGGAAAAAAAACTATGTCTTTAGTTTCCAATAAACTAGCACATGTCAGTAAATGTTTGCTACTGCTTATTTATCCTATTGGCAATTTTGTTTTAAACAACTTGCTCTATATTCATACTTGGATTTTTATTGCACATATATCCTATTTTGGTGCTGTTTTGGTGGTGAAAAGTAGCAGTTGGGCTTATTAGATCTGGTCATAAATGGCCTAACTTTCCACCAAATTTGTGAGCAGAGAAATTGGGTACAATAGAGAAGGAGATATAGTTTAACTATTTTCTAAATAGAAAATAAATGAGAAATTACATTAGGAGGACTTTACTCCTTTGGGATTTAATAGAAGCATTGGAAGCCATTGGGTAGAACAGAAGCATTATAGTCCACTGGAGAGATAATTGTCAAAACAGACAAGTTATTCACTCAGTTCAGAACTAAATAAGAAAAATCATAGTCTACCCGTAAGACTTTTCCAAAATTCTCTACTTTAAAATCTTATATAGAACAAAATCACTTCCTTGAAGTGAAATGAGAACTGGTGGAAAGCAATGTAGGAAAATTTCGCTGTCCAGTAGTAAGATTCAATGGAGGTAATTTTAGTAATGAAAGAAAACATTGGCTTTTGGGCCTGACTTTTCTTACTATGTATTCTTATGGCAACAACATATAATAAATGTTGACTACGGCTTGATCTTTCAAAGTTCTTGAGTCTCCAAGAGCCTTGCTTGCTAATATTCAGAAATAAACACAATCCTTCTAATGCTGTTAAATGTTGTTGTGCTTCATATTGGTTGCATATGCTTCTGTATTATTTGTACATTTTTGCTTTTCTTTTATTGTACTTAGTTTTCATTGTGTTTAGATGTTCTTTATATTGTAAGCCACACAAAGTCAGTTACAGTTGGGCATTGCCAAAACTGAATCAAATTAATAAGACTGATTGACTGACTGATTGATTTGATTTGCTTGCTGCCTATCTTGCCTATTATTCCATTTAACAATGGATGACTGAGCTGAGAACTGTAAAAGAGTGTTCTGCATAGATTTTAAATGTTATTTGTACTTTAGTCCAATAGGTCAATACCACAATATTTCTGCTTAACAAACTTTTAATTGGGAATATATTTCAAAAATTATGCGAAGAGAGAAATATAAACAAATTGTTCTGCTGAGGAATTCGCCTTACCCATTTTTCAGAATAATTGAGGCCCTTTGCATATATGGATCTAAAAACAGTAACCTGCCCCTTAACCCAATGGCATCATGTGGCCTGCAGGGGACTTGTGAAGCTGAGCGGACAGAGGGTACATTCCTGCTCTAGAGCATGGCTGGCAGAGGAATTCTGGGAGTTGAAGTCCACAAGTCATAAAATTGCCAAGATGGGAGACCCCTGCTCCAGAGGAAATGTTGCAAAGGTATTTTTTCAGCATTCTCTTTGTTGTTGTGGGGCATCGGCAGGAACTCTTGCCCTAGCTCAGTATCTGGGATTTCTGCCCCATGTCTGTCAGTTCTACACAAGGAATCAAAAGGGTGATTGTTTGCTCCCACCCACCCCAATATAGTCTCCCACTGTGAAATGAAACACTAATCCTAACTCTACCTTATTTCTTCAGTGACTCTTCCATCCTCCTGCTTCCTCATCCATCCAAGCGTGGGAACAGCAGCAAAGACACTAACATGATATGAAACAGCAGCACAAGATAAATGAGGTAAAGTTGGTTTTGTGCAAATGCCCAGCGAATTGTTTAGCAACCAGAGCTTAATTCATATAAGTAAAATATTAATAAAAGCAAGAAGAATATCTCCAAGAGAAGGGATTACTATTAGATCAATATGAATCTACATATTAATGAGGAAGTGTACATAGAGGCTGCAAAATTGGACCAGGAAGGCCCCAAATAAGTACATTCTACTTTTCTTTGTTGCCACAAGAACTAATCCAAGGGACACCATTCTGAGGATTATAATAGGGAAAAAGAATAACATTCCATTAACGTTAAAAGTGCTATGTTCTGAAATGTATCAGCAGCAAAAGCACAAAAGGATCAGGCTAATACCAAGAATAACTACAGGGCAGATTAAGAAGAGAAAACATTAGAATAGCATTTGTGTTCGCTTATAGTTCCCAGAGAAATCAAATGTTTTTAAGCATACAGTCCACCATGGTGAATGAATGAATGACCCTTCTCTGCTACACTAGAACTTTCCTTAAAACCTTCAAAAAAAAAACAGCGGCCCTGTCCATTTTGAATAAAGAAGTGAGAATCAGATAAAGAAAGCAGAATAGCTCCAATAAATATGTGAAGCAAGATTTCAGCCTTTGATTTGTATCAGTTAAGAAGTTTCCAGTCACTCCAGAGTTTATGTTGTAAAACAAAGATGTCTTTGTGGGGGTAGTGAGCATAGATTTCCCTAGCAGCTGGCGCTGGAGGTAAAATAACTCTTCTGCCAGTTGTGGCCTACTTCACAGATGTCCTTTTGTTTCCCCTTTCACAGTAGCCACAATTTTTGCTTGAAGTTTCCACTCCTTTTCTCTTCCTTAATGTAGGCAAACATATGCTAAAACTCAAACCTATATACAAGGCCGAACTGTTTCACTAGAACTGGGTGTCGAAAAAATGATGGTAGAAAACTTTACCTCCCCCGTAAATTAACAGTTTGGTTGCAGTCTGTAAAAAAACCAAGGGGAACTAATTACCCCATGGCATTTATTTTCTGCTGGACAGAAAAGAAACAAAAAGAAATGGGGGGGGGGAGAGAGAGAGATCAGTCAGGCCAAGCACATATTTGCTAGCATATGCAAGCCCTACATAGAGAAAGAGCTTGTTTATACATTGGGGGGGGGGGGAATTGTATGTCTAATAGGAATCCCCATTTAACATATTTGGATGGAAAAGTTTGCAGCTCTGGTACCAGCTTTTCAGATGGAATGCCACGTGGATTTGTTAGGGTGATCATCCTCCTATTGATGCATATCTACGATAATGTGCAGGTAGTTCCACTGGACCTAGAAACTCACCATATTCAAACGCCAGACCAGGGAGAGAGGAGAATTTGATGTAATAACAGTCCTGTCAACTGACTCCTATAAGCACTTTTAAGGTTTCCGTAATTTGGCTAACAAGTGTTTCCATTTAGAAGGTGGTATGGAGGATTGTGTGTGCATGTCTGTGTGTGTATGTGTGTGTGTTTAGTTTTTGTTTGGCTAATAAATCTTTTTTTTCCAGTGTTATTTTTGGTAGGAAGAGAAATAATCTTTTAGAACTGCCAAATATCCCAAACAACATGTACAGATGGGTGGTTCTGCAGCTGGAAGCTTTAACTTTGTAGTATTTATTTAAAATATGAAAGCCAGCCTACCAAGGCTAAAACAGAGTGGGCAAAATTCACTATGTTTTGGCTCTTAAGCAAATAGCATTTGAACTTGGGGCTTTTTTTTCCCCCTGCTGAAATGTGATTTTATGCAGATAAGCTTTGCACAAAATTCATTAAATATCCTCGTGTAATTTTCATATTTTTGTAAGGGATCTGCACAAACGCCAATTAGATTTAAAACAATGTTACTGTGGAAATTGCAGTGCTTATTGTTCAAGCAATCTTATATTCTGCATCTGCTTCACTGTAATGATTATATAGGTGCATGACGTTCAAATGCCAGCTTGGTGGCATTAGTTTATTTAAAACAGCACTGAACTTGATGAGGCAGACGTTTAAACATTGCAGGATTTCCTGTAGGAAAACTGTAAAGTAAAAGCTAGTTGCAAGGAAAAAAAACCTGTCATTCTGATAATTATTCCCAAACTGAAAATGCTCATTTGGATCAAAGTTCCAACTGTTTATCGTGACATGAACTCTGTTTCTTTGCATACCGTTTTTTTCATATGTTAGCACTTGTTTGCAGTGCTATGAATTTTCATGCAACTAAAGGAACGTTGAAGTCTGAGGTTTGGATATGCTATCTACTCTAATTCAGAAAACTGTGTTAAATACAGCATGAAGGTCTTAATCCATAACAGTCCAGGCCAAATTGTATTTCTAGATACAGGGTTTCAGACCAACGAATTTCAATAAGGATAACAAGAGGATGGAATTAGAGTGGTATTTCTACAATAAAGGTTTCAATCCCAAACCATACTTGGACACAACTCCACTAATCTCCATGGAAGTTATTTCTCTCTGCAATTGTTTCTTCATAGTTATGCAAACTCAGTCTTTTGGTATATGAAACTTCCAAAGCTTATCCATTAACTTGGATTCATGCTGTAATTCTAAGAGTGAAGGAACCAAGATTTATGCTCCCAGCCTGGAGGATAAATTCTACATTCATGTAATTGAACCCACTGTTGCTGTCTAGTCAGAAAATGACAAGATTAACAACTGTCCCCACTCTACCCTTTTGACTAAATACATTCAGTTTCTTTAGTTATCCTTCATCTGAATTTCTCTTCATAGTAATCCATAAATCCCTCCATTTTTCTTCTGAATTTATTAAGAACAGAACTGCTTGAGCAATCTATTCTCAGCATAGTTTCATTATTGGCACTAGTTAGCAATACAATTTCATTCTCAAGAATTACTCCTCTTCTTAAAAATGAGTTTTGTGGTGCTTTCAAGACTAATAAACCTATTGTAGCATAACTGTTGTGGCTATCTGTTAAACTTTAATGTGCATATGATTCTTTGTTTATTGCTATAGCCAACTAGCACAGCTATACCTCCGATTTCTTTCGATCATACTGTTCTTGACATAATACAATAGGTGATATCTAAAACATTTCTCTGGCAAAATTATTTATTTCCTTTTTCCTCTTCAGTGAGAATTGAGTCAACCAGCAGTTTTGCCTCACAGTGGCTCTCTGCTATCTAGAGATGGAGAAATGCTTTAACAAAGGAATAGGATATTTATGTATTGCAATGAAATAAAAGAAGATTGATTTTTCTGTTTTTCATTGATCTGAAAAACCCAAAATATGGAATCTTTAATTAAGGAATGCCTTTATTAAAACTAACCCAGACTTCTTTAGTAAATGAGATGGTTTGAAAAGCAGGATATGAAGGGAGAAACTAAAAAAGACCAAAAATCAGGTTATGGTTTATATCTACATTTTAGATCCAATCTAAAACTGGAGAATGTAAAATAAGCTTGTTATACAATATAATATTTCCTCACCATATAATATAGTGCCATCAGCTTCTAACACAATTTTTACTAAACCAAATTAAGAGGAAGAAAAGATTGTAAATCTATAACCCTGAGCACATTAAAGGAGGAGATGCACTATTAATTCCAAGTACATATTTTTGCAATTGAGGATTAACATTTAGAATAATTGTTTTCAAATTTGTCCAAGTTGAAGCAAAGTTTATCTCTCTCCTTAACTTTCTGGCCATCATTAAAGTTGGCCAATGAAAACGTATAAACTTACCAAGTTAGGCTAAATATCCAGGAAGCTGCCAGCTTTAGTTCTCTAGACATTCAGTTCTGCTGCCATATGAAAGGCAGGCTGGCTGGCCCCAAGCACAAGTCAGTTTTGTATGTACCAGCCCATCTGCACTAGAAAGCCTAGCAAAGCATAGTCTATCACAAGAATGCTAAGGATAAAGTATTGTAAGTTGAGTTGATGGACTTGGAAACAGAAAATGTAGGTTTAAGTCTACTCTCTGCCGTGGCAGCTTACCAGATAACTTTGGGTGGCTATTTCTCAGTCCAGCCTTTCTCGTGGGGCTGTGCTAATGAGGGAAAATTGGAAGAAGGAATAGCATGCATACTGCCTTTGCTGCTGAAGCAAAGACAGAACTCAATCCAAATTATAGCCAGATACAAGTAGAATAGATGAAAATTAAAAAATATATATAAAGCTAAAAAAGAAATAAATTAATAGGTTTTTTTAGAGTCAAGAAGAGGTAGATAGCACATACAGTGGTGCACAACTGGTCTACCTGGAAAGAGATATCTAAACAATGATCAGGAGCACTGCCAAGTAGAAGAAATTTGTAAATAAAATATAAAAGTCATCTGGGACGCTGTGTAGAGAGGGCAATGAAAAAACATATAGCTCAAGGCCTTGACTCAGTTCTCCCCACAAGGACATGCTTGTGCAAGGGAATATTTTTTGTAGTGCACCAAAAAAATCCATCTTGCCTGGCCAAAGCAAACACCCAGTAACATGCTCCGAGTCATGCCAGATTGCCTAAATCTTTTTTTGAAATGAAGGACGATTTGGAATTGCGAGATATTTGGCGTGACACACACCTGCATGAAAAGGATTATACTTTTTTTTCTGATAGACATCAATCTTTTTCCAGGATTGATTTTATTTTGCTGACTAATGACTTTTTTTCTAGGATTAAGAAGGTAAAGATCTGTGCAAGAGCTATTTCTGACCATAGTCCAGTTTGGTTAGAGATTAATAAGGACAATAGAGATAGGCGCTCGTGGCGCGTAAATGAGAATTTGTTTAGAAATCAGAGAAATTTGGAAGAATGTAAACAGCGGATGAAGGATTTTTTTGAAATTAATATGAACAAGGATACTTCTATGGACATGGTTTGGGATGCTAGCAAGGCCTATATGAGAGGGGTGTTGATATATATGAATAATAAACACAGACGTACTTTGGAAGCCAGAAGGAAAGAATTGGAGAATGAAATTAGGGAAAAAGAAAAGGCCTTGATTTTGAACCCATTGGATGTGAGGACTAAGGAGGTTATTAAGCTATTAAGAGGACAATTTGACAAATTAATGGCTGATCAAGTGGCAACTAATTTGCGGTTTGCTAGGCATAATACTTTTTGCAATGCTAACAAGCCAGGTAGATGGCTAGCATATAGACTAAGGAAAAAGCAAAGGGCTTCTAATATAGATAAAATTGAACATAAGGGAAAGGTTGTGTTTCAACAGGATCTTATTAAGGAAGCTTTTCTGGACTTTTATTCTAAATTATATGCTAAGGAGAAGATTAATGAAAAAGATATTGATGTATATCTGGAGAATGCTAGCATCCCGGTTCTTACGCAGTCACAAAAAGAGGAGATTAACCAAATGATAACAGAAGAAGAAATTCTTACAGCAATTAAGGAATTGAAGTTGGATAAAGCGCCAGGTACGGATGGTTTGACTGCGGTTTACTACAAAAATTTACAAATGGAGTTGATAAAACCATTAAAGGAACTGTTCCAGATAATTCAGAGAGGGGGAAAGGTGCCTCCATCTTGGAGAACTGCTTTTATCTCTTTGATTCCGAAGGAAGATCAAGATGCTACTCAAGTAAAAAATTATAGACCGATATCACTTTTAAATACAGATTATAAGATATTTGCTAAGGTGTTGGCTAATAGACTGATGAGGGTTCTGCAACAGGTGATTCATGGGGATCAAACTGGGTTTATTAGTGGTAGGCAAATGAAAAATAATGTGAGGCATATAGTTGATGTGTTAGAGTTTTTGGAAAGGAACAACCAGATCCCTGCGGCGCTAATTTTTTTAGATGCTGAAAAAGCTTTTGATCAATTGAATTGGCAATTTTTGATGAAGGTTTTAGATAAAATGAATTTTGGGGATAAATTTCTGCAACCAATTAGGGCATTATATCAAAAACAAACTGCCCAAATAATAGTTAACAATAGTCTGACTGAAGCTTGTAATATTGAGAAGGGCACAAGGCAAGGGTGTCCGTTATCACCTTTGTTATTTGTGTTAACATTGGAGATATTATTGGTAAAAATACGGAATTCGGAAAGAATTAAGGGTATACAAATTAGAGATCAGGATTATAGATTGAGAGCATTCGCAGATGATCTGGTTGTTACGGTGACCCAGCCAGAGAACTCTGTTGTGCACCTGATGGAGATAATAATGCAATATGGGAAGGTTTCTGGATTTAAAGTTAATGCACAAAAAACTAAAATTCTGGCCAAAAATATGACAGTATCGCAAAAGGCTCTTTTAGAAGGACTAACTGGATTTGAGATTGTCAAGAGGGTCAAATACTTGGGGGTGTTTTTGTCACCCTCTAATACAAAGTTATATAAAAATAACTATGAAAGATTATGGGGAAAAGAAATGGAGAGCTGGGAAAAATTGCAATTGTCTTTGTTGGGGCGAATCGCAGCAGTGAAAATGAATGTCCTGCCTAAATTTTTATTCTTATTTCAAATGATACCGGTTCTTAAGAAAGATTCTAATCTGGAGGAATGGCAGCGAGGTATCAATAAATTTGTTTGGGCAGGGAAAAGGCCACGAGTTAAATTTAAGATTATGCAGGATACTCGTGAAAGAGGTGGCCTTAAAATGCCCAATCTTAAATTATATTATGAAGCTGCTGCGTTAGCAGGAATAAGTGATTGGATTAATTTGACACAAGAGAGATTATTAAATCTTGAGGGCCACGACTTGTTATTTGGCTGGCATGCATATTTGTTGTATGATAAGAAGGTAGATAATGTGTTTAAAGTGCATATTTTAAGACAGGCATTGTTGAGAGTTTGGAAGAAGTATAGACATAAGTTAGATTGTAAGATACCATTGTGGGCAATCCCAAAACACGCAATAGAAAATATAAATGTTGGTTTTAAACATGATGTGACTACATATAAGGAGATTTTAAGTTTGGAAAGAAATGTCTGGTGTCTGAAACCATACAGCCTCCTGCGAGATGAGAAGATTGTTCAAACTTGGTTTCAATATATTCAGCTACGGGCCAGGTGGAAAGAAGATCAGAAAACTGGTTTTACAATGACTGATGAAAATCTGATAAAGCAAATTAGAAATCAGGGTCCAGCACATATCAAACGGATATATCTTGCATTGATAGAAATTGACTCAGAAACAGAACTTGTTAAAGATTGTATGATAAAATGGGCCCAAAACATCCAAGAAGTTATTACAATGGACACGTGGGAAAAGATCTGGGTGAGGAACGTAAAATTTACACAAGCTCAAAACTTAAGAGAGAACTTTTATAAAATGTTTTATAGGTGGCATTTAGATCCTAAAAAGCTTGCAAGTATGTATCCGAGTTATCAGCCCAAATGCTGGAGGTGTGGCGATGAAGATGCAACATATTTTCACATATGGTGGACTTGTAAAAAGGTTAAGGCCTTTTGGATAAAAATTTGGTGGAACATGCAGAAGATTTTCAAGCAAAGGATAAAGTTTTGTCCGCAACTTTTTTTGTTGGGTATAATTACAGATGCTACGGTTGTGGACATTAAGTTGATGTTGAACCTAATTACAGCAGCAAGACTCTTAATAGGTCAATATTGGAAGAAGGAGGAACTGCCGACTATAGAAGAATGGACTCTAAAGATTTCTGACCTGGCAGAGATGGCGAAGATCTCGGCTTATTTGAAAGATCACTCGCAAGAACGTTATATTATGGAGTGGAGAAAATGGATTGAGTATATCCAGAACAAATATGGGACTAAAAAGTTTCATGTAGCATTTGAATAAGTCTTCCTTTCTTTTCTTTTTTCTTTTTTTTATATTTAATATTAATAGTGCTTGTAGTTATCCTATATGAGCTAGAGAGCGATAGATTTTAGAGTTTATGTTTGTTAGCAAATGGATGTTTATGATTGTGGTTTTTTTTTGTTTTTATACCTTGTACTTAGCTCTGGGAAGTCGGGGGGGGGAGGGGTAGGGAGGGATGGGTAGGGGAGGGGGAGGGGGGATTGTTAAAGATAAAATGTATGTTAAAACTTTTCAATAAAAAAAAAGAAAAAACATATAGCTCAAGGCCTTGACTCAGTTCTCCCCACAAGGACATGCTTGTGCAAGGGAATATTTTTTGTAGTGCACCAAAAAAATCCATCTTGCCTGGCCAAAGCAAACACCCAGTAACATTTTAGGACTTTGCAAAATGAAAGGTAAGAAGCTGGCACAAACTCATTTGAATTGACCCCATATGTTGGGTAGTTGGGAACCAGACTGAGATACTAGGGTTTTCATAGCCTAATGGGCAACTTTTCTCCAAAAGAATCCTAGGAAGTGAAGCTTGCAAATAACTACAATAAAGATGGGATATGTATGTGATGAACAAATTAATGCATGTCTGCCAGCTTATATTAATATATACATATGTGCCCAGCAGACAAAAATTTATTATAGCACTGTTATATTTACTCACAACCCATAGTGGTGCCAGATGTAACATTACTAGGTTTTCTTCCTCTGGATGAAAGACATTTTGTGCCCTGGAATAAAAACAGGATAGCACGTTCACTACCTCTCATAAATTCCCCTCCCCACAAGTCTGTCTTCAGCCAACTTGCATCTTTTTCTATTCTTTTTTTTTCCTGCTTTCAGATTAAACCTGCCATGTTGCTCTTTCTCATATACAATCTGACAGTGCAGTACTCATTTCCAATCACACCCCAGGTCTGATGATTTTAACAATTCAGAAACTATCCCCTGCTCTTCAAGTAATACTGACCTTCCTATTGTACCAAGTCCTGGATTTTAATAAGGAATCACTCTGAGCAAAACTGTAATGGCAGCTCTGTTTACCTGAATTGGCCCAGAAATAGAGAAAAATATTAATGTTATCAATGCTGATTTACAAGAAGTATCAGAGCCAGATTTATCTTCGTGGCAAGACCTAGGTTGGTTGATTCCATGTACCAGTGCTAAGGTAGTCTCCAGCCAGTGCTCTGCTGATGTCCAATGTTTGGCTGTTAAATGTAGAATAGACCCTTTTATCTGCCAAGAGAATTCACTGTCATTCTAATCATAGCTGTGTATATTCCCCCCAGTGCCAACAAGAATGAAGCCCTGAGTGCTCTTTATTGCACTATTGATGACTTGCAAACTATCCATCTGGAGGGGTTTTTCATTGTGGTAGGCGATTTCAATGAGACTGACTTGAAAGCAGCCCTCCCTAATTTCCATCAATACGTGGATTTTGCTACTATGTAGAGGTGTGAATTCTCTGGATTTAGCTTACTCTAACAACGAGAAAGCATTTAAGGTTGCTCCTCACCCTCATTTTGGCTCCTCAGATCATCTCTCTGTGATGCTTATGCCGGCATATAAGCCTTTGTTTATTAGAGAGAGACCAACTAGAAAACAGGTGAGAGTGTGGCTAGCAAGAGCTGTGGAAGCTCCACAAGATTGTTTCAGATGCACAAGTTGGAACATATTTAAAGAGGCTGCAACGAATGAACAACATACTGATGTGAACAAGTATGCTTCTACTGTGTCTGCTTATATTCAAAAGTGCATGAAGGATGTCAGTGTTCTTAAGACTATTGTTATGCGGGCAAATGAAAAACATTGCATGTCTCAGGAGGTCCGGCCTGGGCGATATTGAAGGTGAAAAACGCTGCTTTTAAATCAGGCAATGTGGCAGCACTTATCATAGCAAGAGATGATTTGAGATGTACTATAAAAAAAAACAAAGCGGGCCCATAGTCAGAAGGTACAGATTTTTTTTTCAAGATCTTATATACCCTAGATGGATGTGGCAAGATATTCGGGTTAGTATTGACTATAAGCCAGCTTCCCTAACGTGTAAATGTGACGTAGATTTTCTAAATAAGCTAAACATGTTTTTTGGACGGTTTGAGGCCACAAACAATGTTCCAGCAAGAAGGCTGTTCCCCTTCATGATGAACAGGTGCTCAGGTTTTAAACAACTGTTTGGATGGTCCTGCCAAAAGTCAACACTCGAAAGGCTACTGGTCCTGATAATATCCTTGGGCAAGTAATTAAGGAGTGTGCTGACCAGTTGGCTATTGTTCTTACAGACATCTTCAATCTTTCATTGAATCAGGCCGTGGTTCCATCATGTTTTAAGACTGCAATCATTGTACCAATGCCCCCAAAAATCTATAATCACATGCCTTTTAATGATTACTGCCCAGTTGCATTCATTTCCATTATGATGAAGTGTTTTTGAGAGATTGGTAAAGAACTATGTCGTTTCATGCCTTCCCCCTACATTTGACTCATTACAGTTTGCCTATCAGAAGAAGTGCTCTATAGATGATGCACTTTCCAGTGTCCTTCATCTTAGCTTGGCACACCTGGAGGAGAAGAATACTGATTTGCGAATGCTGTTTCTTGATTTGGCGTTCAACACAATCATTCCTCAGCATTTGGCGAGCAAACTGGGCCTATTGGGTTTTAATACTCCTTTATATAACTGGATACTTGATTTCCTTATTGATAGGCCCCAGGTTGTGCGAGTTGGAAGAAAAGTTTCCAACTCCATCTCCTTGAGTAAGGGTTCCCCACAGGGCTGTGTCTTGAGTCTGTTACTGTTCGCCTTGATGACTCATGACTGCTGTGCCAAATCTGCTACGAATCATATTATGAAGTATGAGGATGACAAGGCAGTGATGGGTCTCATCCAGGATGACAGTGAAGATGCTTATAGGGAAGAGGTGAAGGCTCTGGTAGACTGGTGCAATAAAATTAACCTGGTTCTGAATGCTGATAAAGCAAAGGAGATCATTGTAGATTTTAGAAAGAGCTGGCATAGCCATACCCCACTCTGTGTCAAGGCTGCTGCTGTGGAGGTGATCAACAGTATCAAGTATCTGGGGGTGCAGATAACTAACAATCTGACTTGGTCTCTCCACACGTCATCCTTAGTGAAGCATACAAATCAGCACCTGCAATTCCTGTGTCAGATGAGGAGAGCACATCTTTCTCCTTCTATCCTGGCCACTTTTTACAGAGGCACAATTGAGACCGTCTTAACAAACTGTCACTGTTTGGTTTGGCAGTAGTAGTGCCTCAGTTAGAAGGTCCATACAGAGAGTGATAAGGACAACTGAGAAGATTATAGGAAGCTCACTTCCCTTTATTCAGGACAATGCTTATAAGTGCTATGTGCTTAGAGCTCGAAGGACTGTTAGAGACCCCACAAACCCACTTCAGGGTCTGATCCCCTCTGGGAGGAGATTTTGAAGTATTTCTAAGAGGACTACCAGATTCTGCAACAGCTTTGTTCCCTATGTCATGTCTGATAAACTCACAAGATTCATTTTTCTTACCATGTATATGTATACAACCAAACTAGACTGTTGTCATGTCTGGGTCATATGTGTGTGTGTGTATGAGGGTATATACATAATTATTTTTGTCATGTTTATGCAGTATATATTGGAGGTGGTTACTCTTTGAGCTGCATGCAACAAAATCTCATTTTAATGTATGCTGATTAATGTACATTTAAAGTGACAATAAAGTTCTATTCTATTCTATTCTATTCTATTCTATTCTATTCTATTCTATTCTATTCTATTCTATTCTATTCTATTCAATAAATATAATAGTGATTAGGACTGGAATTAAATGGACCCATATAGTTATTGTAAGAAGCTGGTTTGCATGTGTTTTTTCTTTAAAAAAACTGATGCGGTCAAGTTAATTCATTTGAAGCATATAATCATCAGGAGATATTATACATATCCCAAAAGAATTCTGCTAACGGATGTGTGAAATGCAGTAACTTAAACAAAATATTTAAGGAAGAAGGGAGAAAATACAACATTCAAATAAAATGTAATATGTAGACCCCAAGAATAATCAGAATATAAAAGAATTCTGGGCGAGCGAGGGGTGGATCCCCCGCTGTTTCCCTTTTGGGTGGTTTTTGGAGCTGCACCTGGGGGCTTCAGGGCAAGCCTGTAGAAAACCACTCTGATGGAGAAAGACGACTCATTCCTCAAGAAGAATGAAGCAGCCAGTCAGACTGCTGAGATACTGGAGAAAATCAATTCCATATTCGCAGTAAACCTGGAAGCTCCTCTGTTTTCAGAAAACTATGCTGCTCAGTATTCCTTCCATCTAGTTCAGCTGTCAAGGGAGTTTAGGGAACTCAGCCAAGGCCTCGGTCTCAAGGAGACTACGGCTTAGAACCTGGCTCATACTGACCATCAGTCACAAGAGGAAGACATTTTGACAGCCTTTCTCCAAATCAGCCCATTCAGGCTGGATAACAGGACCTAGGAGGAGGACCTGAGCCCGGAATAGAGGTGGTATCTCAAAGAGAATACCTTCAGGCTGAGGAAACTCACCCAGTCAGATTTCTCAAGTGATGATTCCATGTCATTTCTCTGAAACTGCATGCTCAGGCTGGATAAAAGCACCCAGGTGACCCAAAGAGACACTTTCTTTGAGCCTCCTGCCGTCAAACCGAAAAGAAAGGAGGAAGACATTTTGAAAGACATGGCGTTTCTCCAAATCAGCCCGTTCAGGCTGGATAAAAGCACCAGGTCTCTGAAGGAAGAATGGGGCTGGACGCGTTGGAAGCCTCGCAGAACAGCGCCTCATCTCAATCCCGCCGGTTGTGCCCATCATGCTGCTACCCACAATGAAGTAATGGCAAATAAGTGTCTTATACTAATTCTTATTCTTTAAAATAAAGTATTGCATTTCCGAATATAAAAATGCAGTTTAGTTCCAATCCTTCCCTGTGTTTGTGGCTTAACATGTGTCAGTTGGCACATTAACAGTAGCATATGGGTTGATCTGATGTGAGTTATGCATACAGTATGTTATGTTCAGGCCTAAAGTGTGTAATTCTTTTGGATTACTGTTGGCAGTTCTCTGTGTTTCAGGGAGCTCGAATATTCATAAATGTTATAGATCCATAGGATTTTCTGTTGTGAATGTTACTGTAATATCTGAGCATTTCACAAACATTAATACATCCTTGAAACACCAAAATATGGCTATCACAATATTAAGAAGTATTTCAATAGCAGTTAGCTTCCAAGAAAGTGTCGTTTGTGTAAGATCTCAAGAAATGAAAGGTTCTTAATTACAGAACAGAACAAACCTGCATTAACTCTGCACAATAGCAATAGCAGACGTATATACCGCTTCATAGTGCTTTACAGCCCTCTCTAAGCAGTTTACAGAGTCAGCCTATTGGCCCCAACAAACTGGGTCCTCCTTTTACTGACCATGGAAGGATGGAAGGCTGAGTCAACCTTGCGCTGGCGAGGATCGAACTCCTGCAGTGAGCTGAATTAGCCTTCAATACTGCAGTCTAACCACTGCGCCACCAACTCTGAGTTCATGTTATTTTATGTTGCTCAGCCTAGCCTGATTAGTGAACCTCAGGCTGATATCACTAATTGAGATCCTCAGGCTTTATCAATGCAGGGGGGACTCCCAAATTCCATACCAGTTTAGAGCAATGCTTCCCAACTAAGTGTCAAAGTTATCACACCACTGGGCTTGTTTGGGGTGGGGTGGGGGGAGAGCCAAAGCCACTCTGTTTGCCTAGGGTTGAGCTGGAACCATTTGCTTCCCATCCAGACCCTCACAGTCTCCAGGCATTGGATCAGGATTGAAACAACATCACCTACCTGACAGGGCTAGAGAAGTATAGCTAGGTATCATCCGCATATTGATGACATTGCATCCCATGTCATTGTATGAGCTCACCAAGCGGTTAATGAGGTGATGAGATATCCTCATCATAGGACAGACTAGGCTAGACTCTTCCCCTACCAGCAATAGTGATTGGAAAAGAGAATCACTGAAAAACTGTGTCTCCCATTGCCAATCCCCACAGCCAGTACAGAAGAATCAGTCAGGACAGTCACAAACACCTCCATTCTGAGACCACCAGAGTTCATCCATCAGCACAATCAATGCTGTTTCCATACTATAACCTGGCCTGAACGAAGACCGAAAAGGGTCCAGATAATCCGCATCATCCAGGGCCCTCTGCAGTTGAAAGTATATGTTGTTTGCTGGATCTTGTAATTTTCTCTTTTTACTATAGTAGGAAATTCCAAAATCCTAATCTTTATGGTGGCAAAAATTCTTTTTTCTCTCTTTTGTCTGTATAGAGACACAGTAAATTTTTCATCTGCTATTCTGAATTTCTTCCCTTTCCCTTGCTCAGTTAAACAGCACTCTAAATTCTTGTAGATTACAAACTGCTTGGATGTTATCTTCAAATTTTGGGGGCTGCATTCCTCATCCACTGTTATCTTTTTATTATTTAAGTACTCTATATATCATTACTCTCAAAGATTATTTAATCAGTTGTATGGATTATTAATCAAACCTTTGCTTAGGACTTCTAGATCACATCAGCCTGTTTAATCTTCTATAATGTTAAAAACCTGATAAATAATATGGGAAGACCCCGAACATATTACAATCCCAAAACTACTCTAACACAGAGGATCACGGTGATGGAAATACAGGGAAGTAAGTAGCTGTCTGTGACTGATAAATATATATTTGAATTATAACAATCACTTCATGGTTATTCTAATGTTATTTTAACTATTTATTGTGTGAACCATAGCTGTCTCCTAATTTTTCTCTAGAAACATAAAGCAACACTTGTGGAGGTCTTCCTTTATCTGTAAAGATGATTAGTTGATAAGATTGGATCTGAATTTGTGTGAAAAAGTGAACCACCAATCAGGCAACCACATTTTAGCTTAAAATATGAACTCAGGCTATACAGCTGATAATTCATTATGATATATAAAAGTAAGCAATCAGAGTAAAATATGATTATGTTTGCATGGGTAAGCTTGTTGTGCAAATAGAGCTTGTAACAACCAGAAGCACTTAGCTGAATCAATTATTGCATTAGAATTTGAATTTGGCTCTTTGTAATGCCATTCTCTTAATAGTCTTTCATAGATATTTTATTTAATTTTCTTGATTATTAATATGCTTTGGTTATTGTTGAACAAGCTACAAGTGAATAGATATACACTTAAATGGCAATAAGAAAAACTTACAATCCTAAATTTGGTTGGTGAAAACAATGTAATAAAATAGGATTTATTCCTTGATTCTGACTTTTTTGTCATCTTATTGATATACTACCTGAATAGAGAAACTCAGCAATTTCCTGAGACAGAACACTCCAAAGGAAGGCTTTTCTTTCTATCTGTGCAACGTAAAGATACACATTTTCTTCTATTGATGGAACTCCTGTCAAAGCAGAAATGAACAATATATACATACATTTATAACCCATTCCTCCGTGGTCCTTTTGTGTGAAAATATAAATGAAAGCTGTTAACAGTGTGATCTTTATGTCATTCATTGGCGCTTTTTCAATTTATGAATGGCAGATCCTACATATTCTTAGTAGAAACAGCCAAAGGAAGATTAGACTTTCCCTCCTTCTGCTTGTATTTAGAAAAATCTTCACAGAGCTAATTACTAATACTATTTTCAGCAGGCAGTTAAGATAATACTATATATCAGTCTCCGGAAGAGTCAGAATAACCATATGGCAAAGGGGTGGAGAAAGTAGGCAGAGAATAAATGTATATGGACCACAAACTATTGAAATATGTATGAATGTACAAAAATCACCGTTAAGGAATATGCATCCCTCTCCTGTAAAGCATTTCAATACCGAAAATATTAAAATATGCGTGCAATTAAATAGTTAGAAAGAATGGGAAGGGAGGGCCAGTCAACTCCAGGGAGGTTTGACTAATTCCATCCTTTTGGGCCAACACTTGAAATAAAATAAATCTTGCCACTGTCACATATGAATCTATGTTGGATCTTGGCTGAGTCAATCTACTTTAACCAGTGAAGAGAAAGATTGGCGCACCTTTGCTTTGGTCTGCAAAAGCAGCAATGCCCATACACATTGCAAGAACAAAAGCTGTTTACAATGTGGCAGATCTGCAAATCAAAGTAGGTTTGACGTACAACTGCCATGCATCTGGTGCAATAAGTAAAGCATCACGTTGAGGTGAATTAATCTGCACATTTCTAATGCCTGTTGTCCTCAAATTCTGCTTGTGAACTTTCCAATTGTATTTGGTTGGCCACTTTGAGAAATAAGATGCTAGACTTCAAGGGCCTGTGGTATGATCCTGCATGATTCTTCTGACATTATAACCAAAGTTACATTTCAACAACAGATAAACTTTAATCTTCTTAGATAAATTTAGCTGCTTAAACTTGCCCATCCCTGGGAGACTTTTGCCATCAGACAATCATCAAATTCTACAACCACTGGGAATAATGGTGGCTCACAAACAGATATATACACTCCAACTAGAGCTGTCCAGAACCAATGACAAAGTACAGAAAGAAGAAAACAGCGACAGCAATCTACAAAATCAAATGCAACAACTGCAACCAATTCTATGTTGGGCAAACAGGACAACTGAAAACAAGAATCCACAAACACCAATTAGCAGCCAACCGACATGACCACAAATGCTTGATCTCAGCCCATATTGACACCAAGCAGCACCAGTTCAACTGGGGTGGAACAAAAATCATTGGCCAGGCCACCACACACCACGCACGTGAATTTGTTGAAGCCTGGTTTTCAATGAACAGGTCACTCAACAAACATATCAACTTAGAACCACTCTATGAGCCCATAAGGAGTCAGATAAATCACGTGGTTTGTGGTCTGCTGGCTTTTTGTGGGGGACAGTTTAGAAAAATGCTGACAGACCAATTCAACATTTGTTTACAACTGCTCATAACATTCACCAATATCCTAACTCGACATTACTCTGCACACCAGTGTAACCGGACTCCTCCCATCTGAAATTCTTCCTTTGCATAGTAATGTTCACATATGAGAATGAAGTTTCCCATCTTTGCTTCCAGTTGTTATCCATTCAACTTTTTTTTTAGTAGGCAAGAAACTGATAAATTATTTAATCACCATTTGTCATCATTGCTTTTCTCAAATGGCATATTCTCCATATTTCTCTCCCACATTGTGTCCTAAATTTCTCTTCCCAAGTTTTACTTTTTCTTGGACTGTCTTTGTACCAGATGACAATGAATTCCTCATCTGTTTTATTCTTTGGAAAGAACACGACTCCTACTATACGTATGTGTGTATTTAAGAGTTGGCCACAAATCACCACTATTACCTTTCACATATTCTATTCATTTAAATGTCCCTTTGCATATTCATGGCTTGAAACAACTTGCATGCACTCTGATTTGTGTAATTGTTCTGGTTTCAGACAGACATTAAAGGAAAGAAAATTGTTATACTGGGAATGGAAAATCATGCATCTATGTCAATTTTATCCAAGTATGTGTTGCAACATGGCATGCTACAAAACAAACTGATAAAAATCAGTGGGATTTCTATTTTTTAACAGCATTCACATTAGTCAGTTTATTCATTGGAAGTGAACTCCATTGTTCTGTACCATGAACAGTTGCATTGCTTCAGATAAAAAACTCAGACCTGTTGCATTTGGTTAAAAGAATGACATAGGAGATGGAAAGGTCAACTGATTTCCCAATATGTTTTCCTCAGAGAATAAATTATTTTAGATATGCTTCACTCATAATAGCAAAAATGAAAATGATGCTGCAGAAGAAACCATCATGTTATACCCCCTCCATCTGTCCCCTGCTGTGCACCCACATATCCCGTCATTCTACAAATTAATCTTTCACACATTTTTTAACAGAAAAATGTGTTAATGTCATAGAAGAGAAAATAAGGAAAACAGAGATCAGTGTAATAATACATTAAAATTAAAATCTATTGGCAGCCACCATTATGATTGAAGAAACTGAATATGAGAGTAAACAGTCCGATCCACGCAGTGCTAATAGCACATAGATTAGAGCAAAGTTACAATTATCATGAGACCATTTTCTTTCTTTCTGGTAAAAAATATCATTTTGTCCTTCACCATGTCCTTCAAAATGTCCTGGCCCGTGTTCAGACATGAACTTTTTTTTGCATTTCTGCACTTCTGTTGTTCCTTGTGGTACTGCAACATATATTTTGCATTACTAGTTCCTATACTGTATTCTTCTGCTATGAAAGTTACAATAGTTCAGGGCTCGAATTTGGACATATTTGTCATACTTGTCTCTTTTCTCCCCTTGATCTGTTTTATAGTCAAGAACCTTTTCTGTTCTTTCCCCATTTGTTTATTTATTTGTCTTACATAGTTGGCGGTATATTTGTCCACCTTTATAAATCTCCACATTCTTAGTTTTTATCCTTTAAAAAACAGGGCTGTATTCCAACCTGATTCTCCCACAAATGCATTTGACTAAAATATGGGGACAACACAGGATGAGACATCTGAAAGAATATTGCTGTGGAAGGCCGGATCACCCAAGAGAAGCCAAAATATATGCTGAAGGTTTTATCATCTTTTAGCCTCCTCATCTTGTGGCCTAACTTTAGTATTTTTTACTGTTTAATGAAACCATAGCACTGATTGACACAATCACTAACTAAAGAAGCAATGTCAGTTCATGTTTATTCCCAGAATTCTAATGTAATTATGGCTGGGCCAATAGGCAGGTCAGCCTGTTACATAATCCTAATGTCTGAAGGGCCTTTTATGTCATTGTGCCTAAACCCGTGCTCAATACAAGAATCCAAATTAAAATATCTTTGGCAGGTGGTTATTCAAGCTCTGCTTGTACACATCTAGCAAACGTGAACGCAGCACCTTGCTCAGTAATTGATTCTGATGTCAATCTTGAGAGTGTTCAAAAGCACAATACACACAGAAAAGTTGCAATTCATAATCTTTAGACCTCGCTAGTCTGTCTTTCTTTGAAATGAATGTTTTGTGACTAGCCATGTCTCCTATGGCAGCCATTTGTCCCTGGGCCAAAAAGGTTAAATACCCTGTCTAAGTCATGAATGATCAATGTGCATTATATTTTACACTCTTCATTAATAATCTTCACAATAATATGCGTTAAACTTAAACTTCTCAATCATGCTACAAAGAAGAATTGAGTCAAATATGTCAGAACAAAGCAGCAGCCTCTTTATGGACCTCACAATTTTATTTTCAGTGAAGCAACAATAAATACCGGCATTCACATTTAATTTGAATTATGAAAGGCCATCAGCCATAACAAATACATTCTGTCATATAAAAAAAAGAGAGAAACTGCTGAGTTTACTTCATTTTATGAGTTTACTGCAGTTGGTTTTTACTGAGTGTACTACAAAAATGTGTAATCCCATACAAATGAAAATATTTCTCAAAACAACTTTTTCAAGCAATCCCATATATTTTTTACATATGTATAATCCTATGTATATGATAACTATGCTGGCTGGTAAAGGAAGATGTACAGTTATCCTGAACACAGATAACTACACAATGCCAAGGTGAACGCTTTTCACAAGGACACTGTTACGTATAAGACTCTGAAGAGAGATCCAACGGCATTTATAAGAACAAGGTCATTGATTTCTTGCAACAACTACTGAACGACAATGCCATTAACAAGCCACACTGTCTTTAGCCAGGGGAAGCCACTCCATGTGTATATGGACCCCAAAATCTACAAAGAGGGAATTCAACTCATACCAATTATCAGCAGCATCAATTCTACCACCTACAAGATTGCGGTGAAAAAACTGATAATCTCCATAGATATTTAGATTAAGTGGAAATTACAGAATATTCTGTTAGTTTTGGCATAACAGTTATTTCACCTAGTCTGGAAGTTTAAAAAAGATCAGTTTAGGTGAAAAGCAATACTGAAAATATTTAATAGTAATTTACAAAGAAACACCATCATGATTCACATAAATTCAAACATCACTCATTCAAATAAGAGTATTTAGGAAACAGGCGATCTGAAGACGTTTTTGTTTGTACAAGCCGGCCTGGCCTGATGGGGGATTGGTGGAGTTTTTATTCTTGTATTTTTATTGTTGTATTTTTGGGGTTTTTATAAATGTAGTATATTAATTGTTTTAACGGGCAACTATTTAATCTCCTTTTAATATTTGTAACTTTGTATTTTATTCTTGCCCTGTGAACCGCCCTGAGTCCTTCGGGAGAAGGGCGGTATAGAAATATTAATAAAATAAATAAAAAAATAAATAAATAATCCTGGGAATGACAAATGTCTCAAATTAATGTACAGTTAAACAAAGTTTATTCTTTTTATGAAAAAGAAACATCCTCATTGATCTTTTAAAATAACCTTCAGTCTATTCAGGGATGGAAGCATAAAAGTTAATAGCTTCTTTTACCACTGTGCTACTGCAAAAGATAGAGTAATTTTAAACTAGTTAATTATTTTAAATCAAATTAGCAAAAAAAAAACAAAACCCCTCACTGTAGCAATCCATTACTAGTGATAATAACCTCCCCCACTCTGATGCCCCATCATACTGGCCTCACATCTGGAGGGGACCTGGTTGGACAAAGCCTTGTTTTTCTCAATCACTCAATTATTTAGGAGATTACATGCATTTTCATAGATATCCATAGGCTGCACAGCAGCAATCACAGACGCAGGTACTCCCCAGCCAAAATATTGCCCCATAGTTACTCATCGTTTCACAAATTATATTAAATGATTTAACTGTGATTTGTTGCATACCATATTTTTAAAAAGTATATTTGAATCTGTGCCCTAGCTCCATGTTTTTATAGCATAAGGAAACACAACATCTATATGTTTCAGTGTATTCAAGGTACAATATTTATTTTTACATTTACATGCTTTTGGTGTTAAGTGTGATCCTCTAAATTCCACAATATTGTTTGATCTGGCTTTTTTCTTCTTGGTAAGGAATAGGTCCCCTTCATGGATTACTGCCTTGTCGTGGCGAAGGGGCTTGCGTAATTCAATGAAGCTATGAGCTATGCCGTGCAGGGCCACCCAAGACGGACAGGTCATAGCAGAGAGTTCTGACAAAACGTGATCCACTGGAGAAGGAAATGGCAACCCACTCCAGTATCTTTGCCATGAAAACCCTATGGACAGTACCAAAAGGCAAAACGATATGACGCTGGAAGATGAGCCCCTCAGGTCGGAAGGTGTCCAATATGCTACTGGGGAAGAGCAGAGGGCTAGTACTAGTAGCGCCAGAAAGAATGAAGCGACTGGGCCAAAGCCGAAAGGACGCTCAGCTGTGGATGTGTCTGGTGGTGAAAGGAAAGTCCGATGCTGCAAAGATTTTTTCTCCATAGGAACCTGGAATGTAAGATCCATGAATCAAGGAAAACTGGACGTGGTCAAACAAGAGATGACAAGACTGAACATTGACATCTTAGGTATCAGCGAACTAAAATGGACAGGAATGGGTGAATTTAATTCAGATGACCATCAGGTATACTACTGTGGGCAAGAATCCTTCAGAAGAAATGGAGTAGCCTTCATAGTCAATAAAAGAGTAGGAAAAGCAATACTGGGATACAATCCTCAAAATGACAGAATGATCTCAGTTCGAATCCAAGGCAAACCATTCAATATCACAGTAGTCCAAGTCTATGCCCCAACCACCAGTGCTGAAGAGGATGAAATTGACCAGTTCTATGAAGCACTACAGCACCTTATAGAACTAACACCAAAAAACGATGTTCTTATCATCATGGGGGATTGGAATGCTAAAGTAGGAAGCCAAAAGATAACTGGAATAACAGGCAAGTTTGGCCTTGGAGTGCAAAATGAAGCAGGGCACAGGCTGATAGAATTCTGTCAAGAGAATACGATGGTCATAGCAAACACTCTTTTCCAACAACCCAAGAGACGGCTCTACACATGGACATCACCAGATGGTCAACACAGAAATCAGATTGACTATATGCTCTGCAGCCAAAGATGGAGAAGCTCTATACAGTCAGTAAAAACAAGACCAGGAGCTGACTGTGGCTCAGACCATGAGCTTCTCCTTGCAAAGTTTAGGCTTAAACTGAAGAAAGTAGGGAAAAGCACTAGGCCAGTCAGGTATGAATTAAATCATATCCCTGTTGAATATACAGTAGAGGTGACAAATAGATTTAAGGAATTAGATCTGATAGACAGAGTGCCTGAAGAACTATGGACAGAGGTTCGTGACATTGTACAAGAGGTAGCAACCAAAACCATCCCAAAGAAAAAGAAATGCAAGAAAGCAAAATGGCTGTCTGAGGAAGCTTTGCAAATAGCTGAGGAAAGGAGGGAAGCGAAAGGCAAGGGAGAAAAAGAAAGATACACCCAATTGAATGCAGAATTCCAGAGAATAGCTAGAAGAGATAAGAATGCCTTCTTAAATGAACAGTGCAAAGAAATAGAAGAAAACAATAGAATAGGGAGGACCAGAGATCTTTTCAAGAAAATTGGAGAAATGAAGGGAACGTTTAATGCAAAAATGGGCATGATAAAGGACCAAAATGGCAGGGACCTAACAGAGGCAGAAGAGATTAAGAAGAGGTGGCAAAATTACACAGAAGAACTATACAAGAATGAGCTTAACGTCCCTGATAATCACAATGAGGTGGTCACTGACCTCGAGCCAGACATCCTAGAATGTGAAGTGAAGTGGGCCTTAGAAAAGCTGAGCAACAACAAAGCTAGTGGAGGTGACAGTATTCCAGCTGAGCTATTCAAAATCTTAAAAGACAATGCAGTAAAAGTGCTACACTCAATTTGCCAGCAAATTTGGAAAACTCAACAGTGGCCACAGGATTGGAAAAGATCAGTTTACATTCCAATTCCTAAGAAAGGCAGTGCCAAAGAATGTTCAAACTATCGCACCATTGCACTCATTTCTCATGCTAGTAAAGTCATGCTTAAAATCCTACAAGCTAGACTTCAGCAGTATGTGGATCGAGAACTACCAGAAGTGCAGGCAGGATTTCGAAGAGGCAGAGGAACTAGAGATCAAATTGCCAACATACGCTGGATCATGGAGAAAGCTAGGGAGTTCCAGAAAAACATCTACTTCTGTTTCATTGACTATGCTAAAGCCTTTGATTGTGTGGATCATAACAAACTGTGGCAAGTTCTTAAAGAGATGGGAGTACCAGACCATCTTATTTGTCTCTTGAGAAACCTATATGCGGGTCAAGAAGCAACAGTGAGAACTGGACACGGAACCACTGATTGGTTCAAAATTGGGAAAGGAGTCCGGCAAGGCTGTATACTGTCGCCCTGCCTATTTAACTTATATGCAGAGCACATCATGAGAAAGGCAGGGCTAGATGAATCAAAAGTTGGAATTAAGATTGCCGGAAGAAATATCAACAACCTAAGATACGCAGATGATACCACTCTAATGGCAGAAAGTGAAGAAGAACTAAAGAGCCTCTTGTTGCAGGTGAAGAAGGAGAGTGCAAAACTTGGGTTGAAGCTTAACATTAAGAAAACCAAGATCATGGCATCTGGCCCTCTCAATTCCTGGCAAATAGATGGGGAAGAAATGGAGGTAGTGACAGATTTTATTTTCCTGGGCTCCAAGATCACTGCAGATGGGGACTGTAGCCAAGAAATTAAAAGACGCTTGCTCCTCGGGAGGAAAGCCATGGCAAATCTAGACAGCACACTAAAAAGCAGAGACATCACCCTGTCAACAAAAGTGCGTATAGTCAAGGCTATGGTCTTTCCAGTTGCAATGTATGGTAGTGAAAGTTGGACCATAAGAAAGGCTGAGCGCCAAAGAATTGAGGCCTTTGAACTGTGGTGCTGGAGAAGACTCCTGCGAGTCCCTTGGACTGCAAGGCGATCAAACCGGTCAGTCCTAGAGGAGATCAATCCTGACTGCTCTTTAGAAGGCCAGATCCTGAAGCTAAAACTCAAGTACTTTGGCCACCTAATGAGAAGGAAGGACTCCCTGGAGAAGAGCCTAATGCTGGGGAAGATCGAGGGCAATAGAAGAAGGGGACGACAGAGAACGAGGTGGCTGGATGGAGTCACTGAAGCAGTAGGCGTGAGCTTAAATGGACTCCAGAAGATGGTAGAGGACAGGAAGGCCTGGAGGAATGTTGTCCATAGGGTCGCGATGGGTCGGACACGACTTCGCAGCTAACAACAACAACAAAGGAATAGGTATTAGGTGAAAGAAAGGAGGCAAGGGCAAACCACTTCCACAAAACTAGTCAATAACATGGCATTGACTTGTCTAGACAGATACCAAGAGTCAACATTGATTTGTGATACATGTACACATATAATACCCTTTTTCATCACCATATTGTGCTTGTACACACAGTAATTTCCCAATGTTTAAAATGAGCCTGATGAGAAACCCCCTTCACCCCAATAAAAGAATACAATTTTATCAAACCTACATTAACCATTATAGAAGAACTCCAATGCAAAAGTAACAATTTTAAAATATTCAAGATAAGCTGAAACACCAGGAATGTGAGACCGGCTATCAACAATGAAGACCGATAGGATGAGGACAGAAATGTAATAATAACAAATAGATAACAAATAAGAATACATCAGATCCTCTCCGGAGGCAAGGATTAACCTTTTCCTGAGCAATATCTGATAAATTAACTCATCAATAGACACTGTTCAATGAATCAGAAATGACAGTTTTAAAACCGCGAATCAGAAATGACAGTGTTGAAAACCAAGAAAAGGTATAAAAACTCACATTTTGGGACCACTCTTTCTAGCTAGCCAGGGATTCATGCTGAATTGTCACTCAACTTTAATCTCCATGATTAAACCACTCTTTCTGGTAGCGGGCTTCACATTCTATTTGTTCTTCTCTGCGCCATTTGCAAAAATCCCGGCTGGAAGAGCCTGAATGGGGGAATTCCTCCCAGCAAGCCTAAAGGGCATAAAAGACAGCAATCTGATTGAAAAACCAGATTCACACCATATAGTCCTTACTTAATTCTGATTTGAAAGGAAAGACTGTATATTGAAAACTGCAGATCCAGCATTTTTGAGAGACAGCAGCACACAGAATACGATTTCTTAACTAACCGCAGAAGGGCAAAACATATTCTTTGTTGCTGTCTGATAGGAAACAGTGGACACAAGGATGTAAATTTCTAGATTCACCACTGTTTTTCTAAAACATGTTTCTTGTCTTCTTAGCAGATTGTATCATTCTGAGAGAGGGTGCCTTATTTTACAAACTTTGCTGATAGTTTCCATTAAATTAAATGTTATTTACACAGTAAATTGATTTCCTTTTTTGTACTTAACTTATTCACTACTTCACTTTGCTTTTAGATACATTCTTCCATTAATTGTGCATACTCTTATTTATATAGATCCTTTCTTATGTAGGGACCCCCCAAAAGGGAAGATCAGCTGGGGATCCACTCATAAAGGCAAAGTGCTCCTTGTGAATAGATATTCAGTATCCAGACTTTCATAAACAAAGTGCTGCGGGCTGCAGCTCATTCATAAGCAAAGCAATACCGGCTATAGCTTTCACAAGAAGCTGAAACTGAACAGATTAAAGATATAAAAACAATGACACTTAAGTTTATACTTCCCCACCCAACCTCAAGAACGGAGCATGACCCCTCAGCCATAATAGGAGTCAGGCAACAACAATTAAAATATTAAAAGATACACTCGTCTACAGATTAAAGTGCAGTTTGCAACAAACCTGGAAATCGAAACCACAAAGCCCCAAAATCATATAAAAACCCATCTCCTCTCCAGACCACTGCTATTTTGCTGGGAAGGGGGAGGTTGTTCTACCATGCTGTTAGGATGAGGGGATGCCTCTAGTTTGTTCTTCATCCCTTTGATGCATCTGGGTGTGAACAGTCATGTCATCAGCCATTGAGACCGGTACGCCTGCTTCTATCCATCTCAGTGGGCAATGGTGGTGGCAGTAATGGCAGGCCTACAGGATGAAGCAGCGGCATGGGTGGCAGGCCTCTACAGCGACCACACCAGGGAGGTGGCCGATGCTAGTCTGTTCCTGGAGGCCCTGTGGTCCAGGTTTGAGGATGTCTCATGAGTCCTGCGAGCTGAGGCAGAGGTACTGGCACTGAAGCAGCAAGGCCAGTCAGCATTGGAGTATGTTTGTGACTTTCAGCGGGTGGCCAGTAGACTGAGATCCTGGCCAGAACATCTCCTAGTTTACCAGTTCCGGGCAGGCCTGGACCAGGATCTACGCCAGGCATGTGTTTTCCTGGGTGTTCCGAGCTGGCTACAGAATTGGTTCCAGGTAGTGGATTTAGATACGGGTCTGCAGGAATTCTGAAAAAAGGGAGAGGATCCAGTCATGCCACAGAGGGCAGTAGAGAAGCCAAGGGATAAAGAACGGAGGGTCCAGACCTCAGGCTCGGGTTCCTCTGGCCCTACACCCTGGGCACCGTTCTGATGTTTCTGGTGTAACCAACTGGGGCATCGAGCAGTGGAGTGTCTGGTCCCCATTCCACATGGGCTCCTATTGACCCCTGGGAAAGCTGGTCCCACACCCAAAAAGGGCCTGGAGAAGTCATGGGTGGTGTGGCAACTGGAGGGGGTTGCTTCCCAATGAACGCCTCTGGCGGAGGGGGACGCAACAGCAGCCACCAGATACCAGCTGGTGGCATATGACAATGAGGACGAATCAACCGAGCATCCCATGGTAAGTGAGCCAATACACCCTTTTGCTATCCCTATCGTACTGATGAGCACTCAGACAGGTCACTGGGGGGAATACAGGGCCCTGATCGATTCTGGCTGTACCTGCTGTCTGATTAGTGTGGCCATGGTGGCCGAAACCAGGATCAGGGTGAGGCAGCTAGCCAACCCGATCCAGTTTGAGTAGGTGAATGGGTCTCTCCTGGGGGGGCACTCCAGCTACCCTCATAACAGAGCCTGTTAGACTAGAGATGGGGGCCCATTGGGAGGTCCTTGTTTCATTGTGGTCCCTTCCATGACCAAGGCTGTGATCCTGGGACTGGCATGGCAGGACAAGTGGGGTCCAACGATTTGGTAGCAGAGGGGGTACCAGAAATTATGCCTTGGGATCGGTCCCTGGCCACCAAATGAGGCGTTCAGCAAGTGGGAGTGCGATGTCCTGCCACCCTACTGGTGGTGTTGCCAGGTGCAACACTACTCAAACCCCGGATGTACGCGATGACGCCCAGGGAGATGGAGGAGCTGCATTGCTATATTGACCAGAACCAGGCCAGGGGCTTCATCCAACCAGCGTGTTCATGGATCGCAGTGCCAGTCCTGTTTAAGGAGAAAAAGGATGGCTCCCCTCACTTTTTATGTGGACTTCCACGACATCAACGGGATTTGTGTGGAACCCATGTAGCCCCTTCCCCTGATGAAGGACCTGCTGGCCCATTTGGCAAAGGGAAAGGTATTTACCAAGCTGGACCAGTGGAAGGCATATTACAGGGTCTGTATCAAGCAGTGGGATGAGTGGAAGATGACGTTCAACTGCTTGTTTGGTAGCTACCAGTTCAGGGTCATGCCATTTGGATTGCAGGGGAGGCACAGTATTTATGCAACTCATTAACGAAGTGTTGCATGAACACCTATACTGTGGGGTGCTAGTATACCTGGATGACATACTAATTTACTCCACCAACATGGAGGAACACATCCAATTGGTGCAACAGGTGTTGTTGAAGGCATACCTGTTCATCAAACTGTCCAAATACGACTTCCACCAAACCCGAATGGACTATCTGGGCTACCAGATCTCTGGGGCAAGGGTGGAAATGAACCCCAATGAGGTTAAGGCCATACTGGAGTGGAGGCGCCACGAACTTGCCGTCAACTACAGAGCTTCCTGGGCTTTGCCAACTTTTATCGGCAATTCATCCCCTCATTTGCTGCGGTGGCTTTACCCCTGACAGATCTGCTCCGCACATGTCAGACCATGACTAACCCATGCCCTGGTCAACCACTGGCATGGACTATGTCATGTCAGCAGGCTTTTGAGGACCTGAAGGCTTTGTTCATGATGGAGCCAGTCTTGCTCCACCCAAACCCTGCAATGCCTTTTGCAGTGTAGGCTGACACCAGTGACATTGCAGTGGGGGCAGTTTTGCTCCAAAGAAATGGCCAGGGGACATTACAGCCTTGTGCTTATATGTCACAGAAACTAATGGAGACCAAGAGGGCATGGGCCATCTGGGAGAAGGAGGCATTTGCCATACAGTGGGAACTCTCGACATGGCAAAACCTATTGGAGGGATGAAGGAACCGTTTGAGGTCTGGACAGACCACAAGAACCTCGAGGTACTGCAGACACTGAGGCGCCTGTCTCCTAAACATATCCGGTGGGCACAGTATTTCAGACGCTTCCGCTTCCAGTTGAAGTATGTACCGGGGGAAAGACTTCTTGGCCGATGCCTTGTTGAGAATGCCCCAATATAACAGTAAGCGGAAGGAGGTGATAAAGGCAATTATGCCCCCCTACCAACAAGCCACAGCATGGGTGGTACCTCGTAACATGGAGAGTGACCTGGTCCAAGAGCTGAAGGCGGTCCGAGATGACCCCTGGTTACAGGACCATCCAAGTATGCTGACAAGAGGGGAGGGGCTGGCCTGGAAAAGCGACAAGCTTTATGTCCCACAGGCTCTGATACAGGGAGTGCTACAATGGTGCCATGATGTAAAACAAGTGGGCCACTTCAGGTTTTTCAAAACCCTACATTTAGCAAGCCACAGCATGGGTGGTACCTCGTAACATGGAGAGTGACCTGGTCCAGGAGCTGCAGAAGGCGGTCCGAGATGACCCCTGGTTACAGGACCATCCAAGTATGCTGACAAGAGGGGAAGGGCTGGCCTGGAAAGGCAACAAGCTTTATGTCCCACAGGCTCTGATACAGGGAGTGCTACAATGGTGCCATGATGTAAAACAAGTGTGCCACTTCAGGTTTTTCAAAACCCTACATTTAGCAAGGCACCAGTTCTGGTGGTCACAGATGAAAGTGGACATAGAGGTCTACATCCGGGGGTGCCACATCTGTGCCACTGCAAAGCCCCATACAGGGAAGCCCTTGGGGTTGTTGCAAACAGTGACGGACCCAACTCGACCATGGGAGGACATTGCAATGGACTTCATCATTGAGTTGCCAGAGAGCCATGGCTACACTGTCATCTGGACCATCATAGACCTCTTCTCCAAGCAGGCACAATTTGTCCCATGTAAGGAGTTACCATCTGGCCAGGCTCTTTATCACGCAGGTGTATCACCTGCATGGGATACCCCGATGGATTATCTCGGACCGAGGGGTGCAGTTCACGGCCTGCTTCTGGCATGAGTTCGTCCGGTTCATCGGATCATCCCAAGGCCTTAGCTCGGCATACCACCCCAGCACCAACAGGGCAGCAGAACGAGCAAATGCCATGGTGCAGCGCTATTTGTGCAGCTACGTTTCATACCAACAAATGGATTGGGTGGAGCTAGCTCCTGGCATTCACAGAAGTGGCATACAATAATGCTGTGCATAGCAGCACTGGGTTTGCTCCCTTCCAGGTGGTGCACGGCATAGACTTTGTCCCAATCCCCGAGTACAGCCAAGGGGGACCCTCGCCCTGCCAACCCCGGGAGTGGATAACACACATTGGGGAGGTGTGGGATGCTGTTAAGAAGGCCCTAGTGAAAGCCAGGGAAGCCACAAAGGTACAGGCCAATAAGAAAAGGAGACCCCCAAAGGCCTTTTTGGGTGGGCAACCTGGTATACTTCTCAATGAAATACCTAGGCCTGAGTGTGCCCTGTAAAAAGCTAGGGCCAAAATTTCTACGGCCTTTCCCGGTTACAAAAGTCATTAACCCGGTGGCCATGTCATTACAGCTACCTCAGTTCCTGGGGAAAAAACACCCAGTTTTCCACAGCAGTCTGTTGAAGCTGATAGGGGAATCCTCATGTAGGCCCATCGCCAGTGTCCTGATAAGCCGGGTGGAGGAATGCTCATATGTTTCTCCTTGCCTTCCAGTGGAGCCCTGGTAGAGGGAGCTGCCTGTTAAGCCCCATGGGCTCGACATACTCAGGAAGGGGAGAAGACAGCTCCAGGAGGCCAGAAGCCAGCGGCCCAATGCCAGAAATATCGCTAGGGAGACTGCATGGCTCACCACAGCTCTGGCAGCAAGGGAGACCTACTGGCTGGCAAACCACCCCACCATTTGGCCACCTCACAGCCAGAAGCCAGCAGCCCGATGCCAGCAATATCACCAGGGAGGCCACACAGCTCACCACAGCTCCAGCAGCAAGGGAGACCTACCGGCTGGTGAACCGCCCCACCATTCAAGCCCAGGGATGCCAGCAGCGTAGGAGGTGGAGATCATGGTCCCGGCAGTCAGCATGGTGCTTGGGGCTGTGGGGCCAGGTCTCTTCCAGAGAGCTGGTGTGGCTTACCACCTCTGGTGTCGGATGACGCAGCCTGCCTCCAACAGAGGGGGGGAAGCCCACCGATGCTTACGCGAGGTAGGCGCAGTCCTGTGGCCCAGAACGAGAGGCACTGAGCAGCACAGCCTCAAACACCACATGGACCACCCCAAAGGAGACTAACAAGATGACGAAGGGGAGACCGGGTTCTTACCTGGGGTCTGGCACTCCAAATGGTGTGCACCTTCTGGCAGGGACTGAACGGCAGGTCAGGAGGGAGGCAAGGACCTCAGTAGCTGCTTATCAGACCTGAACGCTGGATGCTGGCTTGTTGATTGGGGGGTGGAGCTGTGAGGCAGGGAGGCTATGTAAAGCACTGGGAGCAGCTCACTCCCAGTGCTGACTTTATTCCTGCTCAGATTAAACTGCATGTCAACCCATTCCTGTCTACTTGTCATTCTTCAAAGACTGCAAAGGACGCGTGACAGAATGTGCCCTGGGCTATCTGTCTTATCTCCATTCCAATGGGAGGAGGCCAAGAGGAAACAAAACCTTGAGAATGGTGCCTGAGAACTGCACTTATCAACTTAGTTCCCATAACAACTTCGCACCTGAGGATTGGATGAAATCAAACTGGACATTTGGCTGTTGGGGTAGGTTTGAAAAAGATGTTTTAATGTAAATTTCGTGTGGGAAAATGTTAGATTTTGCTTTGCTCTTCTGCTATCACCGTTTCTCAATAAAAGTTCCTTTTGAAACAATGCCTGTTTCCAAGAGTTCTGCTTTCTTGGGAGTACTAGCTGAAGCAGGATCTTACAAAAGTGAACTAAATTCACAGTTCCCACTTTAATGTGACTGCTGGGCTTTTTCATCTTACTGCCCTTATAATCTTAATCAGTCTAAACCTTAAATATTAAGATCTGTATTACACATTAATGTAACTATATTAAAGGAGATTACATGATTTGGGGATCTGATATGTAAAGATCAAAGGACTGATCGATTTTGCTTGTTCCTATTTTTATCCAGGAAAAGTTTAATATTTTCACCTAGTAAAACATTACATAATAAAATAACAGTCCTAGTAAATATCTACTCAGTAATCAATGGAATGGATTAGATAGCTATCCCTTGTCTTCCTTCGTCTCTTCTCACCAACCACACAAATGGATAGAATTCCACTACTCTGCAACCAATCTGCCATACTATCAATGTTTGATCAAAATAGTCAGAAACATCATTATCCCCTTGCAGTGGAGAAAACTATCATTCACCTTTTTCCATTTGCTAAACAGATAATTGAGATGCATAATTACACACATATTATTGCATATTTGCATAGAGATCTGGTGATCATGTATATTCACCTACAATTATGCTCCCATCAGGAATAAAAAAGGGTTATAAGATGGATAGCTTGGTTGTGAACATTGCATCTTCTATTAGACTGCTACTTGAAATTATAATTTGTGGAGTTATGCTTCCTGGCAATATAAGAACCAGGAAATATGCAAATAGGAAGTACAAATAATCTTCAACCTACACACAAACACAATTGAGCTTAAAGTTTCCATTGTTAAGCAAGACAATTAAGTGCCTCATTTTATGACCTTTTTGCCATTGTTATTAAGTAAATCAGAGCAGTTGCTAAGTGAATTATGTGGTTGTTAAGTGAAACTGGCTTTCCTTATTGACTTTGTCAGAAGCTGGCTTGGAAGATTACAAATGGTGATCACATGACCCCGGGACAGTGCAGCTCTCAGAAATACATGCCAGTTGCCAAGCACCCAAATTTTGATCACATGGCCATGGGGATACTATACGTCACTTTTTTTTCAATGCTGCTGTAAATTCAAGTGGTCACTAAATGATTGATTGTTAGTCGAGGACTATCTGTATAATACTGTCAATAGTGACAGTCACTAATCCAGCAGCAGAATGAGATATGAATTAGATATGCAGATGGAAAAAAACACTTGATAGCAACATCCCTCCATAATTTTTCAGAATTTATTTACTTACTGTAGGTGATTTATTATTACCTATTATATTTTTCTAGGCATTAAGCACCCAAATTACGTGAATTGCAGTAAAAATACCAAATCACACAAATAGCAACACAAAATAAGAATACATAAAAAGAGCTATAAAAACTCAGCAAGGGCAAAAATAGTATACTTAGTTCAGTAAAAACTAAAATAATAGTTAATAAAGAATTTATATAAAACTTTAATACATAACACCATAATATATAAGCAGTGTGGTTAAATTAACAAATCCGCTTGGTGCTGAAAAAGGCTGTGAACCTATCCCTACAAAAGACCTTGATATTGCTGCCACCCTTATACTTCAGAGCAATGGAAACTGATATACTGAGTTCTTTCATTATTACATTCTTTCTTTTTTTAGCTTAGAGCTAAAATAAGTGTTATCTACCACTCAACCTGCCCCCCCCAAAAAAGTCAATAAGATGATTTTGAGACATTTCTTAAAACCACATCACACAAAATGAAAACAATATTAAGAATGGGCTGTTTTGTTTTTTGCAATGTTTGAATACTGGTGCTAAAAGAGAAGAAACAGCAATGGATTTACTTCCAGATTGCCCATGAACAACAGAAGAACCAAACTATATTGCTCTGCCTATTGATTACATTATTGGTTTATTTATTAAATTTATATGCTGCCATCTCCCTGACAACTCTGAACAGCTTGATTGACGCTTGATGCTTCCTAGTATGCCTGCTTGCACATTGCATAATTTTTGCATTTAGCTCAGCCTACAGAGCTCAGTAAAGCCACATCTTTCTTTGCATTTGGCAAGCTAAAACCCCAACAGAAGAGCAACCTTACTTCATTTTGCATTTGATGATCTACTTGAAAAAACACAGCCCAAAGCACAGCTTACATAAGGACTGCACTATTACATTACAAACCATGACTTACTGTACCTATAGCAAAGAATTTAAAAATGGCAGTAACCTATCTACTAGGCAAGCAGTAATTATGTTATCATATCCAAATTATCTCTCAGTTGTTAAGTGCTTAACTGGCACTTCCCTTGTCTCATTTATTTATTTATTAAAAGGTGATTGCAGGTCATCAGAGTACTAAAAACAACATGGAACTGGAATGTTCTGGAATACCTAGGGAAATACTTTGGAATGTCAGCTGCCTTATTTCAAATACTGAACATTCACAATAATCATTTTATATTCAGAACATTTTCTGCTTAAATTATGATATGTCCCCCTAAACTTTAGGGCCTAATGGTTATTGCCAGCAATTATATATTCTTTATTGAGTATTGCTCCCCTGACAACCCAACTGTCAATCCTTTGGCAAACTTTAATATTCTTCCAGATATTGATCATTTTCGTTTGGAACTTTATGATAAAATGTAAGTTAGCTTGCAGAAACGTGGGATTTTGCTTGAATAATCACTCTTGTAGTATGACAGACTACATTTGATAGTCTGAACTTTAAGATCCTTCAGGAAATCAAAAAGAGCGCTGTCCATTTAATCCCTCATTCATGCAGCACGCAACCATAGAGTAAAATACCTAGCTGGAAACAACAAAAATGTCTAAATATATCTACTGTATCTTTTTCTGTCTTTGGGAAGGACCAGCTTTAACCTATCATGTCATACAAATATTGACATACTGACACATTTTAAGCTCCCAAAGAAAATTACTATTTAGCTTTTCAGAAAATCATTCATTACCCCACATACAGTTTTCAGCCCAGCTACTTACTATACCTTTTGTGGCTTTCATTCTGTAAAATTGAAAGCCTATAGATAGACAGTGCCATCTTTGCCTCTACTGTTGTTAAAAATGTTTAAAAGAGGCAACCATAAGATCATATCAGGATTCAAATGCATTTCAGTTGATAACATAAATGTTCCATTATCCCAGGGGTGTCAAACTCAATTTCATTGAGGGCCGCATCAGCATTGCAGTTGCCCTCAGGGGGCCGGGTGGGTATGGCCAGGGTGGGCGTGGCCTACTGGGTGGGCATGGCTAGAGTGCGTATGGCCTACTGGGTGGGCGTGGCCAGCTCTACATTGTTCGCATCAAGGGTGCCTATGGGGGCCTGGGCAGGAGTGGGACAGATCTGAGGGTCTCTGGCAGGAGGAGGGTCTCTGGGCCAGGGCCAAGGCAGTGGGGGCTGTTCCCTCACTGTTTCCAGGATGGGTTCGTGGGCCACATGAAACCACTTCGCGGGCCGGATCTGGCCCCCGGGCCTTGTGTTTGACATGTCTGCATTATCCCAATGTTTGAAGAGAATGCCTCACAATATGCTCCCACCCCAAAATTAAACAACATAGGATTGAAAACCCAGATAGTGTTCAAATTCAGTGACATTATCAAAAGACAGGATTTAAACAGCAGTTCAACATACAATCAACGTAGCAGTTGTATTACAAAAATATTTATCCTTTTAATTCACATACTGTGGTAGATTTAAGATATGTTAAGTACAGTGAATAAAACTATTATTTCCAATTTATTGGAAAACAGAATTTCTACAGATATGAAACCATCTAAATTTAAAATACTAATTAAATTAAAAAAACAATACTAGTACCTGTCTTGGCCAAGAAGGCTGCAGGGAGGAAACCCAAATCCAAAAAGAAGTAATAACTTTATTGTGTCAAATGAATGTTTACAGAATACTTGAAAGTTTTTAAGTTCCAAAAATTCTTCATGAGGCAAGATAGTTAAATATCCAGGGAGAAAGTGTGAAAAGAACATTTTGCTGATATTTGAGCCACGTCTTAAATGAAACAAAGGATAGCCAGACATGCCTGTTGGGTCTTATCAGTACAGAAACTGTTTTCAGTTGTATTAGAGCTTTGCTGGCTGAGGAATTCTGGGAGTTGAAGTCCACAAGTCATAAAAGGGCCAAGTTTGAAGACCCCTGTATTAGAGCATCAGTTTCCCAAGCCTGCTGGAAAGAAGAAACAAGCAAGTAATTTTCGGACCAAAAATTCTGGAAATATGAAATGTAGTTGAATGGGCACGAGATGCACTAATTTTTTTAGAAGACTGAAAATAATTAAATATTTCTAGGCTACTGCAAAAAGAGACACAATGTAACTCAGTGTAGAGCCAATGTTCAGACAAGATTCTGTCCTTCTACAGTAGGGATATCGAACCAGAGGATCCTGAATTGCCACTTTCAAGTCCCTTCTAGAAACTGAAACTAAGTTCTAATTTATAACAGGAGAGAAAAAAAAATATTAAATTAATTACAAGAATAATAATCATTTAAATGTATTTAATTTTATTTAAATGAAATATATTAAATTTTGTCCTAGTTACACATGCCGTATTTTTCTGTCTATAAGACACACCTTTGTATAACACGCTCTGGCATGTGAGTTTCTCCATGCCAATCAGCTGTTTGGCGGAGCTGAGCCAGCAAATCCAGAACTTCGGTCGGATGACAATCTTGCCCCTCCCCCTCCCATTAGTGGCAAGACCACAGGGGCTGAGATACCTGCACCAGGCGGCATGGCAACCCACACAGGCATGCCCTGGGCTGCGGACATTACCATTATTTTTCCGTGTATAAGACACTGCACTTGTATAAGACGCACCTGATTTTTGAACAGGGTGTTTGCAGGAAAAAATAGCGTCTTATACATGGAAAAATACGGTACTTTTTGGAAGTGTGTCAAAGAATGCATTCACAGATTAAATGTGGCCCTTATGGTAAAAAAACATGTTCCCTTCCGTTTTAACAACTCAAGCCTAAATGTATGAATTGATATCATCACAAAGAATGATTAAGGTTGAAATTCTAGAATCTAAACTTGAAGATAATTCTAGGCTGTGTTTGCACAATAAATTATTGGTGGTTTACATAATCTTGACATAATAGTCTAGATTTACACAATGCACTGAACTTCAAACTAGCTAATCATATTCTAGCTAAATGTGTGTGCAAACCTAGGTGTTATTTTCAGCCATACAGATAACCTGTATGGCTGAGGGGCAGTATACAAATTAAATTAAATAAATAAATAAACCTGATAACAAACAGCACAATCTTGATCTAAAGAGATTGTTACTACTTTGGACAATGTTGCTTTTATTTTCAATAGGCTCTGCAATTCAAATTTTTAACTCCTACATTATAGATTCCTAGAATCATACTAAAAAAATCATTAAGGGGAAAATCTAATTGTGATTTTAAAGATTTGTATTGTATATGCATCATTAAACAATGCTTACTGTTTATTAACAGCTTCACCTCCCTACAATTCCACATTGCAACACACCAATTGGGCTAGCAAGCCTTGGGCTCTGTATTACTTGGGTGTTATAAATGAAAGTTGGCATATTTCAAGATGGGAAAGGTTTTCTTAGATCTACTGTGTATTCTCCCAAATGGCTCTTTTTGTGAGGGAGGGCAGGCAAAAGAGATTAACTTGTTTTACGCTCAATGAAAAACATTTCTCTCCAGTTTACAAACTCCAATTCATCCCTCAAATGTGTGCTTGTTTTGTGTATTACCTAGGGATGCATGACATGAAAGATGTTTTAAAAATGTATGTAGAGGCCAGATGTCTTGCCAGATGTTGTATAGAAAAAATGTATTCCTATTAAATTGCTCCGGTTTCTATTTTTTTTCTTTCTTTCAGAAAGGCTTAGGGCTAAAGGTGGTACAATAGCAATGTCAGGCAGAATCTGACTGGCCACCAGATCCTTATGAGAGTTACATGTGCAACCTGAAGCTCAGTAAGTATGAATGGGGAAATGATAAAACCTTAAGATTTCCTTGTTTTTCTCAAAATTAGTTTTCATCCATTTTAACCTGGAGATGATCTATAATAGCAAATAATCTCATTTTTAAAAATAAAAAAGGAAAACACAGATTGAAGGCATACTTCCTTGCTCTGCACCCCTACCCCAATGTCATAATCTATTATACTTTAAATCATCCCTGCAATTTTTAGCAGGATCTAGACTGAGTCCTGCTATCATTTTGCTTAACAGAATACAGGCTTTTTAAACAAATAGCTTGTTATTAAAGTGTGTGCATATCACATTAAAACACTCCAGCAGAATGCAGACACCTTACTCCATCCAGTGTCATTCCTTAAACATAATTAGTGACACTTCTATGGTTCAACATGCCATAGAGCTAAAATAGGGCCAGTGTGTACAATATGATGGATGGAAAACCTTTTTAACCCTACACAAAGTGACTTAAACTTTGATCTATCATGAGATTTTTCCTTCCTATATAGCAGGGGTGTCAAACTCACAACGTCACATGACGTGTCGTGACGTATCGTGACTTTTTTGCCATTGCCAGCAATGGGATGGGTGTGGTTTCGCTATGATGCATCCAGCTCGTGGGCTGGCAGTTTGAAACCCCTGCTATATAGTATAACAAAAAATGGCTAGTTATTGCAAAGGTGGGTGGAATGCCAATTGACTTGGGAGACAGCTAGCAATCTAATATTTACTTTGGCTTGCTCTGCTGTTTGGTATAACTCCCATGATTAAGTACAATACCTATGGCTAGCTTGTAACTATGATTTGTAGATTTAGACTTATCTTTTTACATAATTGGTTGGACTCATACAATGTGTGCTCTACAAAGTTTTGATTTGGGATTAGTGTGTTGTATGCATTTAATGGCTTATAAAATTGCTTTTGGTTTAGGGTTTTGTGTAAATGCAGCCCACTACACTAACCATAATTAAATAAACCACAGCTTAGTATAAGGTATGGATATAGTTTTTCATCAGTTGTCATTTTGTTTAAGTTATGTGAGGTTACAGTGCATAATGTGGTAATCACATATAGTGATAGCACATTATTAACCCTCTAAGTCGAGAAAAGAGAATGCAATGGAGCATTCAGTCTTTTAATTGTGGACCAATGTCAGGTTTTTAATCAGAAGTTTCTGTATAGAAGTAGCAAAAAAAGAAAGCTGAGTAAACCAGCTATCATTTTTGGGTACATAGTATGGTTAAAGTGCTCACCTAGCGCAGGGGTGTCAAACTGCCGGGCTGTGGGCCGGATGTGTCATCTGGAAGCCACGCCCACCCCATTGCCAGCTCTGATACATTGCGCAATGTCACGTGACATCGCAAGTTTGACATGCCTGTCCTAGAGTATGTATAAACAAAAATATTTAGCTCTTTCCAAGTTTCTTGGCTCATACAACATACTAATTCTTTAAATGTCCTGGTTTTCCATGTTGTGTAAGCATAGCAGGGATTTTTTCCCCCAAAACAAGTATTTTTTATTTATTCAGCAAAACGAGGGAGGGCGGAAGGGCTGAACATAGAGCCTGATCTCCCATATGGATGACTTAATACTAAACTGTGCTATGGCTACAAATACAAACCTATTTTATTTCACAGGCATTGCATCTCAATCCGAATAGAACTGGAAGGGACCTTAGAGGTCTTGCTCTAACCCCTTGCTCAAGCAGGAGTTCCTATACCATTTCAGAAAAATGGCTGTCCAGTCTTTCTTAAAAACCTCCAGTGATGAAGCACCTACAATTTCTAAAGGCAAGCTGTTCCACTGGTTAACTGTCCTCGCTGTTAGGAAGTTTCTCTTTAATTCCAGGTTGCTTCTCTTCTTGATTAGTTTCCATCGTTTCTCATCTTGTCTTCTGGTGCTTTGGAAAATAAGTTGACCCCCTCCTTTTTGTGGCAACCTCTCAAATACTGGAATACTGCTATCATGTCCCCCCTTTTCTCTGTGTGTGTATGTTAGATTGTGTTCATACAGCATTTTAAGCTGGAATAAACATTTTTTGGGTCAAGGATGCATTTGGCATTTGAAAGCGTTTATTTAAAGTTATATTGCTGGCTATCTTGCAAAGCATATGGTAACTACATCGATAAAGTTGCTTCATGAGAGAATTTTTTTAACTTCTGCCATAATGTCCATTACTGGATGCAAAATACCTGTTTAACAAAAGGGAAATAGCTTCACCCTCACAATGTTCTATCATTACAGCAGGACCTCTTGGGGATCCAAATGTTATTGTTACAAGTACCTATGATGTCATATTGTTGCCTTGCTTTGCAGCAGATCCGCTTTATTTATTTTTTAAACAAAAAAAAGTCAGTGAGGGCTCCCTTGTGTGTGTGTGTGTGTGTGTGTGTTTAATAGTAAAATACACAAGAGTCTGCACCAACATAAATAAGCAAATGCTTATAGAGTGAAGAAATATAAGCTCCAGAGGACAGTTTCTTACCTATCTGCAAAATCAAGTTGAAAATACACCACTTCCCATTCAAAACTCTTTCTACTCTCCTTTTCTTAATGGGGGAAACTGAAAAAAAAGTCGAAAAATGAGAGGAGGGCACAGCTTGAGGAGCAAAATTCCTTTCTTCCTGTCAGTATTGTCTTAACAGTTTCATATTTACTCTACTGCCTTTGGCTAGACACTTTTACCACCACCACCCTATCGCCCTATTTTTTTCCCAACTGTAAAGTTCACATCTAAAGCAAAAACAATCCTTCTGAAAATGAGTTCGGATTTCAAAACCTGAGACCCTCAAACAATGCTCTCCTCTTACTATTAAGAAAAAAATATCCTTATTTTTCAGACAACCTGACTCTGACATCTCCCTCCATAAAGAGCTCCAAGGTATGCTACTTGCTACTGGTAGATGGCCTGATAAAACAATCACAGGTACTCTTCAGACATTATAAATATGCTATGATCACAATTGAGCAGAGATAAAACCAAGTCAAATAACTACCCCTATATCACACTTGACATCCAAGCACCCAGAACAGATCTGGAAAGAGGTCATCTTTGTATTTATTTAGATTTGTTTGCTGCCCATCTCAACTAGTTACATGGACTGACTCCCATATAAGTAGAACTCCTATACTTTGAGGTTTCCTCATTATATGAAAGCCCTTATTGTTGGCAGCTCAAAAGATGTTTCCTAGTGAACTTGGTGCTAATAAGCAGTTCTCTGAAGGTGAATTCTCAGATATTCAACACCAGTCCAATTTTACATGGCAAAGTCAATTCCATGTGGAAGACCATTCATGTATTGTGCATGAACCAAAGACAGCTATTTTGAAGGCTGCTGTCAGAACTTAAAATGAAGTTAACTTATAAGAACAAGATTTTTAAGATAGCAAAGTTTTCATCAAGTCAATCTCAGTTCCAAATGACTTCATGGAAACATAATAAGTAATTTCTTGATCAAAGCAGTTTGCCTACTTTCCCTCTTTTTTTTCACTTCTCAATATAGCTCACTTCCCTGCCACTTCCTAGTGGTTTCCCATCCAAAACATTAAACAGGATTGTCCCTGCTCAGCTTTTCCCAATCAGCCAAGTGCTGCCATCTAGCTGAGTATTTTAAGATACTACTGCCCACTGACAATTAGCATCTGGCAGCAGCAAAGACAAAGCCTTTAGCATTTACATTAAGTTGTATTACGATTTATCTGACTTCAAATAGTCAATTTTCATTTCTACATGTAAACATGCTAATTATCTGCAGATTAACATCTTCATTTATCATTTTAAAGCACTTTTCCAGCAATATATAAATGACCACACCGCAGCCTTGACTTTGGTTGTTCCAGATGGACAGCTCCTAAGTACCACCAATCAAAATATACAGTCTACGGCTATTGGATCTCAACATTCGACATATTTTGTGTGTGAACGGCAAAGAAAAAAATCGTAACACTATAGGAAGTTACAAAGGGGAAATATTATCTGGACTTTTCATAAAATTACACTTTTGAAGCAGCTGCAATCCCATTTTTAATTCTGGAAAATTATGTGTTGAGAGGTGGGTGGAAGGAAGGCAGAAGGACAGGAGATACTGCCTAGCTAGGATTTATTCAATGAGTAGCGATGAAGGGATGTAAAATGTAGAGTTACAATCGCACGCATTTTACTACAGAATAAAAGTCTTCTACTCCTTTAAGAAGTCCGCAAGACAATTATAAGGCACTCCCTCGGTTTTTTGTGTGAGAGAAAAAGCTCAACGGCCGCATTTCTGCCTTCCCGAGAGAAGTGGATCTGTAAAGCTTAGGAGAATTTCTTCTCAAATTGTTAAAACAGTCATAAAAAAAGGGTGGGAGGAAACCGCGAGTTCCGTGCAGCACAAAGGCAGTACAATAAGAAGTCCTTTGAACCATTAAAAAGTGACGAGAAGTTAAAATAGCAGAAAAGCAACTAAAAAAAGCCGTTCGGCAGAAGAAAAACTCATCAAGTTATTGGGTGGGAGGGGGAGGTTTTCCTCCGCTGTTTTGAAAGGAAAAAAAAAAGAGCGGGCACATCTGGCAGAGAAGCCCTCGTGACGAGTAGCCCAGCAACAGCAAGCGCGCGCTACGGAACCGCCGCCAAATCTCCAAGCTCAGGCAGCCTCCAGTCAGGCCTCGCCTTTCACTGGTGGAACCCTCCGCCTATCCCACCAGAGACCCATAGCCATTATTCCCCACCATGCACCGCGGCCCGGGGAGAAAGAGAGAAGCTCGCCCGAGGCCCGCTCCTCCTGAGGCCGAGGAGACTGCGGTGAAGAAGCGGCGAAGGACGCGCGGACTGACCCGGGACTTTACAAAACCCCGCCCCTTTCTCACTCCTCAGCCACACGCCTGTGGAGCCAGTAAAAGCCCGCCCCGAAACGCTGATTAGCCACAACGGTGAGCTCCCTTCGCTTCCTTCCCTTGCCATTGGGCGGACCTCGAGTGCCGATCAGCGACTCCTTTTCGCGCTGATTGGACGGGGCAGCACCGTGAGCCAGCTGCGCTGTCAGTCAGGGGAAACTGCTCGGGGAAGGAAGGGAAGAGGGAGGGGGAGGGAAGGAAACATCTGGCTGCCGCAGCCCGGGCCCGTCTGTGCCGCCGCCGCGCCGCCGCCGCCGCCGCGCGTGCTCCTGCGCTGTGGGCGCCTGACTCCCCGCCCCCTCTCCCTCCCTCCCTCCCTCCCTCCCGCTCCACCGGCCCGGGATCCTCCGGGGCGCTGCCATGGGGCGCCGCTGAGACAGCGCGGGGAGCCCCCTCGCTCCCTCCCCTGCCCCGCTCGGTGGCCCTTTCACTCACTCGCGGACTTGGGCGGGAGGAACGAGCGGGACGGGGAGACGGGGCGCCCGCAGCGGTGGAGGGGGGCGGTGGCGGCCGAAGGAGGAGGAGGAGGAGGAGGAGGAAGCGGCGCGGGGAGGACCGCGGCTGGGACCTGGGGCCGCTCCAGAGCGTGAGTCCCGAGGCTGACCCCCGCGGGGACTGGGCGGAGAGGAGCGGCCGGGTGCGCGGAAGCCGTCCCGTGTTGCTAAGGAAGGAGTAAGAGCCGCAGGTTGCTTGTTGTGCTGGGGTTGGGGCGGGGTGGGTGGGTGGGTGGGGTGGGGTGGGAGTAGACGGGGGTTGAGGTTGTTATGGGACAGCTGGCAGCTTTTTAGGGGCAAGTGGCGTCGAGGGCAGGGCGCTCAGCTGAGACGGCAGGAAGAGAGAAGGATGCCTCGAGTCACCCTGAAGAGCCGCTTAAAGCAGCGTTTCCCAACCTTAGGAACTTGAAGATGCGTGGACTTCAACTCCCAGAATTCCCCAGCCAGCTATGCTGGCTGGGGAATTCTGGGAGTTGAAGTCCACGCATCTTCAAGTTCCTAAGGTTGGGAAACGCTGGCTTAAAGTGAGCTGATCTGGGGGGGGGAGGGGAGGGTTTAACAGGTGGAGAAAAGGAGGGGATCGGTGGGATGCGAACCGGGGGGGGGGAGGAACAGAAATAGCCTCGTGGTTTTTGGTTTTTTTTTTTTTTTTGTTTTTTTTGGAACGAGCTCCGTAAAGACCGATGGGGACAGGTAGAGGAGGGTCTGGGTTTAATGGGCTAGAGAGAAGCTCGTTTTGGAATGGTAAGGCTCAAGTGGACTTAAGGTGTGTACCCTGGACGGGGCTTTCGTAAGAGGAGAGGAGAGAAGAGTAAGCTTCGGAGCAGATTTTGTAACTGCAGGAGAACAAGGAGCAGCCTCGGAGCAAGTTTGCAAGGTTCAGAGTTTACAGCCTCACTTGCAGGATGGGAGATGGAGGGGAGGGCGGGGGGTTTGCTGGGGGATTGGGCCGAGCTTGGGAGCAGATGGGGGAGCCGAGAGGGAGTCCTTTGTGTGTGGCAGAGGCTGTGCAGTGTGTGTTTTGTCTCACAGCTCAAAAGGTCAGAAAGGGGTAGGTGATGTGGAGAGCAGGGCAGCTGTGGAGACAAGGCAGGGTGGATGCGAGGAGAGAGGTTTGCTCCCTCCCAGAACAGTTGTGTTCAGCTCTTCTCCTTATTTTCCTTTTGTTGTTCCATTGACACCTATTCCTGTATTTGTCTGCTTCCTTCTTCCCTGTCTGTGTTGCCTTCCCCTTTTGTGTATTTACTTGCTTAATCTTAAAACACTTTGCAAAATGTCAGGAGTTAAATGAAGTTATAGCTGACTTAATCTTCAAGTTGGTGTCACTCTCTATAAAGGGTGAAAGGGGGAAAAATCACAATTGGGTCATCTACCATGCTGTGTGTCTCATATTCACCCAGAACTTATCTGTAAAATTCTATTAAGAACAGTGGCAAAAGAGAAATTGCTTGAGTTAACCAGCTACCATAGTAAAATGAGATGTGGTGGGGGAGAGTTATGAGTAAATGGTGCAGAAAACTTTATTAAACATAGTCTGTGGCCTAAGACTGGCAAGCTTGATACTTGTCCACTCTGCTGGGCTGAACAGCTTGTTTCATTTTAGTTTATTTCCCGATTAGTCACAGCATTTTCCTGTGAAGTTAAGGGAGGTCATTACATTTTTTCCATTCTCAAAATAGGTTTAATATATGCATACGGAATAAAAATGGTAATAATTTTAAAGTATGTGATAGTATTATTGCCTTAGTAATGAATAGCAAACTTAGTATTTGGTTTCATGCCACAGATAAAACAGGCCTTATATGATAACACTCCTTTAAATAACTGCACTTTTTACAAATTTATTACTAGGAGAGGAATATTATTATATTACAAGGACAGAAATGATAATACTTCTGTCCTTGTAATACTTGTAATAGTATGATCTGCAAATTGAGCATGTAGATGACTTATAAGTGCCCAGAAAACTGCTCCTTATGGTACATAAAAATATAAGCAATTATTACATCATTGAGTAAAATGAGTTAACGTACAATTGCATTGATATTTATATAAAGTTTTTCTAGTCTGTTCTTTCTAACTTAATAGAAAACATGAACTGAGTATGGAGATAAATACATTGGGTAAAATGAATTGCTTAAAATGAACCTCTGGGTTCAGTAAAAAATGGATGGGTAAGTTCTCAGTTTAAAAAAACCCCTCCAAAGTTATGACAGAAGGGTTTCTATACTGTACATGCAATGAAGCCCCATATGTCTAAGGTTTTTTTCTTTGCTTTTCTCTGTTAGAAAGTTTTGAAAAAAGAGTCTTTGAAGTATTTTGTTTATACTAACAGACAAGAAAAGTTCTCCTAAGAAAAAGCTGGTGGAAGGAGTGTAGAGGAGTAGCATATGGCATTAAAAGGAGCACAGCTGGAGGTAACATTTCCATCTGAACATGATGTCAGAGCAGCTGACAGCCTGCCATCCCTCAGCCTTTTATTCTAACACACAGACAGGGAGTGAGTGCGTTTGCAGATCTGTGTATAGGGAAGGTATCTCATTCCTCTCTAACATCATCTCCACTTTGCATCTGTCTCTTTCTTAGTCTGCTTTTTTCCACCGATCTAACAGACCTGGAGCCAGCAAGACTCGGACAAAAGGACTTAATCAGGTTTATGTGTGCTAAAGGTAGGAACAGCAGGAGGCTAGTTACAGTGTGCTTCTCTCTTGATGTTTGTTTATTTAATTTCCAAACAAAAATCCCATTACTTTATTTAACGATGCTTAGGAAGAATAAGTACAGTTCATTTGAAAAGGGAATAACAGTTTCTCTTGTAATTAAGACTTTAAATACATATTGATGCATTTGTTACTGTGCAGTAATATTAAATAACTGTTTAAATGATGTAGTTCCCCTATTCTTATTATGAGCACTGAAAAAATAATTTATAGCTTAGGGAATCATTTTGGTATTGCAATTATGATGGTTGTTCTAAGAGTACTGTTTCTAAAAGTAAAAATATGAATAAGATTTGAAATGATACATTATATATATATATAATATATGAATATGTATGACGATTTATACTATTCATGTTTATGCTTTACCCAAGCCATTGAGGGATCTTGAAATCTATAACCCCCCCCCCCTTTTAGGAAAAAAGGGACTTGAATATCTGTGCAACTTTAGGATCCCACCTACCTTGAAACTAACTTAGTCAGTTTCACTCTATTTTTTTCCCCCTGGAAATATATTAAAAGTTTATTCCAGTACAACAATAACTGAAAGAAGGGTTTTGTTTTCATGACTAATTTAGAACTTGTAGAATTGAGCTGCCTGAATTGGCCAGACAGCTGTAATCGCACTCCTCTATTCTTAATCTCTTTATCTGGGCAGCAGCTGCCATATGGCCACAGTCAGCTGGATCAGATGTTTATAAGCTTCCTTCTTCGTCCCTCTCTGTCCTTTCAGCCTCCTAATTTGATCACAGCTACCTTGTGAGCTGCCCTCCAATCTTTATTTTTAGCCCTCTTAAGGATTAGGATTGATGTTGGCTGTGGGGCACTTAAAGTGATTGTATTGTAAATCTTCTCGCTTTATTCTATCTGCAGTAGAATATACTTTGGACAAGAGTGTAACTTTAAGAACACATAATGGCCAAAGATGCAGCAGCTGTATGTAACTAGTTTAGCACAACTTCACTTGTAAGAAGTAGGAAATAAAGAAGAAATTTAAGATATTTATGTAGAAAACTCTAATGTTCATTTTGAATGGTTACACAATGACCCCAAAGGGAGAAAAGATTAGTGAATTATGCTGAAATTGTTTCAACTGATATGCAACAATAACATAGGGCAGTCTTAATGGAAGAGTCTTAATTTTTTTAAAAAGCCTTTTTTTTATAAAGAGTTTGCATTTTTGTGTATTTTTAAAGAAGGATGTGTGATGATCAGTTATTTTATTAGAAAAAGAAAATGGAAAAACTGTCATTCATTGTTGAGGCCACCGATGATCTGTGCCAAAGCAGTTTAGAAGGCATTGTCATCTTAATCGGTTAAGATTAGTTTTTAGCCCCCTTCTAAGATGAAGCAAGTTATATCAGAGATGTCTGCTTCTGAATTCAAATGGTAAAAGACTGTTGTAACTTTTAAGTTCTGAATATTCATTTTCATAGGCAACTCCCAGTCTATTTTTTTACAGTTAACAGAACTGTTAATAGAACTCTGAATGTTGCAAAAGGTGGATTAACAGAAAGTCATGAAATCTTTATTTCCATTTCTCTACAGAGCGTTATTTCAGATCTTTGTACACATTGTCAAATTATCAAGTGTAGCACTGTATAAGCCAATGAATATTTCCAGTGTTTAATTTCAATCTTTTTGCTCCTAGGTTATGCTGAAGACAGCATGGAGTTCCCTGACCACAGCAGACATTTACTACAGTGTCTGAGTGAACAGAGGCATCAAGGTTTTCTTTGTGACTGCACTGTTCTGGTAGGAGATGCCCAATTTCGAGCACACAGAGCTGTACTGGCTTCATGCAGCATGTATTTCCACCTATTTTACAAGGACCAGCTGGACAAAAGAGACATTGTTCATCTGAACAGCGACATTGTTACAGCCCCAGCTTTCGCTCTCCTACTTGAATTCATGTATGAAGGGAAACTCCAATTCAAAGATTTGCCCATTGAAGATGTGCTCGCAGCTGCCAGCTATCTTCACATGTACGACATTGTTAAAGTTTGCAAAAAGAAACTAAAAGAAAAAGCCACCACTGAGGCAGACAGTACTAAAAAGGAAGAAGATGCCTCAAGTTGTTCGGACAAAGTGGAGAGTCTCTCTGACGGCAGTAGCCACATTGCAGGAGACATACCCAGTGATGAAGAGGAAGGGGACGATGAAAAACTGAGCATCCTGCCCAGCAAAAGGGACTTAACGGCTGAACCTGGGAACATGTGGATGAGATTGCCTTCAGATTCCGGAGTGATTCCCCAGAGTGGTGGGGAATCAGACACACATGCAACAGCAGCTGGAAAAACAGTAGCCAGCCCCTGCAGCTCAACAGAGTCTTTGTCCCAGAGGTCTGTCACCTCAATGAGGGATTCAACAGATGTTGACTGTGTCCTGGACTTGTCTGTGAAGTCAAGCCTTTCTGGAGTTGAGAATTTGAACAATTCATATTTCTCTTCACAGGATATGATGCGAAACAACTTGGTGCAGGTGAAGGTGGAAAAAGAGGCATCCTGTGATGAGAGTGATGTTGGCACTAATGACTATGACATGGAGCATAGCACTGTGAAAGAAAGTGTGAGCACTAATAACAGGGTACCATATGAGCCAGCCCATCTGGCTCCTATGAGAGACGATTCTGTTTTGAGGGAGTTAGATAGAGAGGACAAAGCCAGTGATGATGAAATTATAACTCCAGAGAACGAGAGAGTTCAGGTGGAAGGGAGCATGGACAGCAGTCTGCTCCCTTATGTCTCCAACATACTTAACCCTGCAGGCCAAATTTTTATGTGCCCCCTCTGCAACAAAGTCTTTCCTAGTCCCCACATCCTGCAGATTCACTTAAGTACGCACTTTCGAGAGCAGGACGGGATCCGCAGTAAGCCTGCCGCTGATGTCAATGTCCCAACCTGTTCCTTGTGTGGTAAGACTTTTTCTTGCATGTACACTTTGAAACGTCATGAGAGGACTCATTCAGGTGAAAAACCGTACACTTGTACTCAGTGCGGAAAGAGCTTCCAGTATTCCCACAATCTGAGCCGCCATGCCGTAGTTCACACACGGGAGAAGCCACATGCTTGTAAGTGGTGTGAGCGGAGGTTCACCCAGTCTGGAGACCTTTACAGGCATATTCGGAAGTTTCACTGTGAACTAGTGAACTCTTTGTCTGTCAAAAATGAAGCACTGAGCTTACCTACTGTCAGAGACTGGACATTAGAAGATAGCTCTCAAGAACTTTGGAAATAGAATTTTATATATATAATTAATATATATATATATATATATATATAAATCTATATAGTTGTGGTACAGTCTAAAAGCAGTCTTGTTTCCTTAAACTAACAAAGTTTGGCCATTAGCTTGTTTTATGCACTTTAAAGCAGCATGAACATTTCACTACTTAGTGTTCTGATAATGAACTATAGAAATAAGACAAATAAACTTCATAAAATCTTCCCGTCTCCCCACCAAGTAAGTACTTCTTTTAAAAATAACTGCAATTGAACAAGTGTGATTGTTAGTCTATTTAACATTATTTACAATATTGCATCATTTCAATCGCCACTTAAATCAGTAATCTCCAGTTTTTTTAATCACTTTAGTTAAATTTTTTAAACTGCATGCATCTTTTCTAGCTCAGGGAAACCTGAATGCTTTTAGACCCAAGCGATATGATTTCTAAATGACTGGAGTATCAATTTTTCAAAAGTGATTGTTATTATGTTGTAATTTGTAAACTACAATAGTTCCCAATTAAAAACTTTTTTTGAAAATACACTGGAATCACGGGGACTCTGAAGGCGTGCTTGGGATGAAAAAGGATGTTGCATTTTCAGCAGTTACAAACTGCATTTAAAATGTGAATTACTGTTATATACTGTAATTGATTAAAAGGGTTGGGGGGTGTCAAAGAAATTGACAAGTTGTGTTAATGCTCTAAGTTGAGTCTTGGAAAGTAAATATTAATGCTACAGAAATGCATGCATTTCAGTATATTTTTGTCTTTGTTTGCATTGTATAACTTTAATGAGTGATTTTAAAAACTTATTTAATTTTTAGTAAGAAAAAGCACCAGGGAAAAAAAACCTGGTGTTACGAAGAACACAAATGCACTGCTTTTATTTTATATAATTTAAATTAATTGCCCATTGTCTTTAAGTTGAACAAAAGCTATATGTTGATTTTAGCTATGTAAAGGAAGATAGTAATGTTTACAGACTTAGAGATTTGCATGTGCAGTGAACATTTATTTTAAAAACTGATTGCACAGACCCATGCCAGCTCCAACCTTAGATGCATATACTTACCCATGTGAGCATTTTTAGAATTCCTGCTGCACAAATAAACAATAGGTGTTCATTTTATTCGCCCCTTCAAAAGATTCTATGGAGTGAGAAAGCCCCAGGCTAAAAGAACTAAAAACCTTGATTGACATGGGACAGGGTGGGGAGATGGTGGGAGAAAAGTTGGGGGAGGGTTTGTGAACTGTGTATCCAAACAGCAAAGACTGCAGCCTGACGTGTGGTTTTAATGATCAACACGTAGGGCAAAAGCATTTTGCACAGTGTTTGTTTTCCTGTCTTGCACTTACAAATAAGGTCTATGAGAGTAGCATGGAAAATGTTTTTTTTATGCTTTTGTTTAGAATTTGATCGCCTTAACTACTGTAAACATAGCCTATTTTTGTGCTTAAGAAACTGAATGGAAAACTCCATTGTGTATTGCTGGATGTTTTGGAAATATTTTGGTCAAATGTATATTAATTTGGCTGTAATGGCATTTAAAACAAAAAAAGCTGTGAAAATGGCCTTGGAGCATTATTTTTAGTTACTTGAACAGTCTCTATGTTTTAAAAATTCATTGTTTTTATTTAGAAAAGACAATCAGTGTCTGAAAAAAAATGGACTACTTTTGCTTTTTTATTTTTTGTGGACATGAGTGATTGTTGGGGGCTGTTAGGTTGCCCTTTAGTTTCAATTATTATTTTTTTTGTTCTAAAAATTAGACTGACATCTAGCCTTGACAATCATAGTATGTTTTATTTTCATGAGGGGGAGGGGAATAACTTATAATGCTGTTTAGTTTTGTACTATTGGTGTGTTGGTGAATTTTTAAATTGTGTGCTAACTGCAATAAATTATACATACTGAGAAATCATTTAGTTGTCTTCTCCCCTTTTTAAAAGAAAAAATGTAAAATATTGTACATACTTAATCTTTTTCTGCAGTTTCCTCTTGCTGTATGGAATAGGCTTGCAGTTTGAAATGAATCTCAAGCAAAAATGGTATCCATTAGGCAAATGCTGCCAATGCTGTATTTCTAAAAACAAACCTGATCGTGGCAACTATTTCTTTTTCCTACAGGTTCCTAAATAGAAAGCTATGGTAAGTAATATTCTGAGTTTTATGAAAGCAAAAACCTCTAAGCCCAAATTTAAATATTCTGCATCTAAGCCTAATTAATATTAATATGAAAATAAGAATGGGTCAAAGAGAAAAAGTGGCAGTTTGAAGAAATTACTGTGTAGTGATGCATCTAGAAAACTAAAATAATGGCTATTCCAAATCATGTGCATGCAAATTATATCAGTAGATTCATTTTACTTTAATAGATAAGCTTATTCCTGCCAGGACAACTTATAAATATCCCTTAATTTGATAGTTCTTAGGATTTCCCAATGAAAGCTCCGTAACAGAATTTTTCAGTTTGGATCAAAAGAAATGCGCACATCAACCAGTGACCCTAAAATCTATTATTTACAATATGGTTCATACAATATTGACAAATTATTATAAACCTCCAAAAGATATCATTCATTTAATGCAACATCCATACAGTTCACATGGTGTGGTGGGATGGAGGGTTTGTTGTCACTGTGTGTTGTGGGGAGAGAGCATGGGGGGGGGAGGCTCAGCTAATCTCAATGTACACATGTTGTATTTTGACAATAAAGGTTTATATATATTTAGTAGCTCACTTCTTGATAGATTGGTCTCGCTATTGATGGATATTTTTAAAATGCATTACATACTACATAACATAAAATTATTTAAAACTTCATATCACAATGGTTGGATATGTCTCAAAACTTCATTTTTGACCTTTGGGCTTCATTTTTGTGAATTTTAAGGTAATGTACAGGAAATAAAATTCAGATTGTCACTTTAACAGTAAAACGTGAAAACTCTGAAGGAATTATATCATTTCAAGATTTCCGATGAGAGATTTAAGGTGCTTAAAGCTTGCTTTGGAATATAATTTTAGAATTTACTACCTCTGACAATAACAGGTCTGCTTAACTTATGCATATTAGTATCTTTCTCCACAGGGCCATAAAAATAAGGGAATATATGAATTCAACAAATTCTGCTATATTACATTTACTGCAATTGAAATGTAAATTCTCATGATCATTACTTATGTATAAGAATAAAATGAAGCTCTCCTCCCATAAGACATGCTTTCTCTTTTAGTTTGTAATAACATAATCTAACATAACAAGAATTTCTAAGGGTAACAGTAACAGTTAACACCTTGGTATAAACTATTTAAGAATGCTTAGTAGAATTGTTATTAGTAAGTCCAACATCTTTTGGAATTCCAATAGATTAGATTCCAATACTGTAAATCAGATTAGATTTAGTTACACTGAATTGTACATTGTTTTAATGATGAAAATCACTTGGTGAATTTGTATAATATTGCAACATTTAGTTTTAATGGCTACATTTTGAGTAAATCATGTAATTTTATTTTGGGGTACATCATATCGCAAAAAAATAGCCCATTGCTTTGGTTATTGTTTTATATTTCTTAAATGTAAATATAGAGACTTTGCTGCACACATGTGTAATACGGTGCATGCCTGTTCTTGTGCACATGTATCAATACATATGGTATACAGAGTAAATATTATCAGAAAAATTCACAGCTAAACTGCTGTGATAAAAGTTAACACATTCTAAAACCAAAGTATTAACCATTGTATTTATTTCATTGTTGGGTTTTTTTTTTACAAGCAGCTGCATTTCTTCCGGAAGTCTGCTTACATTCATTTTTTTCCTTCTGAATTAAAATAATTTCTTTTAGCATCATTTCTTAAGTTATATATGTTTAATTATGTTCTTGAGTGCTTTGTTTCTTTTTTGCTATTTCAGCTCTACATGTGAACCTCTGAAAAGGTATGTGATAACAAAAATCAAATGCTCTGCCAGATCAAGGTAAAACGGGGGGAAACAGCTGTTTTGAATGGGAATTTAAATATATGTATGCATGCTTGTATTTTTATCTCTGAAGCATGAATGGCGTATTTGGGTTAGCACATATGCACGTTATTTTTCCTGGAAATCATCCTTTTTAAAAATAATAAAAAGTTGTTCCACAAAATAGGTAAAGAAAAAAAACTTGATCTTTTACAATTGTCATTGTAGCTTACTAAATATTTGATATAATTAGGAAAATTTAACATTTAAATATTTTTTGTGTTATAGAACAACTGGCTTTAGTCATCTTTCTTTTTACAAATATTTAGTAAGATAACATTTCCTTTTTACAACTTTTCTATATCCAAATCAAAAAGAATGTTGTATTGTGTAGTCCTAAAAGTTTTGCGGATGGCTGATTTTGATACAGAATTAGATTTTAAAAAACATTGCTTAGAAATCTTGAGGATTTTAAGTACTACCAGTGTTCTGCTCAATAATATTACAAGTTGTTTGTTATCTATATTCTAAATTGTGAGTAAAAAATATCTAGTAGAACACTGATTTTTATTTTCTGATTTGGATTCTTTTTTATTCTGTCATATTCTTTGGATATGTAACTGGATAAATGTGTAGTTATTAAAAGAAATGCATAATATTTTCAGAATACTGCATATCTTAATGCAGCATTTTGTTATTAAGAAATTAAAATATAAATTTTGTATTGATATTTACCATGTAATCCTATACATTAGAAGAATCAACTGGACAAGAGACACATATAGCTCTTTTAAATAAGTTATAATTTTTAAAGAATTTTTTTAGAATTGTAGTAAACATATGATACAGTTATGCATAAAACTAAATTATATGTATTTATGATGTATGCCAATGTGTAGATTGATCGTTTTCTTTTCACTCTAGTGAATAAACCTACAAGTACTGAATAAATATAACCAAGCAATTGAAAAATTAAATTTACATCTATACTTTTTAAAAATGTATCCTTAATAACTTATGTCACTGTTTTTATTTCTTCAGCCAATACGTAAACATTAGAATTTTCAGCTTTGATAAGCATGACTTAAGCCTGGATTCAATATCTTGAAATTCTTTTCATGAAAATCCTTCATCGATATTGGAAAGCTAAGCAGGATTGGACTGACTACTTGGATGGAGGTCCACCAAAACCACCCAGGACTACAGGCTAGACTGAGGAGCCTTGAAAACATCCCGGAAGGAAGGCAATGGCAAACATTGCTGTACTGTTCCCAAGGAAATGGCATTAATTAAGGAAACTGCATTTAGAAATATATTGCTTCCTGAGATTATTGAAAAGGAAGTGCCAGAAAAAATAAAGATATCTTTTATGTGGGATTTTATGAGGGCCAAGATGTTTTCCCTTCATCATTGGTTTTGGTGTGTGCGTATGTGTTTTTCCCCATCAAGGGTGCGATCTTTTTATTTTATTTTGTAGGGTGTTCTCTGAGAAGAAAAACTCATTTTAATGGAAGTGGTTGCAGTCCTCATGCAGCTGCCTGAGAATATTATATGTAGCATTGGGCACCATCAGTTAGAATATCTTTACTGAAGTGAAAGGATTTTTCTCCCATTAATAGCACTGGAATTTGATAATGATTTAGTGAGGGAATGCATTTTTATTTTTCTGTTTAATAAAATGGTTTTATATAATGAATCCCATTGGTTTTAATTCCAGGGTGAAGGGAAAACAGTCCATTGTACTTTCAATACTTAATACTTTGACAAAGGATTTGACTGTGGGGCATGAAATGTAACCTTTATGTGTGGAATAATTTATTAAATATATGTATAATTCTATTTTTATTGCTGTACAGTATGTAAAATGTTGAGCTAATGCATTTTCTGTTAATGGTTAAAAAAATGATGACTCAAATGACTACCATTAACTGCATTATCCTTAGCTTATATACCTCCCTTACAGGTTCTTAGATTTTCCCCTTAATAAATTAAGATTTTCAAACAGAGTAGCCTCTTGCTTTAGCTATGCCTTCAAAAAGCACCTAGAGCAGTAACGATGCAGCAAATGATCAGTTACAACTAAAACTGTAACTTTGATTTGTTGAGCAAATTTTAAAAAAACTGAATGATTACATAACAATTAATGTGCATAGTTATTATAACTATACTGTTTTAAAATTTACCACAGTTAAAATTTTATATACTTTCTATAGTTTATCAAATATTTTTAATATGTAAATGATTTATATTTAACTTATGAGAATTATTTGTATGACAGCAATTAGTTTCAATAATGGGAGAAATCCAGGGTGAAGGGACAAATAAAACTACACAGTAAAACTGTTAACATTTTGAGAAGTCTGTAAAGAAAGTTTGTATATTTATTTATTTAGAAACTTTTATGGCTACCTGTCTTATACAAGACAATCCTAAATGGTTCACAATGATCAGAAAATCAAAATAAATCAACTCATTCCATAAACTCTACATGTTCTTTAATTGCCTGGGCTTACTTCTATCACACCAACCACTTTATTTCTTTGTTCAGTATAATCAATGTGTGTGTTCTTTGCACCTACATGAGAGAGAGGTCTAAAGAAGTCTCTTCAATATAATTAGACATGGATACCTCTGCAGTTCTCACAGCTTGCTCAAAACCTTAAAAAAAATAGAGAACAGTTCTAACATGTTTATTTTCTAAAACTGACAGTCCATGGATATCACGCCAGCAGGAATTTTCAGCAGTTCAGGAGCAGCTCCAAACCTGACTGATCTATCAACATTGGCTGGTTTAGGGAGCTAACTCAACATATTTCTACTCCAGTTCCAGTTTATCTAAGAGTGATGAAAACCTGTTGTGTTCCCCCCTCCACACACACACACACAAACACCCTTGTTCAGGGCTGGACCTTTGTGGGCTGACCATTTTTCCCTTGGCAGAAACTCTTGCTTCACCCTGTCTCCTGCATTTATACACCCCACTCCTTGAGCCTAGTGCTTATTGGCAACCGGTGATTGGCATACAACCATGGCTGAATAGAGAGATTGATCAGATGATCTCTTTTTCATTGTTTCACTGATTGGCTGAAGCATGAGCACAGCTCGTGGTGTCACCTACACGTTTTGAAATTTTCAAGGTCTGCAAAAGTAATGATTGCAAGTTGCTTTGAGTGAGCAAGTAGAAACATCATGCTATCGAAATGTCCTATGTTTGAATCACAAATTAGGCAGCTACAGATTAGCTTGACATGTAGGGCAACTGCAATGACTTGAATTTAAATATGACAATATTTAAATTTGATGTATTACATGAATGTATAGGAATTCATGGTTAACTATGAATAAGAATATAAAGCGAGTACATATAAAAATAGGAAAGCATAGTTTATAAGTTGAGCCATCAGGAAATAAAGATTCAAAAATAAATGGGATAAAAAAATGCATACACAAATTCATACAGTTTGAAGGCTGTTTAAATAACATGCAGAGATGGGCAACTGTGAGTAGAAAAGTTCTTAAACTTTTTTTTCCTTCTTGCCATTTCTTTGCAATATATCTTCCTTTTTTCCACTTCTCCCGTTGTTCCAAAAAATAAATCTCAAAAAGTAGAGATTCCTGGATAATATGTTCTGTGATTTACAAGTATTAGAGAGAGGTGTATGTTGCCTCTGCCATCATGAGAAGTTTCTTTAAAAAGCTTCTGTTCATCATGAAATATATCTGTGCCTTGTAGAGGTTTGCTCAACCAATAGTAACTGAAAATTCTTTTAACTTCTAGTGGACTTCTCAGTTGCCTGTACATCTCAAACCTGAGAGTAAACATTCACTCAATGTCAAAGCCAAATTTCAAAATTTGAGAATTTAAAATGTAGCCTATGAACTCTCATTACAACTATTCCAGAGCAGAGAGAGTAACTTTGAATGGACCAGTCAGGTTGCAGTACCTCTGAGTTTTCCTCAACCTATTGTCCTCCAGATGAGTAGGAACTCTCCCAATTTCCCAGTCAATGCAACGATTGAACAGATTTACTCAGAATTCTGGGGTTAGTGCCTGTAAACCTTTGCAAAGCATTAGCATCACATGGGTCAAGACCTTTCCACTATAAACAATGAAGAAAATAGCAGCCATTTTGTGACTGCATGGTGATCTCATTTGTAGCATTTAATGCAGCTTAAAGAAAAAGGGTAAAATATAAATGTAACTGCTTTTAAAAGTAATAAAAAGTGGCTTTCAATCTTGTTATTATTTTTTTCTTTTTCCATTTTTTCCCCACATATTCACCTTTCCTATTCTTATCTTCAGTTCAACATTTGTTTTATTCTGTTGAAAACTTCTTTAAAAAAACATTTAAATGCAGAAAGGCAATTTTAGAAGGTGCAGGAAGGTATAGGGCAGGGGTCGGCAACCTCGGCTCTTTTATGACTCGTGGACTTCAACTCCCAGAATTCCTGAGCCAGCATAGCTGGCTCAGGAATTCTGGAAGTTGAAGTCCACGAGTCATAAAAGAGCCAAGGTTGCCGACCCCTGGTATAGGGGGTTGAACATCCAAGGTCCCTTCCAGCTCTATTCTGACTGATTGAGTGATTGGCTGTACTTCTTATGGATTACTCCCATTTCTACCAACTACCTGGCTCTATATATTGAGACATCATTATCATCATCATCATTAATAATAGTAATAATAGTAATAGTAATAATATTAAATTTATTGACCACCCATCTTATCAAGGGTAACTTTGGGAGACTTACAATATTAAATTAGGTAGATCTATGCATGAAAGGAAAGTACACATTCCTTTAATAAAAGATATCATTTTTATCATGTGTTAGTATTGTTGCATAGTAGCGATTTACTATTCTCAAACCTACTGGGTTTTATGAAAGGTTGTAGAAGGTATATAATAACTTACTGAAATCTGAAAATGTGTCTCTGCTGCTTCAGAGGAGAATAGTTATAATGGAGGGGCGGGGGAAGGCATGCGTTCTGTGAAGGGAAAAATAACTCTCCCATTTCTTTTGTGAATACCGTGCACAGACTCCCAGGTTGGTTTTTATTTAAGCATGTTTCATAAATCCATCTATTCCAGTTTGTAAACCATGATGACTCACTTATTGTGACCTGTCATCCCAGTCAACTACTTGATATGAAGCACCATGGTAGGTTTTTTTTTAAACCATTTTGTAATGTTCTTAATGGAAACATAGTGGTGGGGTTTTTTAAGGCTCATATGGTGAGTTCTCACAAAGGCATTGTCCATTAGAATGACTGGTTTTCCAGGATGAGGAGTTTAGAGTTTTCTACAAGTGATATTTCAACCTTTTTATTTTTATTAATAAATGAGGTTGACTTTTTTTAAAATCCCATTTATATCCCGCCCTTCTCCGAAGACTCAAGGCGGCTTACAATTTAAAGCACAAATCAATGTGGTTAGCAATAGCCTTCATTCTATGTATATGCCTGCTTATTAGGGCTTTCGCCCCCCCCCCCAGTGGCATTATTACAAAGTCAGCTTATTGCCCCTAACAATCTGGGTCCTCATTTTACCTACCTCCGAAGGATGGAAGGCTGAGTCAACCTGAGTCAATACTTAAAAGTATTTGATTTTGAAATATTTTTATTCTCAAGTTGTTTATTGCATTTGCAAGTAATGTGCTTCTGAATAAAAAGAATTCTAAACATCAATTGTAAAAATGTGTAGTGGTGAAATTCAGTAGCATAGAGTTCTTGCCACCATAGAGATATCATCAAAGGGGCTTTCTCTTAGAAAACTTTATATTATGCACCGACTGGTCTCTCCATTCTCTGAAGCAGATTTTGAGAAAAGAATGGAAGGAAAGAAGAACATGGGCAAAAATCACCTCTGAATGAAAAACCCAACTGTAATAAACTATGGCTTTTTAAAAAATTATTAGGAATCAACTGTTTAACCCTTAACACTTGCCCTTGACTATTCACAATCTTGTCATTAGGAGTGTTTTAATCATTTTCAATATCTCTGAGGTAGTCACCTTTTTACAAAGCATCAAAACCAGAATGCATTTCACTTCTTCTCAGCTTAGTGGGTGACTCAACCTTCTTTTGTGTCTGGATGAATTTAATTTATAGCTTTTAGGATTTGGGTAATTTCCTGTGTTTATTTTTCGTTAAATATTCTTATTTGTTGATTATTTAATTGTTTGTTTGGGTGAAGATCTCATTCCTAAATGGGGAGAAAAAGCAGCTTGATGCCATAGCCGGAGTCCAAAAGAAATTAACTGCTCCATTGCACAAACTGGAGTTAGGGAGGTTTTTAAAATGAGAGAAAGGGGGGGAAGAGAAATTCTCTAATCTACTATTAATTTACTAAAAGTTACGTATGTCTGATGAAAAGCTGCATTTGTTTTAAGTTAACCCACACATGAAAATTGAAGTCCGATTTGGAGAAAGATCAATTCTTTGTAATTTCTTTTAAAATATAAAATTATAAGATGCTCGATCTTATTCTTAACACAAGGAAACAAAATAAGCAGAGTAATTGAAGCTTTTATTTAAGTGGAGAATTGAGATTGTTGAGCCCTGTACATTTGTTCCCCAATGTTTAACCCTTGAAATCATATTAAGTGGTTATAAGGGGAGAAATGGCCATCTTTTTTGGTATAAATAATAACTCTGAAACTCTTCAATAATCATCCTAAAGGAGATTCAAAATAGCATGACTTTATTTGCTAAAAGATTATGGAACTAATTAATTTTGAGCCCAAAATAATTTTAAAGAGATGTTGTAAAGAGAGAGAGAGAGAGAGAGAATGAGAGAGAGAGAGAGAGAGAGAGAGAGAGAGAGAGAGAGAGAGAGAGAGAGAGAGAGAGAGAGAGAGAGAGAGAGAGAGAGAGAGAGAGAGACCCTAAAATGTAATCTATTATTTTGTTTCAAATCAGTTGGAAAAGAGGAATATATGCTTTGGTTTATTATCTTATTTATATATATGAGAGAATATGCATACACTTTAGCACATTATAGACTACAAATAAGTTAATGGAAGATACAGCTCAATTTTATCTATTCTTACTTAGAAGTAAACTTCACCATATCCAGTGGGGCTTCTACCTTACTAAGTCCACCCTTCATCTTTTTTGAAAATGCAGCATTATTTATTTGACAGTGCCTGGACAAAAGCACATTTTTTGAAAAAAAAAACATTTTGGCACAGTAGCTATGCAAATGCCAGAATACACTAAAACCGCATTTAATTGGACCCACTTGCCAACTTCTTGAACACAGCTTGGATTATTTCACTGGAGGCCGTTTCTGTTAAAAGCTGGGGGAGGAGGAAGTGGCATGCTGTCAAAACTTCAGTATTTTTTTCTTCTCGCTAGAAGTACAATTATACTCAGAGCCAAGTTTAGAGGTATTTTACTATATTTAATAATTATTACTCCAGATATTGTAAACATATGCATTGAAGGAGATTATAAGCAGAGAGTAAAATCATGTTAAGGATGTGATGGTGGAGTTATTTTATTTTTTCTCTTTTCTGATCTATCTATCATTCACAATTCCTTTCAGACTGTCCATGCTGCCATAAAAGCTGAGGTTACATGAGATGACACTTGAGGGTTAAATGAACTGACAGGCGTTTATTCTTCTTGGCTATATGAGACAGTTTTTTCTCTTGCCAGAAACAAAGTACATAATGGGATTAAAATTATTTCTTAAGATTGGTTTCTCTCAATTCAGAGCTGGACAAAAAGTTAGTGATTCAGGGAGCTCTCATGAGCTTCTATACATTTCATCATAAAATTCATCTAAATCAAATATGCACAACATGGTAATTTCCATTTCCATATCTTATATACAAGAGGATCATATCTGGTTAAATATTGGTGTATTCTATTGTGTTTCCCTGGGAAGATGGTTTCAGCTGATGGGCTAAAGAGTCTACCAATAACATTCCACTCTTTTAATACATTTTTATAGCTGTCTATGATTATTATGTCCACATTGTGCCATAACCTCTGTACTACTTTTTAATTGAGCAGTCTACTTCATGCTCAAATCGAGCCAATGAGGGTTAGCATACTTAACAATTTATTGTCAGCTATGTCCTATATCTATAAATGTGGATTTGTGATGGCATTGCATTGACTGGTGATGCTCTCCTATTACACTCATTCTGAACTTGGGAAGTAGAGAGTTAGCATAATCACTACTCAGGAGATTAGGATACTTCTTGATGTTGCATTGTGCCATGCTGGTGGCTTTATCGCTTGCCAGTACCAGGCTGAACAATTCCCCAAGTCGGACTTTAGTTGCATGTAGTTGAGCAGAACATGGGTAGTCATTCATGCTTTAATCCAATTCCTATCGAAAATAATGTAGTGCAGATGGTGACATTTCAGTGGGATATGCATTTGTGTGTGCATTCAAATTAGCATCCCTATCACATTCTGCTTCAACTAGACAACTTTGCATGAATGTGCTGTCTCAGACCAGGATTAGTTTGTTATTACTCTTTTCCTAAAGAAAGGAAAATTGTTACAGTGGGGGCTCTGTATGAAAATATTCACACATATTTTCAATTTCAGCTCACCACAGTTATGTTTATGACATATACCTATGACAAGCAAAGACTATGGCTGTCAAAAATTGTTGTAATATTTTAACAAGAGCAAACAGCATTTTGGATTCTGCATGTGGTTCTTCTTGGTTTCTTGGCTCAATTCAAGCATGGAATTGTGTGGATTCATCTAGCTTAAGGAACTGCTTACCTTACTGAAATCTTCAGCAGCACTTGGGGTTCACTGGAACACCTGCCCTGAGAACACATGCTGTGTGTTTTCTTATACACTGTTCCAGAACTGTGAAGTTCCATTTTTCTGAGAGCTCATTAGACCCAACATCTAACAACTACATGACCCAATTTGGACCAAGATTTTTTTTAAAATGGGACATAGTGGAAATGAATTGTATGTTTAATGAGAACTTGTTGGGAACCCTTATTTTCTTTTGATGTTAGTTGTATTCCAAAAACTTTCCATGGGTGAGGATTGTACTATCCCTGTATCTCTATGGCAATGCAGGCCTTGGAAAGTCAAGGTGATTAAGTTTCCACTTGATTCCTACTCCAGAGAAAACATTGCAAAAACATTTCCTATCCTGCAAAATGCTTCTTATTGGTAGAAACTCTACCAACTTTCTTTGTGCTGATGATGGGGGCAGTACAAATGAACCATTTCTATGTGTTTTCTGTATTCCATTGTTTGTAGTTAATATTTAAAAATGTAGCCAAGATATCTATAACTATTCAGGAAATAAAAATAACTAATATCATTAATGCAGTGCTCTGCTATCTGAGTAGCACTACTCTCCTAGAATTTAAACATTCCATTGGATTTCTTATTTTACACAGGTGCAGCATTGTCCAGCTCTATCATATGTCTTGATTTAGCAAAAGAGAAGCAAAAAGCAAAAGTGAAGAAAACAAGCGTTTCCGCTTTGATTTAGGGGGTAGCTGCTATCTTCCCCTAACTCAGGCATGTCAGACTCGTGACATCACATGACATCGCACAATGTATCCTGACTTTTCCCTCCATTGCGGCAATGGGGTGGGTGCGGTTTCGGTATGACGCATCCAGCCCGCAGGCCGGCAGTTTGACATGGCTGCCCTAACTGGAATGCTAAGTGGTGTCCATGCTCTTTAAGCAACATGCGCTAGCTGCCTCCAGAAAAGAAATGGACTAAGGCAAGAACTACACATGCAATTACAATTAATTATATTTGGTTTATGTCTCATGTATAAGGAGTCCTTGACTTATGACCACAATTGAGCCCAAAATTTCCGTTGCTAAGCAAGACAGTTGTTACTTGAGTCGTGCTTCATTTTATGACTTTTACCATGGTTAAGTGAATCACTACAGTTGTTAAGTGAATCTTATGAATCCCTAAGCAAATCTGGCTTCCCCTATTGACTTCACTTACTACCATTTGTTGGAAGCTCTCTTAAGAAGGGTGGAAATGACAATCCCAGGACCCTGGGATGCTGCCAACTTTGTAAATACATGATGGTCACCAAGCCCTCAAAGTTTGATCACATGACTGTTGGGATGCTGCAGTAGTCAGAAGCGTGAGAACTGGTCATAAATGCCATTGTAACTTTGAAAGGCAATTAAATGAATGGTTGCAAGTCGAGGACTAATCTGTTGCATTTTATATTACAGATTTTATTTTCCTGGGCTCCAAGATCACTGCAGATGGGGACTGCAGCCAAGAAATTAAAAGACGCTTGCTCCTTGGGAGGAAAGCCATGGCAAATCTAGACAGCACACTAAAAAGCAGAGACATCACCCTACCAACAAAAGTGCATATAGTTAAGGCTATGGTCTTCCCAGTTGCAACGTATGGCTGTGAAAGTTGGACCATAAGAAAGGCTGAGCGCCAAAGAATTGAGGCCTTTGAACTATGGTGCTGGAGAAGACTCCTGCGAGTCCCTTGGACTCCAAGGCATTCAAACCGGTCAGTCCTAGAGGAGATCAACCCTGACTGCTCTTTAGAAGGCCAGATCCTGAAGTTGAAACTCAAATACTTTGGCCACCTAATGAGAAGGAAGGATTCACTGGAGAAGAGCCTAATGCTGGGAAAGATTGAGGACAAGATAAGAAGGGGACGACAGAGAATGAGGTGGCTGGATGGAGTCACTGAAGCAGTAGGCATGAGCCTAAATGGACTCCAGAAGATGGTAGAGGACAGGAAGGCCTGGAGGAATGTTGTCCATGGGGTTGTGATGTGTCAGACACGACTTCGCAACTAACAACAACAAATAGGTTTTGAAGACCAACTACATAGTTTCAAGGAACTATATATGTTCCTCTATCCTATATGGTTTCTAATCTTATCTCTGGTGCTGTAATTGTAGTGTTCTCCACTTTTTTGATAATTTAATAACTTTTATTAGAAATAAATGGCTGGATATGGCAAAGGTTTCAAGGACGTCTAGTACAGCTTCTTTACTGTATGCCTTAATCGGAATGCTCCCATCATGAAAGAGCAAGCATATTTCAATTGTATTTATTATCTATTTAGGTAACACGAGTTCTGATACTTAGTCATCACTTATTCCAATAAATATTTGTAAGATTAAAACTGGCTGTATAATTTGAACCAGATGCTAAAGTGCAAGGATATATCTGATTACTTGAACACTTTGCACTGTGAAATATGCTCTTATATTTTAAGGAAAACAGAAAACACTGATTACTTTTAAAAGTGGGTGTTTCTTCTTTTAAATATCTTCTGTTCCTCTCTATCAGAATGTAGACTACAATGATTACAACGGTACAGCTATTTTTAATAAAATGTTAAAGAGGAGAAGTGCTTCTATTTATTTTTATTTATTTTTTTATTTTAATTCGATTTATATCCCGCCCTTCTCCGAAGACTCAGGGCGGCTTTACAAACTTAGCAGTAGCCTTCATTCTATGTATATGCCTGCTTATTAGGCTTTCACACACCCCAAGCGGCATTATTACAAAGTCAGCTTATTGCCCCCAACAATCTGGGTCCTCATTTTACCTACCTCGGAAGGATGGAAGGCTGAGTCAACCTTGAGCCGGGTGGGATGTGAACCTGCACTAATTGCAGACCATATTAGGCCATACATTTTTTATTTTACATTGTAATAATGGGCCACAACATCCTGCAGATAATAAATGGTGAAAACCTCTGTACTTGCAGCTCATGGGCATGGCAAAGTAGAATTGTTGTTCAGTGAAGACTGCAACTAAACATGCTTTGCCCTCTGTCCACAGCAATCAGAAGCATATTTTTGTTCCAAGTTTTTCATCCATGAAGCACCTGCTTTCCCATAGAGTCAACAAGGAGATTCCTTTTAAGAGAACTAGACACCTTTCCAATACAGCAGTATACAATTTCTGGCTCTTAAACAACATTTGAAAAAAAAATCTAGCAAATATTTCCATACACGATACACTTAATGTCTGAATCTCAAATTCACGAGTAGTCTGAAAACTTTGGAATGGGTCACTGTGGTGATTAGATTAGGTACTTGGTGAATTAGATAAAAGGGTAGGAGGGCACAATTCAACCAAGGTTAATCTGTTATAAACGCCACTAATTTTAGTAAGAAAAATACACATGTACTTAAATAAATCCAATTGACACAAATGAGGATTGCTCCACATTCTGCCCAAAATGAGAGATTAATTTTGACAAGCTCATACTCTCTAGCATATTCCAAAGTGAACTTCTGCATGGCTATTTGAACTAGGTTTAAGCCATTTTAACTAGATTACGGTACTTTCTGCCTGACTGGTAATTCAAGTATTTTACATTTGAAACGCTTTGATTATATTTGTGCTACAGAATCTGAATATTTAAAAGCTATGTTGCATAGAGTTCTGTTACTTTTTGAGAAACATTTAAGGGTATGTGAAAGGATGAAAATATCTTGCAGGCATAATTTCAGATCTATAAATATCTTATTTAATATAAGATAGGGGCTGGGGAATAAATCTGCAGATTACTAAAGGGTGTTAATCAGCCAGATGGAGATGGGATGTGGAATAGTGTGGTGAGAATTAACTAGAAGTACTGGGAATTCTGAGTAAAAAGTTTAGCTTGTTTACACATTAATCTCTTTATTCAGAAGCACGTGTATTTCTTCTCTGAACTGGGATCAGAGATGCCTAGATTCACAGTCCAGTTTAGTCTTGGACTTCTCAGATGGCCAATCTCTCATTTCATTCATCTAAAATGAAAACGCTGGCTGCATAAAACAAAGATAACTGATCGGGGTGTTTTTTTCCTAAAGTACTAAAGTATGTTAGTGCATGTGCTGTTGGAAATAAATCTGTGTTAACAGGAGAACAGGCTGCTATGGTTTCTCAGCTTGAAGTAATGAGTACTACAGACTTGCCATGACTTATGCTTGCTGTTTAGAAGACAGATCAGGGGATTCCAATATGTTCTCAATAGTGTTTTTGTACCACTGTGACAGATCATTGACCTCACAAGAGAATGTTCCATGTTCTTAGACATAATAGGTTGTCATTTATTTAAGAGATGATTCCTCAAATGGCATAATATTCATTTGAACAAAGATGGAACGAATCAAGGCAGAGACTGAAATTTTGAAGTTCAGCAACATCTGGAGGGCCATAACTCCCAGCACCTCTCATTATTGGCTGGGGTTGTTGAAAATTGTAGTTCACCAGCACTTGGAGTGCCACCTGTTCTCTATCCCTGGTTTAAGGATTTATGTCAACCCATTACAAATGGCCCCTGGAGCTTAATTTTTTGTAAAAAAAAAAAGCAATAAAGAAAATCTCTGCATTTGACTCAGCATAGAGAAACTAATGTTCTCCTAATCTGGTACTCTCAAGAAGTATTTCAGTCTATTGCATCTGGATTTCCTAGCTAGAATGGCACTTATTCTACGTAGTGCCCAGGTCTGAAACCAATGTAATCTTCTGTTCCTTTTCTATTCTTGTCATGAACAGCAATTCTTTTTTAGAGATTTCATCATTCACATACCCACACACTATAAAGTTTAACAATTTTCCAGCTTCAAATTATTGGACATACATCTCATACTATTTTACCAATCCAGGGAGAGTGGGAGTTGTTTAAAGAATAGGTACAGAGTGGTTTCATGCACATTATTGTCCCAATGCATTTGAAGCAAAGATGCTCTTCAATCTCACAATGGAAAGATTTTGCTGAATGAACAGAAAACTCTTCATTCAGAGAGAGTTGCTTTTCTCTGTGAACTCTTGAGAAGAGTATTTTCAAGGGTTCTTTAATCCCTCCAAATCAATTTTCTGGTGAGCTCAGAAGACTGAAGCTGTGAGTGGGGGCCTGAATGGACACAGAATATGCAATAGAAGTGACAAATTGGAGATGTGGAAGATCTGCAGAAACTTAACTGGGGTTGTTTTTATCATGAGAAAACAAAATGATGATTGGTCTATAGTTTAGAGGCAGGTTATCTGTTTTGCATCGACTCCCCTCCGCCCTGTGCGTTCCCACAGAGAGGGCCTCCTCAGGGTGCCTCCGGTCAGAGAATGCCGGCTGGTGGCCCCCAGGGGGAGGGCCTTCTCTGTGGGCACCCCGGCTTTGTGGAATCAACTGCCGGTTGAGCTCCGGATGGCACCAGATCTTCGCTCCTTCCGGCGCGGGTTAATGACCCATTTATTCGAACTAGCTGGCCTGGCCTGATGGGGAGTCAGGGTTTTAATGTTTGTATATTTTGATTGTCTTAATTTGGGCAATAATTTAATCCTTTTTTAACTTTTGTACTTTTGTATTTTTATTCATATGCCCTGTTCACCGCCCTGAGTCCTTCGGGAGAAGGGCGGTATAAAAATTCAATAAACTTAAACTTAAACTTAAACTTAAATTCTCCCAGATTTGCTTCTTGGCTTTTCTAGGATGGTTTGGGAAAATCTTCTACTCTGAAAGACTTCCTGCTTAGAAGTGAAATTATTAATTTACAGAGTCTAAGATAAGCCTTATTTGCCTTCCCAATATATGGCTTACACTTCAGCACTTAATAAGAACCCTGGGATAACTTTTAACTAGCCTTTGTTTTCATACTATAGTGCTATTTGGGGCTGCCTCCATTTTACACATTGTGTCCTACGGGCTCAGAAGTACCAGTCTGGAATTGACAAAAAAATGCCTGGAAACAACTGAAAGCTAAAAGTGTCAGAATTTCTCTGTCCTAGAAAGAAGGCAATGGCAAGCCACTTCTGAAAATGTGACCAGGAACACTGTTGAGACTAGTCCTGGAAATCACCAGGAATCAACACTTCCTTAAAGGGAAAATAGGAGGAAGAGGATTGGGTCTCTACAGAGTATGGTCAAAACAGTCAAGCCAATGCTCCATCTGTTTTTTTATGTTGAGTTTTCTGACCATACCTTGCAGACCCTCGTGGACTGAAACATCCTAGGTGTCTAATAGTTTTAAATATATAATGGGGGAATTTGCCCCCATTATAGCTTTATAGCTGCTTTTCAAAATGTTTCCAGACATTAAAAGACATTATACAGCACCACTTTTCCTCCCTTAGCACAGGATAATAAAAACAAAGACAAATGGGCTGAAAAATAGTTTTTATCCCACAGCTGTAACCATATTAAATACTACTGTATAGTGCAACATTGAAGTGTAACATATTAGGGGCAGTGCAATGGTGAATAGAATGTGAAGTGTTGTGTACTGGGCTCTTGAGGAATACCACATGGGTTGCTGGAGCAGCTAACGGCTCTCCAGCAACCCAGACTACAAATCTCCTGTGCTGCAATTGGCTATCTCCAGGCGGCAATGGTTGATTTAAACCTATTGGCTGCCGCCTAGGGGCTGGACTATATATTGCGGCTAGTTGCAGCCATTTCCCCAGTACAGTTTCTGCACGAAATAAACAATGAGTTACCCTGTACTCAGTTCCGTGTCTTCATTCCTGCGCCAAAGAACCCACTATTTAACATGAAGGATGTGTGTATATAATGTATATTTTTACTTGTAGTTTTTACTTGTGTGTAGTGTGCACCGTGGTCAGCACTTAATTTCATTGTGAGGTACACAATGACAATTAAGATATTCTATTCTATATGAAAAAAAATGATGGGAAAGCATGGTTATAAATGGAAACTACCTGGTTTCCCTCCCTCCTCCCCCTGCTCCACATTACATTTTGTGGCTGTATCAGGGTGGTTATACATTAAAAACTACTCTAGAAATTCAAGTTGGAGTGAAAGAGACACTGTCCTGGCAACTTTAAGTTAGGGCAATATTTTGGAACATGTGCACAAGACTGGAATAACTGTTACTACTATGAGAAAACTCTACGCCATAGGTTTGTCCTTGATAAGTCATTGGAAGCTTCAGCTAATACAGATAACACTAGTCTGGCTCCTAATATCTATTCAGCTGCTGTGCTAATCTTTAAAGCAATGTATCTTTTTGCATAGTTTGGGGGTAAAGTATGTTTAATCTAGCATGCCAAAAAATAAGTCAAATCTCTAGAAATAAGAGTGTACTAGAAACCTGCAAATAGTAAGACAACAACGAACACGAGCTTGGAAAGAATTGTCCAATGAGTACAGAAGCTCTATAAAAGCAGGCAAATTTAAAAAAAAAAACTTATGCCCTAGAGGGTAAATCTGGTGTTACTCTAAAGGAGGTCTCTTCGAAGATGGTGCCAATTATATCGCTGCTTGAAGTTGGCACACTTGCTTATGGTTGTAAAGGACTGTCTTTTCCAAGTCTGTCTTAGTAGCTTCCTTCATCACTTCCCTGTCATCTGGCTAGCCATGTCCATACAGTGCTACTGCTTTGTGAATTAATTTTACTTTGATAGCAAAGGTGGAGGAAAATGTTTGCTTAGCAAAAATGAAAGCAAGAAAGCAACTCTGGGAATATTTGCTGTTGTTTTGAAACGCAGGAGCACAAAGAAACCTATTCAGCAACACTACTAGCCTTTTGCATACACAATGTCCTTGAAATGCAGGTCAGTAAAATAAGGTAACTTCAGTACTGATGGGGATAAAAAGAGGCCATTCTTATATAGGCATGTAATTTGGAGTTCCAGGATCTCTCAGAGTTCCCCTTGCTAGCAATTGTGCCAAAACAAACATGATGTTGTGATTCAGGGTCAGCCTGTGGGTTCGGCAGTTGGGTCGGACGATTCAGAGGAGGAGGAGGAGGGGGTGTTGGAGAGCTTGCTGAGAATAATATTGAGGCTCCACAGAGCCCTCAGCCAGGCCCCTCCCACCTGGTCACGACGCAGACCCAGCTGTGTGAGCCTGACAGCGTGGATGAAGATGACCCACAGCTGGCCCTGTTCAAGGACGCCCAACGCAGGAGGCAGTCAATCAGGAGTAAACAGAGGAAGGCAATGGGGCACCTTGGAAGGAGGCAGAGAGAAGCCATGCCCTGAACTGTATAAAAGAGGAATGCGTGGGAGGGCTGGTTTGCTGAAGGCAACCGCTTGAATAGCTCCTGTTTCATGGTTCGTGTCTTGTTCTGTTTGCTTTTGTGTCCATAAATTTGGCAGGCTTAGTTCCAGCCTCTTGCCTTCTTGTAAAAGGGGTTGTCCCTGCCTTTTCTGCAGGGCCGCTAGCAGGCTGGTACAGAACACATGAGTACTGTAACAACCTCAATAAGATCCTAGGAGTTCATTCTAGCTTTTCCAGGATAAAATATAGTGGGGCAGGCAGAAAGAGCCTGCAATACTCATTGGTGGACAGATTATAACTGAGCTAACTAAACAAACATGTGGGTCCAGAAATCAAAGCATAGAAAAGCAATGATAACCGTGCTCTAAAAGGCTGGTTTGTGTCAGCAGTATCTATAGTTGCAAGAGGATATAAGAGAATGTGGGGAGTTGAAAAAAAATAAACCATACTGACAGTCATGTTATAACTATAGTCTGTATTTGGGGGGAAAATGATTATACCATAGAAAAGCATGATACCCTGATTGATATACTGTCTAACCTGTCTGCTAGCTGATACCACAGCAGACACATCTGAGCAATTTCCAGAGCAATGGGACTTTTGCCCATGTGATTTTCTCCTTCCAGTCAGCTAATTAGCCAGCATGCCACTCCATGAGGAGGACAGAAGCCTTGAAATATCACCTCCATTTTTTTTGTGTGTGTTGGGCTCTTCTCCTTTTAGTTGCACAGAATATCCCACCCCAGCTTAGCCTCAGAAATGAATCTGATTCCATACAGAAAGTTGTGACAAAGAAGCTATGTGATTTGCCATTGCTTAATGTAATTTGATTGTTGTACACCACCAGAGTCACTTTTTCTGAGATGGGGAGCCATATAAATGTCATTAATTAATGCAAGAAAAAGTGAACACCCTCCTCCTCGATGCAAGCTATTATGCATGTGGCTTAAATTCCTCTTTAGTTCCACCAACTAAGTATAGATAGAAGCTCAAGCAATGATCAAGGACATAAAAGGAGGGAGGGAGGAATGAAGGAGGAAATGTTTCATTCAGAGCTGTGTAAAGAGACACTGGTTATAAGACCTTTGGGCAGGTAAGCAGGAGATCTTATTGCCACCCCAAATGCCAACCTATAACTGGCTCCCAATATTGCACAAAGCTGGTAGAACCGGTTGCTTCCTTCCTTTTGGTTTTAGACTTGCTGGCCAAAAATGTGGCCTAATTAGGTGTGTGCCATTTATAAACTATTGTACATCAGTAGCATTCTACTATTTCGACACCCCGTGAAAAACTCAGCAAAAAGAAAACTAATTTAAAAAGGAAAGTCTAATGTTACACCAGCCTTCCTCAACCAGCTCTCCAGATGTATGGTGCTTCTTGGCTCATAATTTCCCAGCCGGTAAGGAGGATTTTCAGCTTATTACATAAATCACGCATACGTATAGCAGCATTCCCTCATAAGCTGCTCTGAAGACAACAGAGAATTTGCAATGGCTCTGCAATCTTTCAAGACATCAAAAAAGGAAGATACCTCATGATAATCTTTTGAGGCGGCTTCTTCACCTTCCTTGAGCCAATTAACTGGTCACTAACTGTCAGTTACTGTTCAGGAAGCTATTTCCCTTTAACTATGGAATGGCAATTAGCTTTCTTTTTCACTGGATTTGGTATTATTGCCAACATAGTTCACCGCACTGGTGAATTTTTTTCAAAAAATTCCAAGCAAATCCCTATTTTTTCTTCACTTTGACCAAGGAAAATTAATAATGTATATAATGCAATCAAAGCTTTACTTAAAGAGGCAATCAAAATTTAAAGAGATTCAAGTTCTCTGGGAGAAACCACTTTTTTGCATGCAGGACATACTAAGTTCCACCATCCTCAGCATCTTCAGGGAGGGATGGAAAACTATTGAAAAACTGGGAAAGCCACGGCCTGTTTGCACTGGCAGTACTGAACTAGGAGCATTGATCATCGTGGCTGGCTCAGCATGAAGCAGTTTCCTGCATTCTTCCTAACTTGCACAGAGACCTCACTTTCTGTAGATTTTGCAGGGCTGTTTGCTATTATTTATTTATCATAGCATTCTATATGCCACCTCCTTGCCGCTATTATTACAATTGTCATTTGCCTTGATAACTCGGGCTGTCTCATTCCCATTCCGATTGAAAGTCTGGTTAAAGGCTTTTGAAAGAGCAGAACTGTATTTAAAAGTGAAGGTTGGCTTCCTAAGAAGACACCCCACCCCCCACCCCTTGCCAGCACGTTATCTATTAGATTGTATTTCAGGCGGTGCACTCACTGAATTCTTTTGACACTCGTGGCTGCCTGGTAAAATTATTCGGCAGGGATATCATGTGTAGCTCTCTATAAGATCAGGCTAATTAAATGACTGGGGGGGGCAGAAGTTTGCTTCTTGCAAATGGGTGAAAAGAGAAAGTGGTACTTGGTATGCCACAGACAACAGCTGGCAACTTTGGCCAATGTTGGAAAGCTGGTTGGAAGCGAGTGCACCTCTCCGTTGCTTGGATCTTCCTGCTGTTTCCCTCTCAAAGCAGCTGCTGCTAAAAAGCCCTTGCAGGTTTACACTATTTCCCCAAGACAGATGCAAAGGAGAGGTAAAGGGACTTTCCACTCCATGTTCCTCCCAGGTTTCACCCTCCAAGGAGCACAGCATGGAAATCTTTACAGTTTGCTGGGGGGGGGAGGAGGAAGGACTTTGGCCTTGTCTGCCAGTGTTAATTGATGGCTTCTGCTGCAGCTCTTCACACTTTGAAAAATGGGAACAAATGTTTTTATTTATAAGTGTAAAAAGGAAGGGGGGGAAGCCGAAGCAAATTAACAGCTTCATTGGGGTGTTAAACTAAAGCTAAAAAAGAGGGGAAAAGAGTATACTCAAAATGCTTCAGTGTCAAAGGCCTAATTCATTTATGGTAAAGAAGAAAGGTAACAGGGGAGAGGAACAGGAAAGCAAATGAGGAAATGGCAAGATCTTATTTTTGTTTTAATCACCAAAAAAATAAATGATTTTTGCGAGTTGCCTTGTGAATTCTCTAAACTGAAGGGCAGCTTATAAAGTTTTCAAGTACAACACATAAGGCTCCTTCCACATGCAATGGCTGTGCCAGGCTGATGCCAGCACCCCACTTACATGTCCCCACAAAGCGATGGGGCTTAGAATGATATAGCCCGTTAACTAGCGGCTCCCCTCCTGCTCTAGAAGAAATGCTCAACAAAGGCAGCTTGGCAGCATTTTTTTGAAACTGTGGGGTAGGTGGTTTCCCACCGACAGCAGCCTGGCCCCATTTTCCTCCTGGGTCCTTGGATTTCCTCCCTCCATCCTATACCAAGGCACACTCTGCATATCAACTCAAACTCTTCATTTCGTTGTGTTGGAATTTTTATCTCCGATTTTAATGTTTTTATGCTGTAAGCAGCCCAGAGTTGCTTGAAATGAGATGGATGGCAAATAAATGTAATAAATAAAACAAACTCTTTGCTCTCCCTTATTTAGGGAGGTGCACTTTTCCTGTTCTCCCCAAAGTAGCTGGTGCCAAGTGGGACCCCCTCACTTTTCACTGCAAGGAGGAATGTGGGGCTCAAACACCAGCTGCAGTTTATCTGCCTTACTTCCTAGTCTTCTGGAGTTACAGGGAGCACTAGGTAGCTCAACCGAATAATGAAATACTAATAGGGCTATTTATGTAGCAGGAAAAGATGATCACCAAAGATTTAACAGAAAGTATTGATGTGGAAGTATCTTTAAAAAATATGCACATATTTTTGGTTTGCATTTTTTGTTTTGTTTTGTGGCAATAGCACATTCTGGAATTACCGACAGGAAATGATGTACATACATGTACGTCAATCCCATGCAAATAGGCAAAGGTTTAAGAATGAGACTGTCTTCCTAGGATTAAAAATTCACAGGTATGATGACCACAGCCATGAAGTAAAGAGATGTCTGTCATTTGGAAGAAAGACTGAAAGATATTAACAAAATATTAAAGAGCAAAAACATTGGTAGCAAAAATAATTACCAAAGCCATTGTTTTCAGGTCTAACGCAGATGCAAAAGTTGGATCATCAGAAAGAAAAATAGATGTCTTTAAATTCTGGAGAAAAATGGATGAAAAGCAGTTCAATACCAGAATAAAATCATTGCTCACTGCTAGCACTAATAATGAAACTAAAGTGGAAATATTTCAGACATAAAATAAGGTGGTAAGAGAAGACCCTGATATCTGCAATAATCAAAGGGATTAGAAAAAGACCATAAGAATATAAGGTTGCTAGATAACCCACCACGGATAACATGAGTGTGAAATTACACAAGTTAAAAGAAACAAGAACTAAGAGTCAGTCCTTATATTTACACATGCTTTCTCTCTCACACACACAGTTGTAACTAATCAAGAGGAGCTATACAGAGATAACTTATATTTTCCACAATTTTAATTTCCTGTGTGATATTCCCTGCTATCTTTTTTTTATTTCATGAAGTATGTTCTGCAGAGGTTTTTGCACTTTAAATGTTACCTGGAAGTAGTAAAAATTAGCTTTTCCTCTTCCTTGGTGATTATGAGATAGCATACTACCTAATTTGTTTGATTTATATTCATTATATTCAGAAATCCTTGCTCAATGATTTATGGTAATTACAAGCAACAGAAGCATTTAAATGTCCATGGTCAGAACTAAAATATATGAAATTCCAGCTATAGCATAGTTTTTTTCCTTGCCTGGAGGTAGATTTAAAACCAATATTGTTTTTCCGAGCATTTTTAGATATTGAATATAAGGTTGTTCAATCTTCCCACTTCATAAATACTAATACTTCAATAACTGGCTGTATCTCAAGTCTCCATATCATCTTCATCCTCATTTTACTTTGATATCACAGATTTCCTCTAGCTTCCTGGACAACTGGGGATGTGGGAGGGATTATTTCACTTTTTTCCTCAGAGTCTTTCTGAAATGAGTTGAAATATCCTGAGTGTGTGTCAATATACTGCATGCACTTTCTAGTTAATTAGACAATGGGCAAGATATCTTTTAGATTGTAGATCCTGGCTTATTCAGAATAGTATGAACATGAGCTTTGGTTATGCTTGGTGTATTAGCTATAAAATATACCATAGAACTAACCAGTATGGTATACTTAAAGTTAAAGGGCAATGCTGCATGGGGCATGGAGCACTTAGCACTAGCGCTAAGGCTGGTTACTTAATTGATTATTTCTTTATATTAACAAACTTTACGTGAAAGCTTTATCAAGTCCTGAATCTTGGTTATCTAATTCTTCTAGGATTAGGATAATCTATTGCTACATCCACACCATCTTCTTTAAAAACTTCTCCCAAAGAGAAGGTTGGAGATTGGATGCAAGTTGACTAATACACTGGCTCAAGATATAGTCCCTTCAGAATGGGACATAATACCATCCACTTCAAGGTAGGTTGTAGTACCTCCCATTTCCTTCAAAGAGGTAATATTCACTTCCTGCATCCAAGCCTAGATAACCTATCCAGGATATCTATTAAAGAAGCCAAATGAGACATGGAATTCTCTACAAAATTGTCCAAATCATCTCCTAAGATTTTGCCCAATTGTGCTTAGAAGTGGCCGAGAGCAATTTTACTTGTGAGAAACTCAGAAAAATGTCAGGAGAACCTATCTACCTCCAATCCAAAGTTATTCAGAAGACAGTAAAGATTTGTGATATAGTACCTGGGCTATCTTGATTATCACATATCATTGATAACAAGTCTTTGACTGCAGGATTCCTTTATCTAAGTTTTATTTCTCTGAGATCAGGGATATCTGGGGAGAAATCAAAACCTTCAAGAAGTGTCATAATTTTAGCCCTACCCCTTTTGTACGTGAATACATACAAAGGGAGTTGTCCGGGGTCATTCCCTATCTTACACATTTTGACCCCTTCAGACACCGAGATTAAGTTTGCCTCAAATGAACAATTCAGAAATGCATATAATAAATTGGTATTTGTATATTATTTTTAGTTTAACATTTCTCCACCCTGGGGTCAGCCAATTAAGAGGTCCAAAGCCCACAGGAGAATTCTATGGCCAGATGTACCAGATACTAAGCTATTCTGTAGTTTCCTCTCAATTTAGTATATTGTGTGAACCAGTTATCTATAAATTATTCTGGTTTATTAGAGTGTGTGAACCCAGCCAGTTGTGATTTATTCAGTAAATTATAGTTAAATAAACTATGATTTCATGCCACAGTGAAAATCAGCTGGTGGATTTTGAAGAATGCTTTGCAGCATTTATGTATGTGCTATAATTAAAAATGAATTTGTTTACACATGGTGTGTGAGAGAGAAATAATTCAGTTTGAGGCTACATCTTTCTTTGTTTTCTATGTAATACAGTTGCTGACAGCTACCCATAGTATTGTGAGAATCCCTGCTATTTCATGCCAGTGTTACTATCTGCAGAAAGGTAAGAACCTGTCACAGGGTCCTTTTGCCTATACCCAATTCAGTGGGGTCTCACACCTCACAGGGCCCACTCCAGCCTCCCTGGCCCTTAGGCAACCCACACAACAGCAGACCCTTGCATAGTAGTCTCAGTTCGTTTTCACACCCTCCCCAGGTCTACTGCTCCTCCTTACTATCAAGAATAAACTATAGCTTTGTTTAATTTCAGGTTGCTTCTAATTTCATATACAGAATAATAAAACCCACAATCCTTCTCCCTCCCAGAATACTTCCACAACCACCATCACACCACACCCAGCTGCTTTGTTGTAGGGCTTTTATAGCTGTTATTTGCTAAGCAGCTGGGCTGGCTGGGGAGAGTTCTTAAAGGGACAGGGCACCATCAGGCCAGGTGCTAGCTAATCTCATGCAGCCTTGCCTCTTGCATACCCATTATTCAATAGCAATCTACTGTGAAAAAGAGTGCCCTTCACTTTTTCCTTATTCATGGCTTGTCTCTGAATTGATGCTTACACATTATAAAAACATATACTGTATGAAGATGACATTGATGATGCCAGTTTCATGGATGCTGATGATGAAACAATTTATATTCTAGTATAGTGCCCCCCTGAAAATATTCTGACAAAACATGGTCTCCATGTGTGCAGGTACTGGCTATTCTTGCTCCCTGGAAGAAAGCATCTCGCCCCATCCATTAGCTCTCTCTCTCCCTCTCCCTCAGAGCTTGTATAGATAATATTTACATGTTTTTTTCCAGAGTTGTGAAATATATGGAAGCATAATGTCAAGTTCTCAAGAGTGCCTTTTTGGTATGACAAGTGTGGTTATTGGGCATGTCAGCTCACATTTCCCATGTTGCTCTGAGTGTAAGTGTTTGTGTTGTACCTTTCCACCTCCAAATGTTGATTCTGGAGTTGTTATTTTAGGCTCATAGTAACTGTAAGAAAAATCACATCCCAAATGTTTCTGTCAAAAAAAAGAGATATGTAATGAGCAAGTCAACATTGAATTCCACTTGTCAAACATCACTTGCTTTCATCTAGGGCTTTTGTTATGCAACCTTGTGCTCAGATGAGTTGTGTGAAGTAAATAGAAATTCTGGTATGTGTTTCTTTGTGCCTTACCACGAAATTTTGGACATGGTGATTGAAACTTCTGAAAAGAAGAATATTAACAGCAATTTTTGTCCCTTACAGATCATTTGGATTTCTTTCCCTATACTGTACAAAACCACCAGATTGAAGTTTTTCTGATGCTATCCCCCTCCAGTGGACAGCTAGGAGAAAAAGAGATTGTATCCATAAAGAAGAGTTTGACATTAAAAAAATTCACACACTTCTGAAATTGACTGTCAAATCACTTCACATCTGTACCTAAAGCAAACAGACATAATGCTAACAGCTTGCTAGAACTCAAAAATGCCACCCACTAATCAGTCCACCTGTGGAGTTCTCAGTCCATCTTGCAAACTGTGGAGCTGACTGCCAAGATGCTTGACAAGAAAATGTATATTTGACTGCTGAGGAAAAAGGGAGATGGAGGGTAATGTGCTGTGGTACAAACAACATGCACTTGGCATGGAGCAAGGAAATGTCTCAGGGGAATATGATTTGCCATTTCCTTACCTCTAGAGATACCTCTCAAACCTGCTGTTTCTCAGTTTGTAACCTTATGAATGGGTCACTTGTTGACAAGGTGTAACATTAGCCATAAATGCTCAGTATAAACTGCAACCTCTTCTCCTGTCAAACTACACAGCCAAGGCACTCTTTGAATGTGCAAGGTTACATTTACATAATCACTTTTTAAAGGGAAATCTAAATATCCAGTAGTGGAAGTAAGTTTTCCATGCAATCTATGTGCAACTCTATTAATAGGAGCACATGAAATGAAGAATATATCTTTTGAATATCTCTATTGTTAACCTCCATGCCTGAGCCCCTTCAAAGTTGCATGAGCAGGAAGCCATCACTACAATTTCTGTTCCAGGGGAACGGTTGACTTTCCCACCTTCCTATTATTTTTCCAAATCAGCATAATTTTCTAATGTTGAAATAATAGGAAATATTTGTAGCTTATGTTTTAGATTTTGGTAGTGGTTTGCTCTCCAAGCTTGTTTCAATATATTTTCTGAATGTTTTGTTACCAGACTAGGTAACATCATCAGCAGGATTTTCTTGTCCTATATTCTAATGTTTTTTTCTAATATTTGATAGTAATTTTCTGATGTTAGAATATTTTGGAAGGGGAGAGGGACGACAGGGAGATGTAGCAACCAGAACTACAGGCAGTATTCTACGTGAACTCAAGTCATTAGTCTGCTATAAAATGTTACTTAATGTTTTTCATAAATGTTAATTTCTTTAATCTTTTCCAATTCCTTTCCTGATTATCCCCACTACTTGCTCCTTTCACAGAAGCTGCACATTGTTTCTGTTAAAAGATGCACCACAATCCTGGAGTCCTGTTTTGGTCAATCACACCCATCTCAAACTCTTATCAGGATTCAGTACTAAGTTTGTAGTCTTAATGTGTATGATTCTACATTTGCTTCCATTGAATTCTTTTCTTCCCTTCAATCTTGGAGAGATTGAAAACCTGTATGAGAGTTGAGCCGATTTGTAGTTCCTTTACAATTTATTCAGGCATATCAAAAATATCAAAGCTTTGGTCAATGGTGGTGGACACCATCTTGACTCTTGTGAACATCCCTCAGAGACACCCCTGGACTGTGGAGCTCTGACTGATTTTAATATTTAGTGTTTTGTTTCATTTTTTCCCCTAAACTTTTGGTTATATAAAACACCGTGGGCATAGGGGAAGCTACACTTTAAGATCACTATTTCTGTGAAACCTAACAATCACAGATTATATGCAGAGTTGGAACTCTATGCCTAGCAATGCAACAAACCACAAGAATCAAGGCAGTGTGAGCAGGTAGAGTTATGAAGAAAAATCTAGCAGGGCTCTCTTTGAGGAAATCATTTAATGGGATCCAACATGTGACTTTGCTCTGTTTCTACATGTGATACTTTAATTTACTTTTTTTAATAATCAGATATTTCTCTTCAGCATCGATTTTTTTCATTGGCTTTGCTAAAGGTTTCTTTCTTTCAATTACTTCTTCACACCTGGATATAATTACCATTCACAAGAGTCTGCTTATTCACAGGCTTAAGTCTCTGTGAGATTTCTCAAGCAAGCTGGCTGCGTGACTAAAGACTGCCTCCTTAAGGACTGGATAAAGAGCTCATTTGATATTTTTAAACTGTTATTATAATTCTTATAATATCATCGATAAAAGCTGCATTGTGTAATCATGAAAATGGTAAAAGAGTAATATTTTGATTATAAAGGCCAAAGATTGTTTCAAGAACAGGAAAGTTTATGGAAGTTCACGTGTGGAATAATGTGAACTGTATTCCAAGTCTATACATTCACACTCAAGGGTGTGTGGTTTTTGTTTTGTTTTTTAATTTTCACTTTATTTTTTTCACTTTCATTTGTACAAATTTGAAATGTTACTTTAGCATCTGCTCTTTTAAGGCAGTTAGCTCTGGGAAGGCAGTGTGCTTTGCCATAAATTTAGGTCATTAATTTGTATCTGTTCTTTGTTTATTTAAGAAACAGGACAAAAGGGCAGCTGCTGAAACATTTGGCTATGCTAAGGGGTAGTGGGCTGAATATGCCAGAGTTCTGTGTGCAACCAGCTTGAATTTGTATCCACAGCTACAGGACAGCACTTTATGGAACGCCTTTGCCAAGCCATGTGGTGTCCTCAGCATCACTCAAAATACCTGGAGGATCTTTTGGGAAAGGGATAAATGGAATGTTCTGGAAAGGGGTGGAATGCAATCAGACATGTGTAAGTGTGTAAGAATATACATGAGCTGTTTTGGTTGCATTTTTATTACATTTGTGTGTTTTTTTAAAAAAAAACCCAGCAAAAATAATTAGAGGAAAATGACTATTTTGAAATGGATGCAAATAGCAATAAATAAATTCACACTAGATTAATTGTCAGCCATATACAAGGTCCTTAAATTGATAGTTTAGTTCTGAATAATTTCTAGAAAATTATTCATAATAAAATATTGCAGGGGGGAGTTTCTATTTGTTTACTGGATTTAAACATCCGAAGGAAAATCAAGTTCCTTTGTTGGAATTTCATAAGCAGACTCTTTGGCTTTCCACCTTTGTTAATAGGATACTAAGATACAGTCTGCTTCCAATGAGGTTGCTTTAAACTTCTTGAAAAGGCCTATCCCTATCTACAGACTTAGTCTACTTAGTTAACAGTTGGTGTCTTACTTATAAAGGAGGAGAAATGTACAAAGCAAAAATGCAAAAGGAAGTTAATTTGTACTAAATTGCCTTTGCACCTTTAGTATATGTGAAATATGTGGCAGGGTTTTCCAAGTCAGGAAGCTGCAACTAGCATTAGAAATTTTGAAAAGCCTTTTAGGAAATGTGCTTACTCGTCTGCACTGGGACCAACCCAAGATTTTTGTTACCTGTGACCAAAAATATGTCACCTCTTCCCATTCTTTCTGAAAAAGCTAACTGCAGTATTATTTGTTGCAGGTTGGCAAAGGGACAGCATTCCCACTTCGTCACAAAGTATTATGCTAGCTTGGGAAGCATAACTTTGTTTCCAAAATTTTGTTGCCACTTTCTGGTTTTCTGCTTCCTGAGAGAGCTGCCTCATTCTGCCTAATGATGGAGATGGCCTGGTGGGCGTCCTTCTGCATCAGTATATCCTCCATGGACCTCCTTGTCAGTAACAGTGGTAGCAAACAAAATGTTCAGAGCCAAATTAGTGAGATGAGAACAAGTCTGATTGCATTTTTGAGTTTCTTCTTTTGGATCACAATTGTCACAAGAAAGTTTGGACCACAATTGTCAAAAGAGAGTTTGATAATGCTTGATAGCAAAGATAAGTAGCCTGTACAATCCATAATTTTTCACTAGAAAAGATCATACATCAGAATGTTTTGAGTACCCTTTTAGAAAAAAATCAGCACATTTTTTTTTCTTGGTTTAAAAATAAAGTACATCACAGCTTTAAGATAAAATAGATTTTACAGAAAGAATATCGATTAGATAAAGCTTTCTCAGGGGAAAAAATGCATGCACTATGAACCAGATTCAAAATCCACATGGCAACAATTTATTGGTGGTGTACATTTTAATAAAATTCTACCTTGTAGTTAGATAAATCAATAAATCAGTGGTTTTATGAAATGAATTTGAACCAATCTTTATTCCCAGTAGTAGGTGGTTTGGGAAAAAAAGTATTTTTCCATATTAACTTCAACAAAAATAATTTTCTGGAACCTTCCATGAGCAAAAAATATACATTATGTAAGTACATATATGAATAATATAGTGTCTTGGAAGAATATGGATTTAATTTTGGCTCCTGGTAATAGCCCAGTATCTTATTGGGTCATGTTTTTGTTAGCTAAACATTACTAAAATACAAAAAAAGTGGATATGATCTTCCTAATGGAAAAATATTTTAACTGGCGTAAAGAACAGTAATTATTATTGTACATAAATTAACTAAAACCAAAGGACTATCCAATAGAGTTTCCTTCTCCTCTGTAAGTTGGACAGGGCATATAGCCAATGGACCTTGATTCTATTTTCAGTAAATAGTTAGATTTCTTGTGCAACACACTACGCACTAACTAGCCAACCACATTTTAGCCTAGTACACTGTGAATACAATAGGGACCGGTAACTCAGTCATTAAACAAAGCTGTCGGTAAGTAAAACCATGACTCTGCATATGATCTTACTTCAGCTTTGTTTTGTTTTATAGATCTGCAAAGGTCATAAACGTGAAAGGTTAGATGCAAAATTATTTCTTCATCATAGCCGTAACTGTGAACAGTCGTTAAACAAAGCAGTTGCTAAACAAGGACTACCTGTAAAGGCTTTGGAATCAATATGATTCTCAGTCATCCAGGTAGAGTTGTCTGGAAATAGAGTCATGGCAACTAGACTAATTTTTTTTGCTGAAATTTTGGAATCAAACATCTTACTTAGAAGACAGGAATGAAGGGAAGTTGGCTTAACATTTTTAGAAAAGAAACTTCATTATAAGCCCCCCAATACTCAAAATTCTTGGTTTTATGTTACATAAGGATATTCATATTCCATTCACCCAGTCTCAGATTTCCAATGAGAACCAAATAGGATGGAACTTTAAGTCTCTGTTAAACCAATATTCTCAAAAAATGTTCTTCCCCCATTTGCTACAGAGAAGGGATTAGAGCAGACATGTCAAACACAAGGCCCGGGGGCCGGATCCGGCCCGCGAAGTGGTTTCATGCGGCCCGCGAAGCCATCCTGGAAAAAGTGAGGGAACGGCGCCCACTGCCTTGGCCCCGGCCCAGAGACCCTCCTCCTGCCAGAGACCCTCAGATCTGTCCCACTCCTGCCCAGGCCCACATAGGCACCTTTGATGCGAACGATGTAGAGCTGGCCACGCCCACCGAGTAGGCCATACGCACTCTGGCCACGCCCACCCAGTAGGCCATGCCTACCCTGGCCACACCCACCCGGCCCCCTGAGGGCAACCGCAATGCTGATGCGGCCCTCAATGAAATTGAGTTTGACACCCCTGGATTAGAGAGAGAAAATATTGCACTTTTTCTCTTTTACTGCTTTGCATTTCTTATAAATTGTTTCTCTTTCCCTACTGCTTCAGAGAAAGAGATTATCCAGTTCCTGTTCCTTATTACTTTAGGCTGCCTATAACAGAGTACCAGAGTTGGAAGGGACCTTGGAGGTCTTCTAGTCCAACCCTCAGCTGAAGCAGGAGACTATATCATTTCAGACAAATGTTTGTCCAATCTCTTCTTAAAAAGTTCCAATATTGGAGCACCCACAACTTCTGAAGGCAAGCCATTCTAACCAGTTTAATTGTTTTAACCTGTTTAAAGGCATTTCTTTACAATACCATTGTTAGCCTATCTTACAATTTTTCCCCTTTCCTTTACAGCCTGCCCACTTTTATAATCTTCTAGCATTTCTGTGTTTTGCTTCTTCCTCTTTACTGCTTTGGAAAACTAAAGCAAACAAATTTAAATATGCTCACTGTGGCACATGGATTTTCTGGCCTGGCCTGGCTGCTAAAGGAGAAAAACAGTTCATTTTTGGTTTGTTTATTTTTTTAAAAAAATATTTATTTATTTTATTCATTAAATTAAAAACAAACAAACATTAAAATACAAACTAAAAGAAAAAAGAGGAAGGCAATAACAGGACAAGTTAAAAAGTGCCAAAAATACATCAAACAAATATATAACAAAAAAGATTTTCCACTTTTTTTAGTACGAGATGATAATACAATATAACAACCCCTCTCTAAATTTAAAAGAGTAATATCAATCTTTAAAATACCTTAAACACTAATAATTAACATTAAAAAAACAATATTCATAACACATTCTTAATTTAAATCTAACACTTAATTGTCAAATTTGAAAAAATGTACATTTTTTAAAAACCACAATATTTCTCTACGGCAGCTGCTCTAGTGGGAAGCCAATGAGCTGACCCGGTTGCTAGACAGGACTGGGTTAGGTAGATTTTTGAGTCAGCAGTCCCATAGTGTAGTGAGATATATAGGTGTTGAGGACTAGAGCCTTAGTAAGGGGGGGATATCTACCTCCTGAGATGCTATGAAACATGCTGTCAGTCTAACCAAAAGTTGGACAGAAATTGAGAAAGAGAGTAAAAGTTCATATCTGGAGTAAATGGAGAAGCTGAAGAGAAAAAAGAAAATGGAGAAGTTGGACAATGAAGTGAAGAGTATAAGGCACACCTGTCTGAGGACCGGAGAAGAACATTCCAGGGGTGGCTTCTCTGGGAATCGGGAAGCAAAGAACAAGTTCCACCAAGTAGTCGTTTTACGAAGAAACAAGTGAGAATATTATCCATTTGGAACTTTTATTTACTTTGGATCTATCTCTTTCAAGTCAATTCTTACAGGATATAAATTGTTCTAGTATCAATTTTGGCAAATGATCTGCAGCCCAGCTCTACAGGTAAAGTCTTGAATTCAGAACCTTATCTCTCAGATTGATTACGGAATTGCTTTTGGTTTCGTGCTAAATATTTCTAATATGCTACAATTTTCAGTACCACAATCCGATTCTGTTTAACTATGGCCTCTCCCCAACAATATACATAATTATCATAAATATTGGCAAGCAGTCTGCTCGTTCCATGACTAACTATTCATCCTTGCGTGAATCAGGCATCTTTTTTTTTCCAGAGGTACAATGCAAAATACTTCCAGGTTCCCCTCCGCCCCTGTGCTGCTTTCTTTGTTCCATTTGCTACTCTTGGCTTTAACATACTACTGTATCCCATTCATCATCAATATTAGCCTTTTCCTTTTTTCCTAAAATGGGGTGGACATTCTGCAATGTAACCACTTTTTTAGTGATATTTCTGTAGGTCCCCAATTTACCCTTCCAACTCTCATAATTACCAACAGAGGTCTTTCTCTCCCCCCCCCACTATAATGTACAAAATGATCTGCCCTTTTATGATTGCCTTGAGAATATCCCATAAAGCCAACGGTGAGGGAGCAGATGCCTCATTCAATTCCAAATAGAAGGAAATCTGTTGTCTCAAATAATCCCTAAATTCAGACACTTTCAGCCAGCTATTACCAAGAGACCACATTTTAAGAGCAGATGTGTTATTAAGGCTGAGAAATGTTATGAGAACTTCGTGATCTGACAAATAAATGCAATTCTACTGAGCATTCCAACATTTGATTTTTAAAGATTTTTTTAAGCGTGTGTGTGTGTGTCTGTGTAGATAGACAGAAGATAGGCAGACGTTGGAATTATAAAGGGAGATGAGATTTTTCTACACAAATAATGCAGATTTTTTTTAAAATTGAATTTATATACCTCCCTTTCCCATAGGACTCAGGGTGGTTTACAGGGTATATAAAACATCTATACAAAAATTAAGAACAATTTAAAAAGATTAAATTAAATCCCTAAAAATATAAAACCCCAATTAAAACCCCAGTTAAAACTCTCAGCCTGGGCGGGAAAGCTCGAAGAGCCAGGTCTTCAGGTCTCAGCGAAATGATAGAAGGTCGGGGGTAGTCCTAAGCTCCACGGGCAGCTGGTTCCAAAGGGCAGGCACCCCCACAGAGAAGGCCCTCCCCCTGGGTGTTATCCGGCGGCATTCTTTTACCGGCGGCACCCTGAGAAGGCCCTCCCTGTGGGAGCGCACAGGACAAAGGGAACTTGATGCCGGCCGCAGGTGTTCCCTCAGATATCCTGGACCCAAGCCATTTAGGGCTCTATAGGTCATCACCAGCACCTTGGATCTCACCCGGAGGGCGATTGGAAGCCAATGCAGCTCACGGAGCAGAGGTGTTACATGGGAGTAACGGGAAACACATTTTCAAACACTAAATGTTTTTTGGGGAAAAGGGCAAATTTGAGTCTGATCAAATCTAAGAAAATGTGTAATTATATATGTACATACAAACACACATACATATATACACCAATTCTTGGAATCTGCTTGAACAGGACCCTGCAACTTTCAAGGCAAGATTTTTCATAAATGCCTCCTTCCTAGGGCTGAGAGACAGCGATTGGCCCAAGGTCATCCATCTGGCTTTGTGCCCAAGGCAAGACTAGAATTCACCATCTCGCAGTTTCTAGTCTGATGCTTTCACCACTGCACCAATCTGGTCTTTCCAATCTAAAACATATAGATAAATTTTAGATATTTTTAGTATTATGGTCTTAAATTGAGGACAGTGTAAAGACAGAGGTTGACCCTGAACTTTTCCAATTGCCCTGGCTTGGTATTCTGAAATATGACATCTGGCTCCTTTGAAAGAAACTAGATTGAAGAAGGTCATCTGTAACAGACATGGAAACCTATTACATTTCCCTGATTATAAAACCCATTGAATTTGTTGGGGTTTACTTCTGAGTAAGTAGTTAGCCTGTACAAAGCCTGCAAGGGTATTCCACATCACATGGCTTTAAACAGAGCTCTCCTTCTAAGCTGTTTTATGAAGCAATTCTACCCCATTTCCAAAAGGAAAGTGCCCATGTTACTTCATCTGCACCAACTGTTTCCTCTGGCTGTTCCAATAACTAAAAAAAAGCTCCTTCTGCCCATGCAACCCATACACAATAACCTTGTTCAGCTATCAAAACTGCCTGGTGAAGTGGGAAAATCCCCAGGACCCAAGTTATGAGTGAAGACTACATGATCTGCATGAGCCGGGTTTATGTGAACAGCGCTAGGGACAGAATGGAAAGTTATGCCCAGTTAAAGAGAGTGCAACTTTCACACAGGTCCATACTAAATGCTGACTAGTAATAATGGCACATGCCAATTATCTTTGATAATGTTAGTTATATTTTGTTTATAGTGAGAATGCACAGTTAATAAAGCACAGGCCAGCACAAATTGGCTTTACAATTCCAGCTTTCAATATGCTAGGAACCTAATTGTCTATAGAGTGGAGAGTCTCGATTCTATTAATCATGAAAAGTTCATGAAGTTCACATCTCAACAAGGGTTCTGCTAGATGAGGAATTCAAAATCAAAGTTTTGGGGTGTTCTGTGGCTTGTTGAATTTGAGTACAGATAGTTCCCATTTAACAACCACAGCTGAGACCATCAGCTTGGTTGTTAAGCAAAGCTGTCACTAAATGAAACCCTGGCTGTGCTTATGATCTTACTTTGCTTTACATACCTGTACACGGAAGAATTAGTTGCAAAGTGACTTTTTCATCACCATTGTAACTCTCCACCATCCAAGGAAGTCACTAAATAAGGACTATTTGTATAAGGGCTATTAAACTGTTTCCATTGAAAATTGATACATCTATGTCCCACTTATCCCATTTCAGATTTTAAGTGATAACATCAGTTCATATGTAAATTTTCACACAAATGAAAAATAAAGGAAGCATATTAAGCACAATCCACAATGCTCAGCATCTAGCAAAAAACCCTTGCCCCACTAGATAGAACTTGGCTTCACAAGATTGTCTGAAGAATACAATCTAAATCTCCTAGTAGTTAAACCACAGGCAATAAGGAATTGATAGCTGATTTGACCATTTCCTTTATTGTTCAACTCATACTCTTCAGCTGACAAATGTATCTCCTTAAACCTTGATAATAGCTTCAGATTGCCTTTAGGCTAACATAAAGGAGATACAATCCTGAAAGTCATTCCCTCTCTTTCAAAACAAAAGATCAACCATAAATTTAAAAATGTGTCAAATACTATGCTACTAACAGATACTGTATTGCTACTTCTGTTGAAGTCACCACTAAAATAGAATTTTGCATTTGTTTTTATGACATTCTGGGAATTATTAATATGATTTGATTATCCAATGATTGTATGAATATTTGAAATGAATTTGGGGGGAAAAATTACATTTGCTGGTTAAAATTGTCAAAGCGCTTTTGCTCTCAAATTTTTGAGAATTGGCAAGCACTATTTAGTCTTAAAAGATGTGGTGATCAAACATAGTTTAGAATACGTGCCATTGCCACCCAGTTGTCAGCTTTACAAATGAGCATGGCTGCAGCCCTTTTCTTTCTCATTCTAGGTTGCCACATAGAACGGGGGGGGGAGGGGGGCTTGCCCAGGTGCTTCGTTAGTCAAAATAATATTCTCTCCCATGGGAACCAAGGTCATTGACTGCTCCTGAGACTAGGGACTGGGCGTTGCATATAAAGCCTGCCAAATAATCATATTGGGGAATGTAGTTGTTTGCATAGCTTTTATGGGTGGGACATTTAACTTTGTATTGGAACATTGTTACTTGTGTATCCAGACTTGGTTTTACTCTTGACCATGCTGATACTTTGTAAGTAATAAACATGTTCTTTGAGGAATTTGAAAGTCTCGGAGTTCTGCTTTATTCATTTCTGTCTGTCGGAACCATGACACCAGTCTTGCACACAAATCAATTTTAAACAAAGTGGCATTACTTTACTCACCAAAAAGAACCTGTCTGATGAAGCCAGAAACATAGAAATCTTTGTCCATGGTGTCATGTGCATATTGTAGTTCATCCTCAAGAAAATGGGGAAATTAGCTCAAGAATCAATTGGTCAACTGGTCAATTGGCATGTTTTATTTTACGGCTAAGTATTTTATAAAAAAAAATTCTATATTTTTTAATGTATAAATTTAAACCTATAAGATAACAAATTCAAAAGTGCCTCATTTTGCTTCCTTATATTCAGAGATTGATTTGTTTTTCTATATTTATTTGTTCATTGTTACACTGGACTTTCCTTTTGCCTCCCCGGTGATTTCCTAAATGAAGATCTAGGACAGTGTCTTTCCAATTATTTTTTTAAGAATTCTGTGACTTTATGTATGCATGTATGTATATATTTTATTTATTCAATTTATCTACAGCCTGAACTCTCACAGTCTCTACCATGTTAACAGATATTAATATATCAATAAAATAAAATTATATTTTAGAACCTCCAAATTTAAAACGTGGCTATTGAGACTCCTATGCAGGTAATGAGATTCTGGTTGCTGCAGAGTTTCATGAACTCAAATTCATTTTTAAACTATATTTCAAGGAAATGGAGGAGGGAGAAGAATACACCTACAGGTAGTTCTTGACTTGCAACAGTTCGTTTAGTGACTGTTTGAAATTACAGTGGCACTGAAAAAGTGACTTATAACCATTTCTCATACTGTTGCAGGATCCCTATGGTCATGTGATCAGAATTCAAAGGCTTGGCAACTGACTCATATTTATGACAGTTGCAGTGTCCTGGGGTTATGTGATCACCTTTTGCAACCTTCTGGCAAACAAAGTCAGTGGGGAAATCCAGATTCACTTAACAGCCATGTTGCCAAGTTAACTGCAGTGATTCACTTAACAACTGTGGCAAGAAAAGTCATTAAAAAGAGCAAACCTCACTTAACAACTGTCTCCCTTAACAACAAAACTACCTGTATTTATAAAAAGGAAAAAAATATCAGCTCACAAAGATAGAACAGCCAAAAACATATCAAGAGGGGATACAAAAACTGAATCACATTACAGGATAGCAAGGTCAGGTTTGGAATTTATACCTGGCCAGAAATAATGACCCTTCATGGCAATATTTAATCAGTATTTCAATATTCACAAATAAAATGGATGCATAAAAAAGTCCTCATAGCCTCATTTATTAAAAAGATACATTTTCTTTTGTTAGATTGTGGAACACATGAAGTAGGCACAATGAGCACACTATCTCTTCTACTGGTTTTCCCCACTGATTGGTATTGAGAAGTATACTGTCACTGAATTAGAAGTTAGCATATAGCTAAGGGGATTAGCTAACACCCTAGAGCAGGGGTGTCAAAGTCACAACGTCACGTGACATGTCACGACGTATTGTGACTCTTTTGCCATTGCCAGCAATGGGGTGGGCACAGTTTCACTATGATGCATCTGGCCCACGGGCCGGCAGTTTGACACCCCTGCCCTAGAGGACAACATGATTCAAAATGATCTCAAATTGGGTCAAATTCGAGAGGATGATATTCAATTGTGACGAAGGTATAGTCTTCTTCTAGTTAGGAAAATGAAATGCATAGGTAGAGGATTGGGGAAATCTGACATGGCGACAGCACATATAAAAAATGTCCTAGTTCTATTGGACCACAGTGGCTTAAAGGCCAGCGAATGCACTTTCCAGTTACAATAACAGAAGCCTTGCATCAGGATCGTGGGATCTTATACCCTGTATTGGTTGGACTACTGCATTGGTTGAACTACTGTATACATTTCTAAGCACTGCACTTTGAAGGGGACTTGGAAAAACTTCAGTGAATTGTCAATATAAGAGGTCTAACAACCAAAGCCTATGAGAATAGTTAAAGTTGCTGAGCATATTTAGCTTGCCAAATGGAAGACTGAGGGGAGGTATGCAAGGTACTACATGTAGAACTTCCAATAGTATAATGTAGACTCTTACTGACCATATAAGTAGACTTTTTATAGGCTGATCTGAGGTATTCATTGCCATCTTGCAGTTGGTCATCCCCTTCTCTTTGAGGGACCACCTATCCCCTCATAGTTTATTCCCATCACACACCATCTGAAATAATTGGCATGTCCTGGTTATATAAAGTAAACAATGTCACCAGATAGTACTAGGAACCAGGACTTCCCTGTCATGGCACTTTGTCTTTGTAACACAATTCCCTTGAAATAGATATCATCCTGGGCCCATAAAAACAATCTCTTAAAACCTGGCTCTTCCTAAAACTTGGTCAAAATTGTATCTGTTTTTTGGTTAGTTTTGTCTTTAGATTTCATTATAGTCTGATACTTTCACTGTGCTCCTTGATTTTCATCACTAGAGTTTTAGGCCATTTGCATTTTTAACTGTCAAAATAGACCCATTAGCATAGCAAAGATTATTGATGCTTCTTCTTTAAGTTGTAAAGCCATGGCTGCTTTCTTCCACTCTAGTTTCCATTGATTAGCATATATATAATAGGAGTGTATAAAGCAGTGATGGCGAACCTTTCAGGCTCCCCATTTCAAAAATTCAGAAAATGCCTAACAAATTCATTGTTAAACCAGTTTCATTACCAAAAAGACTTTCTTGCAACGTATCTATCAAATAGGAAGAGAAGCACAATTATGCAGAAGTATAAAAATTCATTTGAATAGTAATTTTGAATTGAAGTGAAAAAATATCCAGATGCATTTGATGTGATTAACATCAGTTTATGGCTTTTTTTTTTGGTTGCTGAGTTTTGATAGATAAGTCTGAAACTGAAGATAGGCACTTTGTGCACTTCAATCCCAAGCAAAGTAACACTAACTTAATCTGTCAGTCAGTTTTTTTTTATTTTAATATTGTTTATTGCCAAGAATAAAATCTTGCAAAAGTAGGTAAAGGAAAAAAATTGTAAGTAAAGCCATCATCATATTTTTACAATTACTAAAAGTTTCTGGTATACAGTTCCAAGTATTCAAAATTTCTTGATTGCAGTGGTGGTCTTCATTCTGCAGGCAATTTCTTTCCAGATCATCAAGTTGAGACCTCAGGTTGACAAACTCTTGAGTCCAGATGCCAGCCTGGAGCTTTATAACTGCAGCTCTAATCCTTCAATTTGTAACCATTGGAAATCATTTAACTCCATATTAGTGTAGACTACTAGATCTGAATACTTAATTATTTTAATTGTTCTAAATTTCTGAATTGATTAAATCTTCCACCACACTGACCAATTATTGAGTTTAAAATGTGCTGGTACTTTATATGCAAGGACTCCATATCATTTTGCACATTCTAGCTGCCACCTCAAAATATTTTTTTAGTTGAAGGAAATACTTTTAAGTCTCCATAGCTTGTTTAAAAATTTGAAGTTTAGTTTCAAAGCTTTTATGTATCCGAACATATAATGTCAATACTTTTGTCAAAACCTTATAACTTTAAGTTCAGTTCATTCATATGAACTGAGACCTCTTTAAAATGCATCGATGTTCTGACCTATGTACAATCATTGAACTCAGGCAATTGTTCCAAATGTTTATTCTCAATATCTAGCTTAATTTCTTCATAGCGCTCTACAAATCTTTCAAGGACTTTTCCTCAGCTCAACCACCTCACATTGCTGTGCATCTGCAGTCCGTTGTAAATTGATTCAACTTCCTGCAATAGTATAGAAAGCTCTTGCTTGTGAAGGGGTCGAGCAGCTATTAAATTTACTATATTTGTTATAATTGTCATTACAACATGTAGTTCTGTGAATCCTGCCTTGGCTCATAACACCTCCTGGTGGGTAATGAAGTGAAATGGCACAACTGGATGTCCAATAGCTTCCATACACAAACCTGACCTTTTTTCCTACCATACTGGGTGCCTCAACTGTCATCAAAGAAACAACGTTAGACATATCAATGCAAGATCATTGAGCATTTTTGGAACAATGTTGTATATTTTGTTCCCCAATATTTTTATTGTCACTGTTCCTAGCTTTACCAGCTCATCTCCCATTGTCTGATCATTGAAAAATCTAGCAGTGATGGCCCTCTGAGCCAATGAAGTGACATCAGTAGGTTCGTCAAGACAAATTGAAAAATATTTATCATTTTTTAAAATCTTTTAATTGATGTTATACATAAGGAATCGTTAACATTATTCTGTCTTGTAATTGTATTTCTGCTGACTGGTAAACCAGAAATACACTTAATAATAATGTCTTTATTTTGCCTATCTTGAAATAAAAATGGTATACATTTTGGAAGAGTTTCTTTAATAACTTCTCCTTCATTGAAGGCCTTTCCATGCTGAGCTACAGAGTGAGCTGTGCTGTAACTTGCTGATGTTACATTCGTAGCAACTCTTTAGAATTTAAGCAAGTTATTTGATTGCATCTTTGTGGTGTAGCTGCTAAGGAACATATTCCTTCCTTTCTTCCCCACCTTAATAATAATAATAAAGTTGGAAGGGACCTTGGAGGTCCAGCCCCCTGCTCAGGCAGGAAACCCTATCCCATTTCAAACAAATGGCTGTCCAGTCTCTTCTTAAAAACTTCCAGTGTTGGAGCATTCACAGCTTCTGGAGGCAGGTTGTTCCACTGGTTAATTGTTCTAACTGTCAGGAAGTTTCTCCTTAGTTCTAGGTTGCTTTGCTCCTTGATTAGTTTCCATCCGTTGCTTCTTGTCCTGCCTTCAGGCACTTTGGAGAATAGCTTGACTCCGTCTTCTGTGTGGCAGCCCCTGAGATATTGGAACACTGTTATCATGTCCCCCCTCATCCTTTTCTTCATTAAACTAGACATACCCAATTCCAGCAACTGTTCCTTATATGTTTTAGCCTCCAGTCCCCCAATCATCTTTGTTGCTCTTCTCTGCAGTGGCGTAGCGTGGGGGGTGCAGGGGGGGCCGGCCGCACCGGGCGCAACATCTGGGGGGGCACGCTCGCACTCGCAGCTCTCTGCCCCTGCCTGGCTCGCTCACTCTCTCTCACTGCAGTGCTGGCTGTGCAAATCCGATCTGAGCCGCCGGGTCACTGCCCACTGTGGAGGGGGGGGTGCCAGGCGTGCGAGGGACTATCTGGGAGAGGGACAGTGCAGACTCGAGTGCTAAAATCCACGGGTTAGGGGGTGCAAATTACTTGCCTTGCCCCGGGTGCTGACAACCCACGCTACGCCACTGCTTCTCTGTACTCTTTCTAGAGTCTCAACATCTTTTTTACATCGTGGTGACCAAAACTGGATGCAATATTCCAAGTGTGGCTTTACCAAGGTATTGTAAAGTGGTATTAATACTTCATGTGATCTTGATATTATCCCTCTGTTAATGCAGCCTAGCACTGTGTTGGCTTTTTTTTGGGCAGCTGCAGCACACCTTTTTCCGGTGATGTTTTGTTTTAGTAGATCTTTTTGCATTCCACATTCTGCTTACTACTGCTTCATGATACAATATGTACAATGATTTGCCATTTCTGGCAATAATGTCAAACTTCTCAGTCCATGCTTTTTGAAAGCTTCAACTACTTCCCCTTATTACTCAGTTGGGATTTTTAAGTTTGATATTCTTCAATAACAGAGCTAGAATATTAAAGAAATAAAAATTTTGTATCAAAGTTTACTAATTTCAAAAGAAATGTTTATTTTAAATAACAATTACATAATAACATCAAATAAATATTTGATTATTATTGATTGTATTAACCAATTGCTAGGACAGATTAAATTGAAATCAGTAGTTACGGTACTCAGAGTTGCTGTATCAGTGAGATGGGTGGCATACATATTTAATAAATAAACTAGATAATTTACATTTTTAAAGACTAACGTACAACTCCTATAATTTTCCAAGAGTTCTCACAATCATCCTTTCATCCTTCATATCTTCAAAGGAATTACAACTTGATTGACAAACAATAAAAATTTTATTTTTATTTAAAAATCTATTATTTTAATTTCATTATGTTTTTGGCCATAAAATATATGTACATTTAAAAAAAACATTTTTTCCCTCACAGGTGTATTGCCAAATAACTAAGACACATTTTTAATGTAGCCCATTTGCTCATTTATGGAAGGCTTTGCCTTTTCTATGGAAAGTGCCTCATAAATATGCAACCTGATGCCATTGGAATGCAAACTTTAAACTATTTCTTTGTTTCAATTCACCTGTCCTAAAAAAATTGACTTTTTTTTCAAGATTAACCAATTGTTTATTGATAATAAATGTTTTCTTATTTCTGCAGCAATGTTGTTGAACTGGCACAAAATAATTCAATGCACTTCTTGTTCACACGAACACAAAAGCTGCTTTCACATGAATGCTGATAGTATGCGCACAGATATCCTCTTTTCTCAAGCCTTGAAAATCAGCTTTGCTGAGCAAATAACCACCCTGTGCAGCGGTTGGTAGGCAATCAAACTGTGCAACTGCCATGTTCCTATCGCATTATGCAAGTTGCTCTCTCTTTTGTCTTACCACCAGTCACAGTTTTGAAGATGACAGATCACATGCTGATACAGATGGTGAGATCCATTTTAAGCTCTGGTTGGTATATGGTCACATATATTGTACTTTATTCATTCAGTTTCTTTTCCAATTCAAACAGGGAGACCAGTTATTGTCTAGTGTTGGGTTATCTGAATAAGATGGCGGTAACCAGTGACCTTCACAGCATCTCTCTCTCTCTCTCTCTCTCTCTCTCTCTCTCTCTCTCTCTCTCTCTCTCTCTCTCTCTCTCTCTCTCTCTCTCTCTCTCTCTCTCTCTCTCTCTCCATTTTGCCAAATGAATAGGTCACTGGGTTGGAATACAGTTGCTAAATCAAGAGTAGGTATAACCTTATGCTTTCAAGTTATCATAGGAAAGTCAAGACATTTCCATTAGCTTTTGCAAACATACTTTTCTAAGTTTTTATTCAAAATAGTGAATAGTATTGATTTAACTATAGGTTCAAACCACAGTAGTCAATCTAACTAATTTCTTCATGTGATTGTTTTCAGAACCTGTTAATAATATTGCAGCATCCTCATCATTTTGGAAGTAGATTTCATTTCATTTCTTTACTTTTTTGCAACATGTTCTTAAAATATAAGGTTTTTCAATCTGTTTAATGACTGATTACTAGGGCTGCATACACTTTAAAACTGATATGAAAGAGGTGCTTTGGATCTCTTGTGCTCCTCTCTGCTATTCCTTAAAGCAACTTGACTCTTTTTTCCAGATCTCTACATGAGCCTTGGAGAAAATATGACCAAATTGTATTAACAAGTGGGCTTCCTAAAGCTGTAGCCTTTTTATTTCAGGCTCCTGCAGAAACCTGAGGAAAGTTGGACTGCTTGACTGAATAGCAGACAGTTATTGTGTTTACCTGAGGCCCAAAGCATTTCCTCCAAATGAGTTTCCAAATGCAAACAACCCTGTTGATTACTCTCATTATATTTCCCCTCACCTTAAGAGAACAATGCTGATTAGCCATTTTTATCAACATCCAAGCTAACTTTGCCATGAAATTATTTCTTCCAACTCAGTTTCCCAAACCTCTCTTAGTAATAACACAAATTTATTTTTTGTAGAAGATGGCCTGCCCTGGTGGGTGCAGTTGTACATTAGAAGCAGAAGTTTGGGCAAGTGAGCATGCTTCCTTTCAGGAAACTGTCACTATTGATCATTCCACTGGACAATTCCTGATAAATATCTGAGAAATTCCGATGTTTCCCAGAAAATAGTTTAAACATGATTATTTTAGGAGGTCAGCTCAATTAGGCTGGGCCCAATTGTTTCAGAACTCTATGGCAACTGTGAGTCTATTGCAGTCTTAGTTGCAGGGTATGTCTGAGATTTAATGATAACTAAAATGAGTGCTTGTTGCATAGCAACAGTACTTAGTGGATTGCTCTGTATCAAACTATCTAACTCACTGGCTTGGATCCAGATTTCATTCCACTGGTGGTAGCATCCCCTGAGTGAAATCTTGCTCATAATGACCTCACTGGTGGAAAAGGAAGGTGAGAAGGTGATTTTTCCTCCAGCAACCCTTAGCATCACCTTTCATCATTCTAGAGGAGTTCCAACAGGTCAGAGCAGATTGTTGTAGGACATAGTGGAATGCAGTTCAGAGACTTATTCTCCATCCCAGTATCAGAATTGGTCTAGTAATGCAAAAAATTTCCATAGACATATAAACAGCCCTTCTACCCACCTTACATAAATGCTGAATCAACCAATTTATTCCTTTCTCCCACCTGGGTGGCAGGTAAACATCTGTAACTCAGTCTTTCTCTCCCCCAACCATTCTAGTGACTTTTAATTTGAAGAAATATCTTCAGAATATTTGAAGAAATATCCCCTGAATACATAATGAAAGTAATAAAATAAAATTGTAATATAAAGTAATCTTATGGTGTTTAGGATTAGCTTGAGAAGTAAAATCTGTTTTAAAGAACAATGCTTCCATTGTTTAGTTTTACTTATTCTTTCTACCAGTGATGTTGGATCCTTGCAAACATATTCTTTCAAGATTCTTCTTTTCCTGAGAACTTGGATGTATGAAACTTTGCAATAGCCACCAGCTGATAAAGGAATTTACTACCATACCACTGAACTCTTATTTATTCACTTATTTTGAACTCAATGTGGCTTACAAGATAAAAAGAGCAAATATTAAAAATTAATATAAAATGAAAGGGAACCATGTTGAAATTTTTAAAAAAATTGATCATACATATTTTTAAAAAATGAGGCATACAATATACCAGGGACCGGCAACGTTTAACACGCAAAGAGCCACTTGGACCCATTTCCCAGAGAAAAAAAACCACTGGGAGCTGCAAAACCCCCACGCGTGCGCACATGAGGGGAGGAATTTGATTGAAGAGTTTAATTAAAAAGAAATAGAGGCTGCTGTGCATGAGTTCTCTCTTTTTCTCCCTCCCTCCCTCTCTCTCTCCCTCTCTCTGATCTTCTGCTCACCTGGCAAGCCCCACCCAATAAGCTTGTCAGCTTCTCTGAGAACAGCGTGAGGCCACTGTCTTTTTTACACAAACATACAGAGAGAGAGAGAGAAAGAGAGAGAGAGAAGGGAAGCTCAAGTGCCTCTCTCTGTCTCTGTCTCTCTCTCTGCAAATGGCAGAGGATGACTGGGAGCTGCAGGAGAAGGCTGAAATAGCTGCATGCAGCTCCAGAGCCGCGGGTTGCCGACACGTGCAATATACTTTTGTATGTGTATGTGTAAAAAGTAGGGTACATTAGTACAATGAAGTGGGCAAACTCTAAAAACAGCCTATTACAGGCCTTTCTAAATACGTTGTTTAGAAACAAGAAAGGTTTAAGAAATCATACATGATCTGATATTGCATTAGAAGAAGCTGAGAAATAAGTAATGAATAATTACTTATTCACAACCAACAATAAAGTGCTATATGCAAGATCAAGATATAGTAAAACAGGGGCTGCATGTGTCATGCCGAAACCATGCCCACCCCATTGCTGGCAATGGGAAAAAAGTTGCGATACGTCACGACACATCACATGAAGTTGTGAGTTTGTCACCCCTGTAGTAAAAGATATTAATGGGTGATTGAATTGCACAAATTGAAGAAATTGAGGAACCTGGAATTACGGGAAGACCTGAATTAGATAAATGTAATAATAAAAGAATTTTATATTTCTTAATATAATTTTGTGACGATAATTCTTTGATTATTGTCAATGTTTGCTTCAAATAACATAAACAGAATAACAAAACTAGAAGGGATCTTGGAGGTGCTCAAGCAGGGATCTTCCCTGCTCAAGCAAGGAATCCTATACTATTTCAGACAAATGGTCTGAAACCAATCTCTTCTTTAAAATCTTCAGTGTTAGAGCACCCACAACCTCTGGAGGCAAGATTATTTTTCTAACTGTCAGGAAAATTCTCCTTAGTTCTAGGTTGGTTCTCTCTTTGATTAGTTTCTATCCGTTGCTTCTTGATCTGCCTTCAGGTGCTTTGGAGAATAGCTTGACTCCCTCTTCTTTGTGACACCCCTGAAATATTGGAATGCTGCTATCATGTCACCCTTCGTCCTTCTCTTCCTTAAACTAGACATACCCAATTCCTGCAACCATTCTTCATTCTTCAAGAGCCTTGGTGGAGCAGTGGGCTAATGCCTCCTTAAGTAACACCAGCTGCCTGCAATTAGTGCAGGTTCGCATCCCACCAGGCTCAAGGTTGACTCAGCCTTCCATCCTTCCGAGGTAGGTAAAATGAGGACCCAGATTGTTGGGGGCAATTAAGCTGACTTTGTAATAATGCCGCTTGGGGTGTGTGTGTGAAAGCCCTAATAAGCAGGCATATACATAGAATGAAGGCTACTGCTAAGTTTGTAAAGCCGCCCTGAGTCTTCGGAGAAGGGCGGGATATAAATGGAATTAAAATAAAATAAAATAAATAAATATGTTTTAGCCATATAATTCCAAATATGGATATGACTAGAGATGCAACTTCATAATAAAATCAGCTACATAACAGAAAATAGAAGATGGCTAAACACAAATCAGTCACTTTCAAAAGAAAACTGTGTAACAAATTGAGAATGATCAAGTAGGTACAGTCAGGGCCCTCTTTAGGCTAAGGCTAAGTAGACACTGGAACGGGGTCAAAATCTAGGGGTAATCATAGTAATGTTAACCTAGTGAATGTACATTTATTGTAGAAATGAAATAGTACATATTTTTATTTTCTTAGGATCTTAGCAGCGGGACAAGTAGAAATAGATGCAATTAAACCTTGGGATACTAAATCTTTACAAAATAATAAGGAATAAGGAAACGTCTATGACAGTAAAGATAAGAATTGGCAAAGTAATGCTTTTTTCCTGTAGTAACGTACAGGTATGAAAATTACATTTAAGAAAGAGCAACAGAGAAATAGAGGGACATCTTTGACTTATGGATATGAAGATTGTTATTATCAGTAGCATAGACTACAAAAAGAAACAATTAATCAGTCCTAGACCAACAAACACTGACTTCTCCTTTGAAGCAAGATCAGCAAGCAGAAACTCACAAACTCTGAAATGTGAAATGAGTATATGATAGACAAAATAAACAAATATATATAGTGTATTGCCCTATGATGCAATCTTTTACTCGGATAAAGGTAATGACAAGAATTTTAGTAATATATAGATATGCATCTGGCAAAGTAAGATGAGCACAAAGCATTACCGCTGACAAAAAAAAATTAACCTTCAAGTTCTTGTTATAGTTCATCCAGAAATATGTATGGTCAGACAAATCAAACAGGAATTTTTCCAGCTGTGGCCTAAGCAGAATACAATATACTTTTCAGAATTCTATTGATCTGAACTCTGCTCTCCTCCTCTCCTTCTCCCCCCCATCCCCAATTTTCCTAGAGTTCAACTGCCATTTATTTAAAGGTTTGGCAGACAAATCATTTATAAATTAAAATATAGTTTAATTTAGGGCAAACTGTGTGAATTGACAGAAGATTTAAATTCTTCATTTCCTATTACATTGATATGTGTAATATAAACCATAGAACATTCTTTGGAATGTTTTACTTTGTTATGAGGAGTGAAACCCATCAAGGCACACAAGGACTCTCTGTGACAGAAACTGGAACAATGGGGATGTGTGTTCTTCTTGACCCAGTGCAGGAAATCCTGCATGCCTTGCATTGAAAAGTATCGTTTTGGTTTTCTGATCTTAATTTGAGACAGAATTTCACAGGCTTGGATGAGCATTCTTTGAATGGAAATACTAAATGACATCAGTTCCTTGCTTATTTGAAAAGTGATTTTACCATTTTTATGCACCTGTTTTGTGTAGGAATGCTAGTTACACATTACACATTTAAAATAATATCAAATAGTACAAAACAATTCAGTAACGTTCAGTCTTGATGTTGGACTCCAAAATGAGATGATTTATGCATTATGCAACTGTGATACCTGAAATCTCTCTTGTCCATCTGGTACTACAATTCTCAGAATTCCCATTTAATATCTCAGTATAGTAGAAGGATACTACATTGAAGAAAACTTTGGGATAGCGTCTATTTCTTCTTGTCATAAACAAATGGAGACTAATAATAGATATTTATTCCACCGTTTTCTTCCAAAACAAAAGCCTAAAGAGAAAGGGAAAAATTCATTGGACACAACGCAGCTAGACATCTGAACTAGCTGGACCACCCTCATCTTTCCTTTTCCACTGCTGAAAAGTAAAGGGCTCTCACAATTTTTGTACTTAAATACCTAAAGGATTCACAAACCACTTCTAGGTTGAGGACTGTCACTTGGTTTTCTGACATATTTGGAGATATAATCCAGAAGGTGAGCAAGATCAGAACAAACAGTTGGGCTGGGCCAGAACAAAAGAGTAAAAAAAAATCAATTATGGGAAAAATATGAATGCATATGTTAAAGCATAGTATTTCAATTAAATCAAGGTTAACAGTAAACCTTTGCTCTTAAAAGAAGATGAAGATCATTGTTCTGAAATAAGATGGTCGTTCAGAATAAAAGTCATCCTAATATAATGAGGGTAATTGCCAGCTTCAGGACAGGTGCCTACAGCTGAAGTGCCATTGTTTAGAAAGTAATTTTCTGACACTTGGGAAATGATCAATGAGCAAAGTTAGGTGCTGAGAAAAACATGGGCCACTGTGTAAAACACTGCTGAATTGCTTGAATTTCTTGCTCTCTTGATAGATGAACATAAATCCTTGGCGTCTGTCACAATACATGTGTAATCTGTTCATAACTGTATGGGAACTAAAAATGAATCTGCCATATACACAGATACAAAATCAGGTTATGTTGCATGAGCAACTCTGAACAAAATATATTAACTCTGACCCTCCCCCTTTCTGAGCCCCAGTGGAAATTACGAGATAATTTAAGCACAGCTGTCCTGCTGTGCATTTGTATCTATAGCCCTGGAGGATGGTGACATGTCTTAATAGGAATGGCTGTCCCAGAACAAAAATAATGAGAGAAACATCTGCCTCTCTGTTACTCTCTCTTCTACCACCCGACAAATGGCATTTCTGATTCTGATTTGAGATTTGTATTGGCTTGTCAAAAATGAAACAGAGATATATTCCTTCACGTTAGTTTCCTCAGAATCTTTGGTAAGAGAATATTGAACATTCCCTGAACTTAAGGAATATATATTCATTAAGTTCAGAAAATGTTCAATATTCCCATATATATTAATGTGAAAAAGATTATTATTATTTCCTGCCTGTGACTAGAAAGAACAGCTGACATGTGGGAGTCCAGACTACAGCTGGGTGAATAAAACTCATGAAAGCGATTTAGCAGTAAAAGCTGCTGAGTCACTTTGGCTGATACTTATGACCTTGTTTAGTACCGAACTTCTGGCGTTTTTTGTGTGTTAATGAAAGGAAAAGCAAAATAGCACAAACCCACCATGTTCTCTCAAGATGTTTACATTGCATTACCCTTCCCCCGTTTCCTGGGTGTTCCCACATTCTCCTGGCTTTGTTTAAACTTATCTCTTTTATTTTTACCATCATTTTTTGACAGTTGCTTACTCTGTCCCTATCTGTCGGATACCAACTCAAATGAAGTGGATGCAGGAAGGCTTCAAGCATCAAATGTGACTATGCACCAAATGCCTAATTTTATAACCTTTAGAGATAAGTTGCCCTCTTCTATTACCTATGTTTATAGCAACCCATTTGATTTCCTTGCATTTTATTCTGCCCTATCTCAAAGCCTTCTGAGAAGAAAAGCACCATCTTTCTCCCAGCTTCACATTACTCAGTCTTATGCTCCTCACATTAGTTGGACTACATTCTGCTAAACCAGGACCTAAGACAAGGGTGGAAAAGCTAAAGCTTTAGGCCCAATACTCCCCTGGTCCTGATTTTGTGCAGAACAAATTTGAAGTGAAGCGGTTAGAAAATTTTCTCTGCGAAAATGATGTTCAGGGGAGGATGAGAAAGAGAAAAGGGAATAATTGGTCAGAAGAAATGGGAATTTAGAGAGAGAAGTAATTGGGCTTCACCTGCAAGTGTTTTACTCCTGCTGACTATTGGCAGGGGACTCTTCAACACATTTCTAAAAAAAGAAAGTAGCCCTCACTGAGTAAAAATTGCTTACCCCAGTCCTTAGAATACAAAAAGACTGCACAACCACAGAAAACCTGCAAAATGTGGAAGAGAATACCTTAACACTAGTTCCATTTCATCTTCATGGGCATAGTTTTTGCTATCTTTGCCTTATAAAACATTGCTTAAGGATAAGCAATGAGCAAAGGCAATTGACCTTTGAATATATGTTTTTTATTTATTTTGTATTGCTTTTAAAAATAACAGAAAAAGCAGGAATAAAGATACAGACAGAAGGAAAATATTAATGCAAATGCAATAAAAAAGTTACTCATCCAACATGTTTTAAAAAGTGAAACAAATAACATGAGAAGAAAACACAAAGGTTTTTAATATATGTTGATGACTGATTTAGATTCCTCAGTCCTGATTATTTCTTATATGATCTAGGACAGGGGTAGGCAACCTCCCAGAATTCCTGGGAGTTGAAATCCATGAGTCATAAAAGAGCCGAGGTTGCCTACCTCTGATCTAGGACAACGGTTCCAAAGTTAGAGTAGAAACATTACTCCATTTTGGAATTGGGTATGTGTAGTTTAACGAAGAGAAGGGTGAGGGGTGACATGATAGCAGTGTTCCAATATCTCAGGGGCCACCACAAAGAAGAGGGAGTCAAGCTATTCTCCAAAGCACCTGAAAGCAGGACAAGAAGCAACGGATGGAAACTAGTCAAGGAGAGAAGCAACCTAGAACTAAGGAGAAATTTCCTGACAGTTAGAACAATTAATCAGTGGAACAACCTGCCTCCAGAAGCTGTGAATGCTTCGACACTGGAAGTTTTTAAGAAGAGACTGGCCAGCCATTTGCCTGAAATGGTATAGGGTTTCCTGCCTGAGCAGGGGGTTGGACTAGATGACCTCCAAGGTCCCTTCCAACAACTACTACTTCTTCTTCTTCTTCTTCTTCTTCTTCTTCTTCTTATTATTATTATTATTATTATTATTATTATTATTATTATTATTATTATTATTATTATTATTATCATCTATGGTCAGAGAAAGAATTGCAGCTGTTGAGCTAAATCCTGGCTCTTATTAATGTTGCTCCATGCGACTGAATTCTAAAGCACAACATGCTTGTAAAAAAATAATAATAAGCAAGGCATTGTAGCATCACAAGATATTCCTACTTCAATGGGTTTTAACAAGTAGTCATATTTTTTGGCTGTATAATATTCTACATTTTATTTAGAACTTTATGTCACTGGTTTCGCTAGACCAGATCTAGGTAGGAGGCTCATGTGTATAGAAGGAGGGTTTTGTTTATTAATCCCTAGATAGATGAAGAACAGCGCACACAAATGCTGCAATGTGTGCTGTTTCTGTCCTTGAATCAGCTGTTGAGATTGTAAGTACAAGACCCTGTTTAAAGTAGCAATTGGAATTTTAGTTTTTGGGTTACGGTTCAAGGATAGGATTTAATACCTTTGGATTGGCACTGTGCAATTTTTTTAAAATACATTTTCTATATAAAGATACAAGCAAAGTCCATTTAAATCAAATGGACAGCCCTGTAGCAGGAAGAAAATGCCTCCAACCCAATTTGCCACTAAATTGTAACCTGTTTGTAAAGTTCTCAACTTGAAATGAATATCACGTGTTGTTACATGCTGGCAAGAGATCCCAACTATCAGGAGAACATTTTATGACTGTGGGAAGTCAGCCCCCCCCGAGAAGGAAATATTAAAAAGGCAGAATATTATATTTCCTCAAAGGATCTTAAAAAGGCAGAAAAGCATGCCCAGTTTTTCTTAATAGCCCCAAGTTTCCCTCCCCCAAGCAGAAACCAGCTCTGTAGAAATGCAGACATCATAATCCTTTCAGAAAGACTGGCACCAGAAAGCTTAGAGCTGATGAGATTAGAACTAGAACTAATAACCCCTCACCCAAAAAAACCCAACACATGACATAGCCATCAGCCCCAGCCCCAGGGAAGCAGGATATGATTTTTAGGACACAATAGGATTAACCCAAAACCATCAGAATACCAGAAAGGCACACTGAGCCTCAGGTCAAAGTTCATGCCACAAGAACAACTCCAAACACAAAAGGTATAAAAACCCATCACTCCCTGCTCCATGTGATCAGCTTTCCCAGAGCCACATTTGTGTCTGACTTTGCTCTTCAATAAACTACAACCTTCTTTCTAAAGCAGCCTCCATTTTGTTTATTCCCAGCTTGGACTGGACCTAGTGAAGATTTTTTTCTTTCAACATGACCTAAGACTGACCTAAGATGACACATTGCCAGTCCATGTTTAGCAAGTCATCCAAAGGATATATTTGCCAACAATCCTAATTGTATAAAAACAAGAATTACCAGTTTTGAAGGTGGGATCCTAAAGACCTAATAGGCCCCAGATAGATGTATTTTAGGACTAAGAGTCTCTGACAGAGGCTTCCTGCCATTCTGAATTACCTTAGGCCTATTTCCTTCCCCATCTGTCTTTCTGAGTGCTCTGAACCTCCTCTCCCCTTTGCCCTCACTAACACCCCCTCCCTACCACTGTCATTTGTCCTTTAATTCTGAAATGCTCTGCTATATTATTTCCCCTGAGCCCTGTACTCTCATTTGAAAAACCAAGTAAAATGAAGTGTGATTGACTTAAAAGACATTAGCTAGTTACTACAGTATGAATTTTAAAAATAATAACCCAGCAGCCAGAACTATATTGTTTTCTGACCTTTCCCTCCAAACCTGAGAATTTTCCAGGATTGATCCTTTACCCTTGCCCCCTTTTTATCAACTCCGTCATCCTCCCCTCTTTTTACATTCTATTTCTCTGCCATGGAGATGAAATAAAATGTAGGAAGATAACACTTCCATCACAGATGGTACAACTGTTAAAAAAACGCTGCATTTTAGACAAATATAAATTAAGTCCATGTAATATGTATGTGTGGTGACATTTATATTCACACTCTTAACAGCCTTCTAAACTTTGCAGTACACTGACAGAAAAACTGTGTGAGATTTTTCATATGTGTGTTTGGTTTATAAGTTCACTTATATTTCAAGAGGAGGGGGAAAGGAATTAAGTAAACATCCAGGTTCATACGTGGATGGATGGATTTAAGTTTGAATCATATTTCTGTAGGAACTTTCCATAGAAGAGTCATCTGGCAAGTATATTCGAATAAACAGAATTTAATATACTGTACTTAGATTCAAATGTCATAAAGTAGTGTGTATTTTCAAATTTCTTCTATTAATGATGGTCTTATGATGATGGGCTCATAACTAGGTTTGATGCTTGTACCTTTCTGTGATGCTACAGTACAGTATACACTGAGCCCATGAAAAAAGGACCAGTTTCAGCACCTGCATTTCCAGTTAAATTGGAAGATATCCCTGCTAATAGATTAAAGAGCCATTTCCAGTCCAGATCCGGCAGGGTTTAACCCTTGTGATAGTGGCTGCATTTAACATTTACAGTGGATCAGTAATGATGCAAAATAGGTGGAGCTACATGAGGTGTCAAATGCTAAGTTCGTCTAAGCATGCTGAGAGCTGGGGCCTATACAGTACATCTTAAAGTTGTCAAGTTTGAAAACATTATCTAATCTAGAGCATCTGGAGAGCAGTAGGTTGAGGAAAGTAGCAACAAACTATTTCACAACTGAATTACAAAGTGGTCCAAGCCCAGAAATAAAAAAGGTTAATAATCTAATACAAACTCTGTACTTTCAAATTATCTTTGAAGTTGATGGACAGTTTATTAGAGTTTAGATGGATAATTTAGTAGATAGATGGTTTAGAGTTGTAGCGGCACAATGGTTAGAATGTAGTATTGCAGATTGACTCTGCTCACAGCCAGAAGTTTGGTCCTGACTGGCTCAAGGTTGACTCAGTCTTCCATCCTTCCGAGGTCAGTAAAATGGGGACCCAGATTGTTGAAGGTAATATGCTGATTTTGTAAACCGTTTAGAGAATGGATTCTGATGTGATATATAAGTGCTATTGCCATAACTAAAAAAAACCAGAAGAGAAAGTAATGCAGAGGCTCACTTGTGTGGGATTCTTTTTTATTTTGCATGAGAGAGAAAAGGAAATCACAATTTTGAAATAAATGTAACATACTGTTTGTTCTTCAATAGTGTACTCATTACTTAAGCAGAAAGCAATAAAACCAGAAAAGATTCCCCCCTTTCCCGTTGTGAATAGGTATTAGAGGACATATGTTGTACATCCCTCTTAACTGCACTTTTTGACTCTTGTGGGCTTCTTATTATGCCTTAAAGATGTCTCATTATATAGTCACTGGTATTTTAATTGATTGTTATGTTAATGCTAAATAGTACAGGCAACTATTAGGTCTACGTCTCTAGATAGCTATCTCAGAAAGCCCTTTGTAAAAGGCATTAATTTTGTTATAGAGATGAGACGCTCCATTCCCCAAATCAGGTAAGTATTTGTATTTCTGCTTCTTAGGAGAAACAGGACATAAAGGCTGGAGAAATGTGAGTTCTTAGAAGGCACAGAATAGCAATATAACACATGAAGAAACGGATCAGTAGCTCAGAACTCTATAAAGAACTTGGTGTATATGAGCAAAAGCATTTCTTGAGATTCATAGAAAGGGGAAGATATAAACTACAGAGCAGAATAAAAGATTATTGAATGTAAGATGGGAAGAGATATGCTTCTTATCTGACTAGGTTTTGCCTCTTTGCAACCGCCATCCATTTCCTGAATCACAGTTAGGGCTGGATGCTGCTGAAAATGAAAAGGGCTTTGGAGTTAGAAGAACGTGCCTTGAAATTTGGGTGGCATGGCGATTTATTCTATGAGCTAATCATGTAACTTTTAAAAATCTTTTTGCTGGACATGCCAGACTGAGAATGTGGAATAGATACAAACCCAGGTTGTAGCCAAAAATACCTTTGAGGTTCTTAGCACAAGAAGAGAAATGATCAAGGAAACATAAATGGCTAACTTACCATGACAAATTAGAATTTATCAAGGAGAATGTAAAATAAAATCAAAATCAGATCTTGTAACAGAAAGACATGCTTGTCAATGCTTCTCTTATGTACAATTAGAAGATTTAAAGTAGACAAAGGGACCTTTGGTTTTGAGCAGTCTGTTGTTGTTGTTAGTTGCGAAGTCGTGTCCGACTCATCGCGACCCTATGGACAATGTTCCTCCAGGCTTTCCTGTCCTCTGCCATCTTCTGGGCTCCATTTAAGCTCACGCCTACTGCTTCAGTGACTCCATCCAGCCACCTCATTCTCTGTCGTCCCCTTCTTCTATTGCCCTCAATCTTTCCCAGCATTAGGCTCTTCTCCAGTGAGTCCTTCCTCCTCATTAGGTGGCCAAAGTATTTGAGTTTTAGCTTCAGGATCTGGCCTTCTAAAGAGCAGTCAGGGTTGATCTCCTCTAGGACTGACCGGTTTGATCGCCTTGCAGTCCAAGGAACTCGCAGGAGTCTTCTCCAGCACCATAGTTCAAAGGCCTCAATTCTTTGGCGCTCAGCCTTTCTTATGGTCCAACTTTCACTGCCATACATTGCAACTGGGAAGACCATAGCCTTGACTATACGCACTTTTGTTGACAGGGTGATGTCTCTGCTTTTTAGTGTGCTGTCTAGATTTGCCATGGCTTTCCTCCCCAGGAGCAAGCGTCTTTTAATTTCTTGGCTGCAGTCCCCATCTGCAGTGATCTTGGAGCCCAGGAAAATAAAATCTGTCACTACCTCCATTTCTTCCTCATCTATTTGCCAGGAATTGAGAGGGCCGGATGCCATGATCTTGGTTTTCTTAATGTTTAGTTTCAACCCAACTTTTGCACTCTCCTTCTTCACTCGCAACAAGAGACTCTTCAGTTCCTCTTCACTTTCTGCCATTAGAGTGGTATCATCTGCGTATCTTAGGTTGTTGATATTTCTTCCAGCAATCTTAATTCCAACTTTTGATTCATCTAGCCCTGCCTTTCTCATGATGTGCTCTGCATATAAGTTAAATAGGCAAGGCGACAGTATACAGCCTTGCCGGACTCCTTTCCCAATTTGGAACCAATCAGTGGTTCCGTGTCCAGTTCTCACTGTTGCTTCTTGGCCCGCATATAGGTTTCTCAAGAGACAAATAAGATGTTCTGGTACTCCCATCTCTTTAAGAACTTGCCAGAGTTTGTTATGATCCACACAATCAAAGGCTTTAGCATAGTCAATGAAGCAGAAGTAGATGTTTTTCTGGAACTCTCTAGCTTTCTCCATGATCCAGGGTATGTTGGCAATTTGATCTCTAGTTCCTCTGCCTCTTCGAAATCCTGCCTGTACTTCTGGTAGTTCTCGATCCACATACTGCTGGAGTCTAGCTTGTAGGATTTTAAGCATAACTTTACTAGCATGAGAAATGAGTGCAATGGTGCGATAGTTTGAACATTCTTTGGCACTGCCTTTCTTTGGAATTGGAATGTAAACTGATCTTTTCCAATCCTGTGGCCACTGTTGAGTTTTCCAAATTTGCTGGCAAATTGAGTGTAGCACTTTTACTGCATCGTCTTTTAAGATTTTGAATAGCTCAGCTGGAATACTGTCACCTCCACTAGCTTTGTTGTTGCTCAGCTTTTCTAAGGCCCACTTCACTTCACATTCTAGGATGTCTGGCTCGAGGTCAGTGACCACCTCATTGTGATTATCAGGGACGTTAAGCTCATTCTTGTATAGTTCTTCTGTGTAATTTTGCCATCTCTTCTTAATCTCTTCTGCCTCTGTTAGGTCCCTGCCATTTTGGTCCTTTATCATGCCCATTTTTGCATTGAACGTTCCCTTCATCTCTCCAATTTTCTTGAAAAGATCTCTGGTCCTCCCTATTCTATTGTTTTCTTCTATTTATTTGCACTGTTCATTTAAGAAGGCATTCTTATCTCTTCTACTGTAGCTATTCTCTGGAATTCTGCATTCAATTGGGCGTATCTTTCTTTTTCTCCCTTGCCTTTTGCTTCCCTCCTTTCCTCAGCTATTTGCAAAGCTTCCTCAGACAGCCATTTTGCTTTCTTGCATTTCTTTTTCTTTGGGATGGTTTTGGTTGCTACCTCTTGTACAATGTTGCGAACCTCTGTCCATAGTTCTTCAGGCACCCTGTCTATCAGATCTAATTCCTTAAATCTATTTGTCACCTCTACTGTATATTCAACGGGGATATGATTTAATTCATACCTGACTGGCCTGGTGCTTTTCCCTACTTTCTTCAGTTTAAGCCTAAACTTTGCAACAAGAAGCTCATGGTCTGAGCCACAGTCAGCTCCTGGTCTTGTTTTTACTGACTGTATAGAGCTTCTCCATCTTTGGCTGCAGAGCATATAGTCAATCTGATTTCTGTGTTGACCGTCTGGTGATGTCCATGTGTACAGCCGTCTCTTGGGTTGTTGGAAAAGAGTGTTTGCTATGACCATCGTATTCTCTTGACAAAATTCTATCAGCCTGTGCCCTGCTTCATTTTGTACTCCAAGGCCAAACTTGCCTGTTATTCCGGTTATCTTTTGGCTTCCTACTTTAGCATTCCAATCCCCCATGATGATAAGGACATCATTTTTTGGTGTTAGTTCTATAAGGTGCTGTAGGGCTTCGTAGAACCGGTCAATTTCATCCTCTTCAGCACCGGTGGTTGGGGCATAGACTTGGACTACTGTGATATTGAATGGTTTGCCTTGGATTCGAACTGAGATCATTCTGTCATTTTGAGGATTGTATCCCAGTATTGCTTTTCCTACTCTTTTATTGACTATGAAGGCTACTCCATTTCTTCTGAGGGATTCTTGCCCGCAGTAGTATACCTGATGGTCATCTGAATTAAATTCACCCATTCCTGTCCATTTTAGTTCACTGATACCTAAGATGTCAATGTTCAGTCTTGTCATCTCTTGTTTGACCACGTCCAGCTTGCCTTGATTCATGGATCTTACATTCCAGGTTCCTATGGAGAAAAAATCTTTACAGCATCGGACTTTCCTTTCACCACCAGACATATCCACAGCTGAGCGTCCTTTCGGCTTTGGCCCAGTCGCTTCATTCTTTCTGGCGCTACTAGTACTAGCCCTCTGCTCTTCCCCAGTAGCATATTGGACGCCTTCCGACCTGAGGGGCTCATCTTCCAGCGTCACATCGTTTTGCCTTTTGGTACTGTCCATAGGGTTTTCATGGCAAAGATACTGGAGTGGGTTGCCATTTCCTTCTCCAGTGGATCACGTTTTGTCAGAACTCTCTGCTATGACCTGTCCGTCTTGGGTGGCCCTGCACGGCATAGCTCATAGCTTCATTGAATTACGCAAGCCCCTTCGCCACGACAAGGCAGTAATCCATGAAGGGGTTTGAGCAGTCTACGACTGTGAAATAGAGCTATGTACAAATGACAAATATGTTATTGCTAAACTATATAAACTACTGAAATTTGAAAAATTTGAAAGAAAGAAAAAAAGTGAAGTATAAAAAAGTATATAGCTTCAATATACAAATGAAACAGTGGGAAAATATGTGATTGAAAGGACTGAAGTTTACATTATTTTAAAGAGAATTTTTATAAAATGATGTGTCATTGGTATATGTCACCAGAGAAACTGTCTAAAAAGTATAAAGTATTCAAATTTATGCTGGAAAGGTGAATAACCAGAGGGGATATTTTATCATGCTTGATGGACATACAAAACGTCAGAAAATTTTGGACTCACATACACTCGATTTTAAAGGTTATGTACAACTGACACCAGAAGCTTTCTTTTAGGAATGATCAAAGTTGGAATTCTGTTTTTATTCATGATAACTACAGGAGATCATTATATGCACATAGTTAAACTGTTTTGACATTACCCAAGATAGAAGAATGGATAGTGAAGATAATGAAACTTGTGGTCAAATTGACGTCTTTGATGAGAGAAAAGACATTATCAAGTTTATTACTGACAGGAAATCCCTTATGCACTTCTTGCATGAAACAGAAAAAAATGAACTTTTATGGTAGAAAAAAAATAGATAGAAGAAATGAAAGTCATGCTGTAACCACAGAGTAAGAGGTAAATTTCAATTCATTTGGGGCAATGGTGTACTATGGTGAGCTATTTGGCCAGCTCTTGCAGAAATCCCTTAAAGCTTTTCCAAATCTGCTAGATTCTAGGTATTTTCAGAATTTGGCAGTGATACTAGTTTTTATCTCAAAATAGTCTCAATTTATCATTTCTAAACAATTAGGAAATCTTTACTAATGAATCCAATCAGATTGCTGTGTATCTCTGGAGTGAAATCAGGATTTGTTAAAGTTTCTCTACCAATTATTTTACAATTGAAGAATGACATTCTATCTTAGGTTGCATATGTGTAGTCTTAATTAAATGCAGCAAAAGCACAATTTGATTTATATTCTTGCAGTTAATCTACAAATGTTTCAGCTAGAATGCTTAGATTAAATCTGATCAGCAGCCAGCTCTACACACCTGTTAAGCCAGAGTATTTTAATACAAACTAAAGCATTCCAATTGACATATTTGAGGCTGACCCTCAACTTCATTTGACAGGAATGCTGTCAACAGCTCAGATAATTTGAGTATATTTAAACCAATGTTTTATTTCCTAAAATAATTACATAGAGTTTTATTTTTGGAATACCTTCACAACCACTTTTTTGTTTCTGAGTTAGTGAGAAACAAATACTCTCTCTGACCTATGACTCCTATCAGAATAGCAAGGGGACCAGAAGGGTTCTTGCATAATTTGGTACATCAGATGCTCAACTTCTGATCTGGAGGCATTGTTTATGGTCACTCATGCCTTTGTCATCTCCTGAGGGGATTGGTGCAATGCACTACTGTATGTGTGGGGCTCCTCTGAACAGCCATCCAGAACTGCAAGTGGTTCAGAATGCAATAGTGCAGCAGTTATGGGGGCACCATGTTACTCCTCTTTTTCCTAAACTACTTAGAATGCTTCCAGATGAAATTCAAGGTGCTGTTTCTCACATATAAAATCCTTTATAGCATGGGGCTGGGCTACCTCTCCATGGTTGTTTATTCCAGTGCCACCAGGTCACATTCTGGATCCCCTTACAGTATTCTTGGGGGCGGGGTGTGTGTCTTAGAAGGTATTCTAAAAGGACCAATGAAGAAGGCCTTTTCTGCCATAGTGACTGCCCTTTGGAACACCAAAATTACATTTGAGTTAAGAGGTCCAATCAACCAGTATTTTTCCAATTCTCTCTTTCCTAGTTTTTTGTCTTGTCATGTTAAGACTTAGTATCATGAGTTGAGGAACAATACTGTATTCAAAATACACCAAAATAATGTTTCTGTCCAATATGAGTTCTAAAAGGACTCTTACCAATGCCTTGTTCATGTTATTATCCAAGACAATGCTATTGCAATATATCACGCCTTAAATTACCATTGCCTTAGCCATATCACCAATTATGATTCTGATACAAAGTTCTAAGAATAGGAACCTATCAGTTCTTCCATCCAGTTGTCAAATAAAAGAGTAGCAATAATGGTTCTCCATCATACCCTGCCTTCTCCATGCCTTCAAGTCATATAGTATTGTATTTGCCCACTGATTTCATCCCCTGCACCCCCATCTAACAACTGGTTTTTTATTTATGGAGGTAGCTATGCAATGAAAGGAATGGTGCAAAACGTTCAAGGAACAATAGCAACTGAACCTCTTCAGGGAGGCTGAAGGTGCCATTCTGAGACTAGGAGTAGTGTGAGGCTAGGACACTCCAATGGAAAATGGCCTGCTAATAAGATGTTCAGAGCTTTAGTTTTGACAATAGAAGTTGCTGGCAATGCCACAGCTGCTCAACACAGATCAAGACAAGCAGACATCTAATTTTGGAACAGTGCAAATGTAGAAACTCCCCTTCTCTTTCCAGAACAGATTATACAGGTTACGGGGGATGACCTCTTGCTGAGAATGCTGCTCAACTGAAATGATTATTTGCCAGCTAAGGGTGGTATAGTAAGATTATGTAAAAAATCTTTTGGCTTTTTCTGCTACCTAAGCCTACATTTGATGAACCTGTACTAGAAGACTGAGATTAAAGTGTCACCATTTTTATTTAGTTATCAACATTTTCAGGACATCAGTGAGCATTGCATTTCTCAGCTCTTCTATCCCATACAAAAGTAGTAGGGTGGAAGAATAGGGAGGAAAAGACAAAAGAACACCTGTTCTGTGAGCAGAGCACATGGCTACAGAGGAAACCATCCCTCTTTGGGTATGAGATACATGTATTACCTTCCTTCACTCTTTGTAATCGTGTATCTCATTGCCAGATTTTAGCGCCAAGCAAATTCAGAATAGTAGATGACCTACCACTTTGTTTAAAGCTTCTTCTTTTTCTTTCTCTCTTCAATATTTTTATAATCTTTTTTTTAAAGAAAGAATATGAACACTGGAAAGCAAATAACAGGTGTGAATGCAAGATGCGGTGCAGCCTGGCAATCTGCTTGTTGAAGGTTTGGATAATCTCTGCTTTAGGTTTTATCTAGTTTATCTGAAAGAGATATTAGCTGAGTACAGTTGTGTTCTACTGAATATCACTCCACAGCATAACACAATTGCACTGGGCTTCAAGAAGGCAGGTTAAACTTTCAAGACTTTCACTTTGAAACCAATGACATAAAAATACCTATTAATATTCTGTTTTTAGATAAGAGGTGCTGTCTTTCAATTGTAGAAATTGATTGAAATGGTTTGCTAGACTCATTTCAAGGTATTTTCCAGCCTGATCATAGGACTCTGGTAGTCTTGGCATGCAACCAGATAAACCTTGCAAAGAATTGGTGGGGCAGGGCTTACATTAAGAGCAACAAGGCCACTAAGGGTCTAGAGCAACTAGACCACTAAAGGTCTACTTGCAGTGCTTTTGCTTTTTCCTGGAGAGATGTTGCTGGGGCCATTTCTACCTAACATAGTGAATTTTAGGCCATGGAGTTTGTCATTAGTTCACACCCTCCTCCTGCTCCTGACAACTACCCAAAAACATTGGGTGAGTTTGCTCATAGTTTTAATTAACTGAACCATATTTTGCTCAACTAAATCAATTGCTTGAGGTCATGTACCATAGTATGCTTAATTCCTATCTTGTTACCCCAATTTGTATTGATTGAAAAAGATGAAATTATGTGGAAAGTTATATTTTGTTTTGGCTATTACATTGGCTCCTTCCAACCCCACCACTCCTTTGCTAGACAGATTTTAGCAAGGAAGGAAGGAAGGAAGGAAGGAAGGAAGGAAGGAAGGAAGGAAGGAAGGAAGGAAGGAAGGAACTTGAAAAATATTTGACTGTATTCAATTGTTGGCAAGATACAATACTGATTGCCAACAAGTAACTCTGTTTTTTTAAACTCCATATATCTGATAGATAACATGCGTTGGTATTTAGTATCTGATGACATTTAATTATCAAGCAATCCACATTAAAATTTGCCAGTTGACTATTTAATGAGATCTCATATACGATGCCTACACCCATTCAACCCCAAACTGTCAGTATCTAAAGTGGACTTTCCCAAACTGGTGACCACCAGATGTACTGGACGACAAACCAGCTAGTATAATTTATGGAAAGCTGGGTTGAGAGCATTCGAATTTCAAAAGTTGTGTTCCAAACCTTAGTGAATTTTTAATATTTGCAAATATTTGTTTCATCCCTGTATAGATGAGAGAATCCTGCTGAAAAGTGATGTGAATCAGGCACTGTTCTTCTTAAGGAAGTGAAGTGTATATATGGGCAACAACAGATGGTGATTATGAGAAATCCTGCTTGAACAAAGTATTTCCCTTCCCTCCTACCTACAGTACTGCCAAAGCCACAAGAGTGGGTGGGGAGCTGCCCATAAATAGTCTGGCTGCTGTTTGTCAAAAACAACAGTTAAAACATCCTTTCAGAATCGCTACTTCAGCATGTGCTGGAAATGACAAAGCCATCCAGATTAAATGGCTCCACTGAGAATCTTCATTCCAAGTCACTGCAATAAAGCTATTGGTGGGTGGCCTACATCACTGATTCCCCTCATTATAATTTCATTGTGTTGATATGGCCGACTGCACTGTGCAGCTTCCTAGTATTTGACTGGGGCAGTTTGACATTCATATTTATACTTCTTTGTTGCATTTCAGTGCGTTCTTCTTTTATCCAGATCCAAGCCTTTTGTAAAGTGATGTAAAGAAATGCATTCAATTCTGGGCCTGCAGTTTGGATTATTATAATGAACTGAGGACACTGTTCAAAGCAAGCTTGAGAGATGATGGGGGGGGGGTGCCCTTATTTTCAAAGTAAACAAACTTAAAAACTAAAATTCAGCACAAGATGTTATTCTAAATTTAAATGTTAATCAAACTCAGCCAAATGAATCGATCAGTGAAACTATGGGCAAGTATGTTTTTATGAGAAGACAAGGGTGCTACAATAGTACACTTTTGAATTTTGCTCCTTTTCATTATCCCTATAGATTTGATAAACGTTGCCATTCTAGCTATTTTCCAAGACCAACAAACTTTCTGTTGCAAATGATATTAAAGGGCAAAGTGTGGAAGTTCCAGTGATTAATTTCCCAAATCATGCACAGTTTGGCTCTTAAATTTTGAAAACCATTAAGATTAATTTAAATTGTGGTCATCTACCAGGCTACCAAAAGAGAAAAAACCAATCATTAGTTCACCAGTAGGATTATAACACATTTTCTGCTCACATCCACTCTAAGGGGTGTTCTTTCAATTAATGTTTTTAAAGTATTATCTAAAATTTATCAGTAGTTCAAATTTACATGCAAAACATCAAGCTAAAACTTTATTTTAAAAGTTAGAGCAAGCATTATCACTATGTTTGTCCCTGTTGGGGACTAGAGGCTCTGGCAGTTGTTCAAGCAACTTAACTACTGATCTGCTCATGGTCAAGACTTTCTATATATAATGCACCTCTTCAATGTTTCTTCCTGGTCTTTAACAAAACAAGCAACGAAATTTTTTTAACAGGAGAGAAAAATATGATGATGAAATGCTATCCTTTGTGAAAAGTATGAGATACAGTGAAACAAATTGCAAAAGTGAATGCTTCTCACATATTTAATCAGCAATATCATCATCATTTACATTTATATAAATGCCCGGCATGCTTTCATGGAGAAAATCTAAGAATTGCTAAGAGTTGACAACAACTTAATGGCACATAATCAATCAAAATCAATGAACCAATGTGCTTCCTTTGTATTGTTCTAATGATAATTCAACAAAGTCTTGGAATCTTGGCCTGTCTTTCCCCCTCCCCCTCCCATTCATGCAAATGAGGTATGGAAACCTAGCCTGCCAAATCTTCCCAGACTTTATGAATGAAAATTAAAAAGACAGGTCTTTAAAATCTTGTACAAATTTACCACCCTAAAGAGTTTTAAAAGTTTACTTATTTGTAAAGTTTATTTATTTGACTATAAATATGTAAAGTTTATTTTTAATAAATCCTGTCCTAATTGATTATTAAAAAATAATCCCAAAATACATCTTGGGCTTTTTTTAGTATGTTCAGCATGACAAGAAGATACAAATCTGTTTGCCATTTAGGGGGGCCCCCAGGGCTTTTTTTGTCATAGAATGCTCAGAATGGAGTTCCGGCACCTTTTTTTGGATGGAACCTTGTAGGGTAGGCAAGGTGGGTTGTATGGCATGTGTGAGTTCCTGCACCTTTTTCTTTTACAAAAAAAGCACTGGGCCCCCCACATTCTAACATCTTCCAATATTGCCAGCTTGCCAGAGAAACAGGAGTACCTCTGCCACCTCAAAGATGAAGAAAACCTGAATGCTAGTGCTGGGAAGCAAAATATTATTGAACAGTCCATCAAAAGATTTGAAAAATGGCCTGTCCAAGGTGAGCAGGTTCCTGGAAAGCAACTGAAATCTGTCAATGCATCCTAGGGCCAGCCAACGCCAAATGAACAGCAGCAAGGCTCATGGAAGATTTAGGCCAGCTTTCCCCCCTTTTGGTGATGGGTTTGACCACAACTTTCGTAACTCTGAACAAGCATGACCTACCTGACACCAGGCCTTAGATTCACACATCTCAGAGAAAACCCCAGAGAAATGAATCTTCAAGTGTCATAATTATTAGGACCGAAGACCCACAAATTCGATCAATTCAAGTTCTGTATTCTGTCTGCTTGTACCCCAAATGAAGTAGAAGAGAATCTACTAATCTAAGAGAAGCCCCGAATCTCTGGAGGAGGAGACTGTCAGCTTTCTTCAAGAAAGAACTCAGACCAGGAAGTGGAGGAAAGAGGTGTTACCCTTGATTGTCAGACAAATGTGCTTGCTTGGAGTTTTTGGAGTCCTAAACAGTGGCGTAGCGTGGGTTGTCAGCACCCGGGCCAAGGCAAGTAATTTGCGCCCCCTAACCCGTGGATTTTAGCACTCGAGTCTGCCGCAGGGAGCCCCGCATCCTGGGCGTCCGCCGCACCCCCCCACCCACGCCTCCCCCGGGAAAAGGGGGAAGGTCCGGCATCCCCTCCCTCACGTGCGGCAGAAGCGCCGGGACCCGAGGCCATGCCAGGAGGCGGGCGGCGCAGCAGAGCCTCCGCTTCGGAGCCGGCGGGGGGGCGGCTGGGGGCGCCGCCGTCCCTTTCTTACCTCTGATGCCTGGAAGAGAGCGGGACCCGCCAGCGCAGCTGCCCGTCTCGCTCAGGCATGCACCGCGGCTGGCCGGGGCTTCCGCCGGGGGCGCATCCGGGCGTGGGGAGCGAGGGAGGGGGCCGGCACGACGCCCCATGAGCTTGGCAGCCCTTGGCCGGAGCTGCGGCTGAGCCTGGAGCCGCACCAGCCCGCACCTGCTGCCCCGGGAGAGCTCGGCTCACTCCTCTGACCCCCCCTCCCGCCACCACCGCCCCCTCAGGGGCGGGGGCCGCTCTAGTGCGGAGAGGGGGAGGCCGGTCCCCGTTCGGCCCGCCAGCCCCGGGAGAGCCCCGCGCGAGCGCCTCGCCAGCCGCTGAACTCTGGCTTTTGAGCAGGAGCGACCTTGCCCTGCTTGCCCTTGCCCGGCGCCGGGAGCAGCCGCCACCGACCGCCCCGCTTTTCGCAAGCCCTGCTACGCCGCCGCCACCTGCCGCGGGGTGAGGGAGTCGGGGCCGCACTGGCGGGCGCTTCTCTGGCAGTGGGGCATGCTGGTGCCCTGCACTGCGCTCCGTCTGCGGGGGCCGCCCTGGGAAAGGTGGAAGTGCAGCTGTGGTCTGGGATGGCTCCGAGCCCTGTCTGGCCGGCTTTGTGCCTCCGTCCCCCAAGAGTAGCTGGTTGTGAGTTGCTGCTTCCCCGAGTGCGCCTCAGCCCCGGATCCCCCCTGCGGGACTCCAGCCGCGCGAAGGGCGCTTCGGCGCGTCTTCCATCCCTCCCGAGTGCGAGCGCGCCCCCCCCAGATGTTGCGCCCAGTGCGGCCGGCCCCCCCTGCACCCCCCACACTACGCCACTGGTCCTAAATTCTGGGTCTATCTGCTGTACTATATTACTCTCGGAAGAGTATTTTGTCTTATTAAATGCCATTGTTAACAGACAGCAACGGTGTAACCCTTAGAACTGAAAACCATTCAAGAATGTAATTATTTTAAAATATTATACCTTTCCATGGCTTGAATAATAACCAGCAGCACCAACAGAGAAAGGGGAATCCATAGCTGGTATGAAAAGTTGAAGAAATTCGTGGATAACCTTTTAAGAAGGAACCACATTTTTATGTTGCATTCCTTGCAGCTCTGAAGGCTGAACCTTCAGAGGTACTTAAAGTTACCTAAGTTGCAGTTGCTGAAAAGCATGGAGGGATTTGAAAGGGCCGACAATCTGAGCAACAAGGAAAAATAAAAAAGTTGTAACACTGTAAGTGGTAGATGGGTTACCATTTACATCATATCTGTCAGTCAGAACATTATTACAACATCTCTATTATTAAAAATATATTTGTTCAGTATCTATTAACACATTTCAGAAGTCTGCCACTCTGTTGGACCAATGAGAGATAGCAGAAAAGAAATAAACAAACAGGGAGTCACTGCTTTTGTTAATCATGATTTTTAGCAAGGCATTCTCTCCACTATCCCAAGAACTGGGGACTCCCAGACGTTTATATATCTTAAAGTTGCCAAGGTTGAGAAAGACTGGCCTGGTGTTTCCTTCTGACCAGACAGATGTTGAGACAGATACAACAAATGCACTGTAGTGCTATATTCTGATCCTCATGCTCTGCTGAGTTTATAAGGCATTCATTCCAAAAAGGGAAATGGCTACCGTTTGTGAAAGATGTTACAATGCCTTGGTAAGGCCACACCTGGAATACTGCATCCAGTTTTGGTCACCACGATGTAAAAAAGATGTCGAGACTCTAGAAAGGGTACAGAGAAGAGCAACAAAGATGATTAGGGGGCTGGAGGCTAAAACATATAGGGAACGGTTGCTGGAATTGGGTATGTGTAGTTTAATGAAGAGAAGGGTGAGGGGTGACATGATAGCAGTGTTCCAATATCTCAGGGGCTGCCACAAAGAAGAGGGAGTCAAGCTATTTTCCAAAGCACCTGAAGGCAGGACAAGAAGCAACGGATGGAAACTAGTCAAGGAGAGAAGCAACCTAGAACTAAGGAGAAACTTCGTGACAGTTAGAACAATTAACCAGTGGAACAACCTGCCTCCAGAGGTGGTGAATGCTCCAAAACTGGAGGTTTTTAAGAAGAGACTGGACAGCCATTTGCCTGAAATGGTATAGGGTTTCCTGCCTGAGCAGGGGGTTGGACTAGATGATCTCCAAGGTCCCTTCCAACTTTATTATTATTATTATTATTATTATTATTATTATTATTATTATTATTATTATTATTATTATTATTATTCAATATGGTGTGATGAGGACTCTTCAAGTAAAGGGGATGTAGACGTTATCAAGCTCAGGATAAATGCTGAAAGTCAAAGGGCTTTGCAATGAAAAGCTCCCGGGGGCAGGCAGCATGGTAGATGCAGAACATCTTTTCAGGACTTCATTTTTTAAGAAATTTTGAATAATTTCCCAATTTCTTCATTTGAGTTTAGGAGGAAGGCCTAAACTAGAGTCAGACTCAGTAGCTTGTCTTGTTAAATGAGTTCCTGAATAGCTTGAGAAACAGTATGGATGTTGAAGGAGAGGAGCACACATAAATAATTAAACCAATAATTAAATCAATCTTCTCTCTCTCTCTTTTTAAAGAAATGACAGATTGCAAGATATGCAATTGTGTATTTCAGTAATGATGCTTAAGAGATCCTGGATGAAGAAACAAATGGATAAATCACTTTCATCTCAAATGTATAAGTCATAAAATATATCCAGGGGTACAGGACCCCCTTCCCAAATGTGGGCTGCCAAAATCCTTGGCCACCAGAGATCCCCATAATGGACTTTTGGAAATCCTGTAATGCATTTGGAGTTTGGTAGTTTGAGGGGGGAAACACATTTCTTAAGCCTTGTGGTTGCTATACAACACCCATGTTATCAGGCAGAAATCCTGAAACCTTGGATCTGACCCCTCCTATCTTTGGGGTATAACTTTCAATGTCTGCCAGGTGAAGTTGTGCAGTCCTAATTTAGAACCTGCAGATTGTCTGAGAGTCAGTTTAAGAATACCAAACAATAATCTTGAATTTCAGAACAAAATGTGTCTCTTTGGCAGTGGGTAGGCTTTGCATCTAATATTGCTATGGACTTTACCATCGATGTTTAGGTGGACAGAAGTTGCTTTCACACTGGGCTTCACTATCCTCTGACAATAGATATAGGTGATGCCATTGAAATGGAAACTTACATTCGTGGGGTTTTTTTCAAAATATGTAGTGTCTGCACAAGCTTCATATAAAAAAATCTTGTGATGATGAATTTTGAGATCATTTATCTTCTGAGGCCTCTGTTCAGATCCTCTATCACACAAATCAGTTCATTTTCACCTAGAGACCTCAAACTATCTCTGTAATGCAGAGGTCCTTTATGCATCATGACCTTGTCTAACTTCTCTTATTTTGTGTTTGTTTATCTATCACAATTATACCCTGTTGCAATCAAATTATTCATATATATATATATATATATATATATATATATATATATATATATATATATATATATATATATATATATATATATATGTAAATTTTAAATTGCTAACAAAGAATTAAGGGAGACTGATATGCATTTCAAACTTATTAGTTTTCATCAGTCAGCCATACCCTTCTGAGATTCGAATCTCAGAAGGGTATGGCTGACTGATGAAAACTAATAAGATTGAAATACATATCAGTCTCCCTTAATTCTTTGTTAGCAATTTAAAATTAAAGTTAAATAATGGAATTATTTCTTACTTAGAAATACATGTAAATAACATAAAGAAGGAATATATATATATTAAAACATTAAAACAACTGCTTAAGATGCAGTCGGCCCAGGTTCGAATCTCAGAAGTCTATGGCTGACTGATGAGAACAAATAAGTTTGAAATGATCATATCGGTCTCCCTTTATTCTTTGTTAGCAAGCCAAAAAAATTTACACAAATATGAGCTGTCACCGGTGTGACTACTGCCTGTCGATGGCCTTCAGGTTAGGCTGACACAGGAAATAAAGATTTGTCCCATGTTTGGGGCCTAGCAAGATAATCTAAAAATAGTGTGTGTGTATGTGTGTGTGTATGTGTATATGTGTGTATACAAGGAGTATATATCGGAGGTGGTGACCCTTTGAGAGCTGTATGCAACGAAATTTCATTTTGATGTATGCCGATTGGTGTACATTCAAAGTAAAGTGACAATAAAGTTAAAGTTATCATCATCATACCTGTATATATATATATATATATATATATATATATATATATATATATATATATATATATATATATATATACGCGGTGGCTCAGTGGGTTAGGACGCTGAACTTGTCGATCGGAAGGTCGGCAGTTTGGCGGGTCGAATCCCGAGTGCCGCGTAGCAGAGTGAGCGCCTGTTACTCGTCCCAGCTTCTGCCAACCTAGCAGTTCGAAAGCACGTAAAAATGCAAGTAGAAAAATAGGGACCACTGCGGTGGGAAGGTAACAGCGTTCCGTGCACCTTTGGTGTCTAGTCATGCCGGCCACATGACCACGGAGACATCCTCGGACAAGCACTGGCTCTTCGGCTATGAAACGGAGATGAGCACCGGCCCCTAGAGTCGGAAACGACTAGCACACATGTGCGGGGGAACCTTTACCTTTACCTTTATATATATATATATATATATATATATATATATATATATATATATATATATATATATATATATATATATATGTCAAATGCTTGTTAACTATTTTTAGATTACCTTGCTAGGCCCCAAACATGGGACAAATCTTTATTTCCTGTGTCAGCCTAACCTGAAGGCCATCGACAGGCAGTAGTCACACCGGTGACAGCTCATATTTGTGTAAATTTTAAATTGCTAACAAAGAATTAAGGGAGACTGATATGCATTTCAAACTTATTAGTTTTCATCAGTCAGCCATACCCTTCTGAGA